>NW_026902366.1:681044-1021567 GCF_027409185.1 Cynocephalus volans
GGTGAGTGTGAGGGTTCGGGTGAGTTTTAAGGCACGGATGAGGTTTAGGGTTATGGTTAGGATTAGGGCTAGCTTTACGGTTATGGTTATGGTTAGGGTTAGGGTTAGGGATCGGGTAAGGTTTAGGGGTAGGGTTAGCGTAAGCGTCAGGGTTAAGGTTAGGTTTAGGGTGAGGGTGATGGTGAGGGTTTGGGTTTGGGTTAGGATTGGGGTTAGGTTTAGGGTTCGGGTTAGGGTTAGGGCTAGTGTGAGGGTTAGGGTGAGCATTAGGGTTAGGGTTAGTTTTAGTGTTAGGGTTAGATTTAGGGTTCGGGTTCGGGTTCGAGTAAGGTTTTCGGTTAGAGTTAGGGTGAGTGTGAGGGTGAGGGTGAGGGCGAAAGTTAGGTTTAAATTTAGGGTTAGGGTTAGTGTTGGCTTAAGGATATAGTTACGGTGAAGGTGAGGTTGTGGTTGAGTGTGAGGGTTCGAGTTAGGTTGTGGGTTAGGGTTAGTGTAGGGTTAGAGTAGGGGTATGTTTAGGGTTAGGTTTAGGGTTGCGGTTAGGTTTAGGGTTAGGGTTAGGTTTAGGACTAGGGCTACGGTTAGGTCTAGGGTTAGGGTTAGATTTCGGGTGAGGGTTCGGGATCTGGTTAGGTTTAGCTTTAGGGATAGGGTTAGGGTGAGGTTTAGGGTTAGTGTTAGGGTTAGGGTTAGTGTTAGATTAGGGCTAGGGTTAGGGTGAGGGTTAGGGTTAATGTTAGGGTGAGGGTGAGTTTGAGGGTGAGGGTGTGGGTGAGGGTGACGGTGAGAGTTAGGGTTAGGGTTAGGTTTATGGTTAGGCGTACAGTTAGGGTTTGTGTTAGGGTTAGGGAAGGGATCGGGTTAGGTTTAGGTTTAGGGTTAGGTTAAGAATCAGGGTTAACGTTAGTGTTACGGTGAGGGTGAGGGTCTGGGTGAAGGTGAGGGTTAGGGTTAGTGTTAGGGTTAGGGTTAGGGTTAGGGTTAGGGTTAGGGCTAGGGTTACGTTTAGGGTTCAGGTTTGGGTTCGAGTTAGGGTTAGGGTTAGTGTTAGGGTTAGGGTAAGGGTACTGTTAGGGTTATGGTTCGGGTCAGGGTGAGGGTGTGGTTGAGGGCGAGGGTGAGGGTTTGGTTTAGGGTTAGGGTTAGAGTTCGGGTTTGGTTTTCGTTTCGGGTTCTGGTTAGGGTTAGGTTTAGGGTTAGGCTTAGGGTGAGTGTGAGGGTTCGGGTGAGTTTTAAGGCACGGATGAGGTTTAGGGTTATGGTTAGGATTAGGGCTAGCTTTACGGTTATGGTTATGGTTAGGGTTAGGGTTAGGGATCGGGTAAGGTTTAGGGGTAGGGTTAGCGTCAGCGTCAGGGTTAAGGTTAGGTTTAGGGTGAGGGTGATGGTGAGGGTTCGGGTTTGGGTTAGGATTGGGGTTAGGTTTAGGGTTCGGGTTAGGGTTAGGGCTAGTGTGAGGGTTAGGGTGAGCATTAGGGTTAGGGTTAGTTTTAGTGTTAGGGTTAGATTTAGGGTTCGGGTTCGGGTTCGAGTTAGGGTTATTGTTAGAGTTAGGTTTTCGGTTAGAGTTAGGGTGAGTGTGAGGGTGAGGGTGAGGGCGAAAGTTAGGTTTAAATTTAGGGTTAGGGTTAGTGTTGGCTTAAGGATATAGTTACGGTGAAGGTGAGGTTGTGGGTGAGTGTGAGGGTTCGAGTTAGGTTGTGGGTTAGGGTTAGTGTAGGGTTAGAGTAGGGGTATGTTTAGGGTTAGGTTTAGGGTTGCGGTTAGGTTTAGGGTTAGGGTTAGGTTTAGGACTAGGGCTACGGTTAGGTCTAGGGTTAGGGTTAGATTTCGGGTGAGGGTTCGGGATCTGGTTAGGTTTAGCTTTAGGGATAGGGTTAGGGTGAGGTTTAGGGTTAGTGTTAGGGTTAGGGTTAGTGTTAGATTAGGGCTAGGGTTAGGGTGAGGGTTAGGGTTAATGTTAGGGTGAGGGTGAGTTTGAGGGTGAGGGTGTGGGTGAGGGTGACGGTGAGAGTTAGGGTTAGGGTTAGGTTTATGGTTAGGCGTACAATTAGGGTTTGTGTTAGGGTTAGGGAAGGGATCGGGTTAGGTTTAGGTTTAGGGTTAGGTTAAGAATCAGGGTTAACGTTAGTGTTACGGTGAGGGTGAGGGTCTGGGTGAGGGTGAGGGTTAGGGTTAGTGTTAGGGTTAGGGTTAGGGTTAGGGTTAGGGTTAGGGTTAGGGCTAGGGTTACGTTTAGGGTTCAGGTTTGGGTTCGAGTTAGGGTTAGGGTTAGTGTTAGGGTTAGGGTAAGGGTACTGTTAGGGTTATGGTTCGGGTCAGGGTGAGGGTGTGGTTCAGGGCGAGGGTGAGGGTTTGGTTTAGGGTTAGGGTTAGAGTTCGGGTTTGGTTTTGGTTTCGGGTTCTGGCTAGGGTTAGGTTTAGGGTTAGGCTTAGGGTGAGTGTGAGGGTTCGGGTGAGATTTAAGGCACGGATGAGGTTTTGGGTTATGGTTAGGATTAGGGCTAGCTTTACGGTTATGTTTATGGTTAGGGTTAGGGTTAGGGATCGGGTAAGGTTTAGGGGTAGGGTTAGCGTCAGCGTCAGGGTTAAAGTTAGGTTTAGGGTGAGGGTGATGGTGAGGGTACGGGTTTGGGTTAGGATTGGGGTTAGGTTTAGGGTTCGGGTTAGGGTTAGGGCTAGTGTGAGGGTTAGGGTGAGCATTAGGGTTAGGGTTAGTTTTAGTGTTAGGGTTAGATTTAGGGTTCGGGTTCGGGTTCGAGTTAGGTTTTCGGTTAGAGTTAGGGTGAGTGTGAGGGTGAGGGTGAGGGCGAAAGTTAGGTTTAAATTTAGGGTTAGGGTTAGTGTTGGCTTAAGGATATAGTTACGGTGAAGGTGAGGTTGTGGGTGAGTGTGAGGGTTCGAGTTAGGTTGTGGGTTAGGGTTAGTGTAGGGTTAGAGTAGGGGTATGTTTAGGGTTAGGTTTAGGGTTGCGGTTAGGTTTAGGGTTAGGGTTAGGTTTAGGACTAGGGCTACGGTTAGGTCTAGGGTTAGGGTTAGATTTCGGGTGAGGGTTCGGGATCTGGTTAGGTTTAGCTTTAGGGATAGGGTTAGGGTGAGGTTTAGGGTTAGTGTTAGGGTTAGGGTTAGTGTTAGATTACGGGTAGGGTTAGGGTGAGGGTTAGGGTTAATGTTAGGGTGAGGGTGAGTTTGAGGGTGAGGGTGTGGGTGAGGGTGACGGTGAGAGTTAGGGTTAGGGTTAGGTTTATGGTTAGGCGTACAGTTAGGGTTTGTGTTAGGGTTAGGGAAGGGATCGGGTTAGGTTTAGGTTTAGGGTTAGGTTAAGAATCAGGGTTAACGTTAGTGTTACGGTGAGGGTGAGGGTCTGGGTGAAGGTGAGGGTTAGGGTTAGTGTTAGGGTTAGGGTTAGGGTTAGGGTTAGGGTTAGGGTTATGGCTAGGGTTACGTTTAGGGTTCAGGTTTGGGTTCGAGTTAGGGTTAGGGTTAGTGTTAGGGTTAGGGTAAGGGTACTGTTAGGGTTATGGTTTGGGTCAGGGTGAGGGTGTGGTTGAGGGCGAGGGTGAGGGTTTGGTTTAGGGTTAGGGTTAGAGTTCGGGTTTGGTTTTGGTTTCGGGTTCTGGTTAGGGTTAGGTTTAGGGTTAGGCTTAGGGTGAGTGTGAGGGTTCGGGTGAGTTTTAAGGCACGGATGAGGTTTAGGGTTATGGTTAGGATTAGGGCTAGCTTTTCGGTTATGGTTATGGTTAGGGTTAGGGTTAGGGATCGGGTAAGGTTTAGGGGTAGGGTTAGCGTAAGCGTCAGGGTTAAGGTTAGGTTTAGGGTGAGGGTGATGGTGAGGGTTTGGGTTTGGGTTAGGATTGGGGTTAGGTTTAGGGTTCGGGTTAGGGTTAGGGCTAGTGTGAGGGTTAGGGTGAGCATTAGGGTTAGGGTTAGTTTTAGTGTTAGGGTTAGATTTAGGGTTCGGGTTCGGGTTCGAGTAAGGTTTTCGGTTAGAGTTAGGGTGAGTGTGAGGGTGAGGGTGAGGGCGATAGTTAGGTTTAAATTTAGGGTTAGGGTTAGTGTTGGCTTAAGGATATAGTTACGGTGAAGGTGAGGTTGTGGGTGAGTGTGAGGGTTCGAGTTAGGTTGTGGGTTAGGGTTAGTGTAGGGTTAGAGTAGGGGTATGTTTAGGGTTAGGTTTAGGGTTGCGGTTAGGTTTAGGGTTAGGGTTAGGTTTAGGACTAGGGCTACGGTTAGGTCTAGGGTTAGGGTTAGATTTCGGGTGAGGGTTCGGGATCTGGTTAGGTTTAGCTTTAGGGATAGGGTTAGGGTGAGGTTTAGGGTTAGTGTTAGGGTTAGGGTTAGTGTTAGATTAGGGCTAGGGTTAGGGTGAGGGTTAGGGTTAATGTTAGGGTGAGGGTGAGTTTGAGGGTGAGGGTGTGGGTGAGGGTGACGGTGAGAGTTAGGGTTAGGGTTAGGTTTATGGTTAGGCGTACAGTTAGGGTTTGTGTTAGGGTTAGGGAAGGGATCGGGTTAGGTTTAGGTTTAGGGTTAGGTTAAGAATCAGGGTTAACGTTAGTGTTACGGTGAAGGTGAGGGTCTGGGTGAAGGTGAGGGTTAGGGTTAGTGTTAGGGTTAGGGTTAGGGTTAGGGTTAGGGTTAGGGCTAGGGTTACGTTTAGGGTTCAGGTTTGGGTTCGAGTTAGGGTTAGGGTTAGTGTTAGGGTTAGGGTAAGGGTACTGTTAGGGTTATGGTTCGGGTCAGGGTGAGGGTGTGGTTGAGGGCGAGGGTGAGGGTTTGGTTTAGGGTTAGGGTTAGAGTTCGGGTTTGGTTTTCGTTTCGGGTTCTGGTTAGGGTTAGGTTTAGGGTTAGGCTTAGGGTGAGTGTGAGGGTTCGGGTGAGTTTTAAGGCACGGATGAGGTTTAGGGTTATGGTTAGGATTAGGGCTAGCTTTACGGTTATGGTTATGGTTAGGGTTAGGGTTAGGGATCGGGTAAGGTTTAGGGGTAGGGTTAGCGTCAGCGTCAGGGTTAAGGTTAGGTTTAGGGTGAGGGTGATGGTGAGGGTTCGGGTTTGGGTTAGGATTGGGGTTAGGTTTAGGGTTCGGGTTAGGGTTAGGGCTAGTGTGAGGGTTAGGGTGAGCATTAGGGTTAGGGTTAGTTTTAGTGTTAGGGTTAGATTTAGGGTTCGGGTTCGGGTTCGAGTTAGGGTTATTGTTAGAGTTAGGTTTTCGGTTAGAGTTAGGGTGAGTGTGAGGGTGAGGGTGAGGGCGAAAGTTAGGTTTAAATTTAGGGTTAGGGTTAGTGTTGGCTTAAGGATATAGTTACGGTGAAGGTGAGGTTGTGGGTGAGTGTGAGGGTTCGAGTTAGGTTGTGGGTTAGGGTTAGTGTAGGGTTAGAGTAGGGGTATGTTTAGGGTTAGGTTTAGGGTTGCGGTTAGGTTTAGGGTTAGGGTTAGGTTTAGGACTAGGGCTACGGTTAGGTCTAGGGTTAGGGTTAGATTTCGGGTGAGGGTTCGGGATCTGGTTAGGTTTAGCTTTAGGGATAGGGTTAGGGTGAGGTTTAGGGTTAGTGTTAGGGTTAGGGTTAGTGTTAGATTAGGGCTAGGGTTAGGGTGAGGGTTAGGGTTAATGTTAGGGTGAGGGTGAGTTTGAGGGTGAGGGTGTGGGTGAGGGTGACGGTGAGAGTTAGGGTTAGGGTTAGGTTTATGGTTAGGCGTACAATTAGGGTTTGTGTTAGGGTTAGGGAAGGGATCGGGTTAGGTTTAGGTTTAGGGTTAGGTTAAGAATCAGGGTTAACGTTAGTGTTACGGTGAGGGTGAGGGTCGGGGTGAGGGTGAGGGTTAGGGTTAGTGTTAGGGTTAGGGTTAGGGTTAGGGTTAGGGTTAGGGTTAGGGTTAGGGCTAGGGTTACGTTTAGGGTTCAGGTTTGGGTTCGAGTTAGGGTTAGGGTTAGTGTTAGGGTTAGGGTAAGGGTACTGTTAGGGTTATGGTTCGGGTCAGGGTGAGGGTGTGGTTCAGGGCGAGGGTGAGGGTTTGGTTTAGGGTTAGGGTTAGAGTTCGGGTTTGGTTTTGGTTTCGGGTTCTGGCTAGGGTTAGGTTTAGGGTTAGGCTTAGGGTGAGTGTGAGGGTTCGGGTGAGATTTAAGGCACGGATGAGGTTTTGGGTTATGGTTAGGATTAGGGCTAGCTTTACGGTTATGTTTATGGTTAGGGTTAGGGTTAGGGATCGGGTAAGGTTTAGGGGTAGGGTTAGCGTCAGCGTCAGGGTTAAAGTTAGGTTTAGGGTGAGGGTGATGGTGAGGGTACGGGTTTGGGTTAGGATTGGGGTTAGGTTTAGGGTTCGGGTTAGGGTTAGGGCTAGTGTGAGGGTTAGGGTGAGCATTAGGGTTAGGGTTAGTTTTAGTGTTAGGGTTAGATTTAGGGTTCGGGTTCGGGTTCGAGTTAGGTTTTCGGTTAGAGTTAGGGTGAGTGTGAGGGTGAGGGTGAGGGCGAAAGTTAGGTTTAAATTTAGGGTTAGGGTTAGTGTTGGCTTAAGGATAAAGTTACGGTGAAGGTGAGGTTGTGGGTGAGTGTGAGGGTTCGAGTTAGGTTGTGGGTTAGGGTTAGTGTAGGGTTAGAGTAGGGGTATGTTTAGGGTTAGGTTTAGGGTTGCGGTTAGGTTTAGGGTTAGGGTTAGGTTTAGGACTAGGGCTACGGTTAGGTCTAGGGTTAGGGTTAGATTTCGGGTGAGGGTTCGGGATCTGGTTAGGTTTAGCTTTAGGGATAGGGTTAGGGTGAGGTTTAGGGTTAGTGTTAGGGTTAGGGTTAGTGTTAGATTACGGCTAGGGTTAGGGTGAGGGTTAGGGTTAATGTTAGGGTGAGGGTGAGTTTGAGGGTGAGGGTGTGGGTGAGGGTGACGGTGAGAGTTAGGGTTAGGGTTAGGTTTATGGTTAGGCGTACAGTTAGGGTTTGTGTTAGGGTTAGGGAAGGGATCGGGTTAGGTTTAGGTTTAGGGTTAGGTTAAGAATCAGGGTTAACGTTAGTGTTACGGTGAGGGTGAGGGTCTGGGTGAAGGTGAGGGTTAGGGTTAGTGTTAGGGTTAGGGTTAGGGTTAGGGTTAGGGTTAGGGTTATGGCTAGGGTTACGTTTAGGGTTCAGGTTTGGGTTCGAGTTAGGGTTAGGGTTAGTGTTAGGGTTAGGGTAAGGGTACTGTTAGGGTTATGGTTTGGGTCAGGGTGAGGGTGTGGTTGAGGGCGAGGGTGAGGGTTTGGTTTAGGGTTAGGGTTAGAGTTCGGGTTTGGTTTTGGTTTCGGGTTCTGGTTAGGGTTAGGTTTAGGGTTAGGCTTAGGGTGAGTGTGAGGGTTCGGGTGAGTTTTAAGGCACGGATGAGGTTTAGGGTTATGGTTAGGATTAGGGCTAGCTTTTCGGTTATGGTTATGGTTAGGGTTAGGGTTAGGGATCGGGTAAGGTTTAGGGGTAGGGTTAGCGTAAGCGTCAGGGTTAAGGTTAGGTTTAGGGTGAGGGTGATGGTGAGGGTTTGGGTTTGGGTTAGGATTGGGGTTAGGTTTAGGGTTCGGGTTAGGGTTAGGGCTAGTGTGAGGGTTAGGGTGAGCATTAGGGTTAGGGTTAGTTTTAGTGTTAGGGTTAGATTTAGGGTTCGGGTTCGGGTTCGAGTAAGGTTTTCGATAGAGTTAGGGTGAGTGTGAGGGTGAGGGTGAGGGCGAAAGTTAGGTTTAAATTTAGGGTTAGGGTTAGTGTTGGCTTAAGGATATAGTTACGGTGAAGGTGAGGTTGTGGGTGAGTGTGAGGGTTCGAGTTAGGTTGTGGGTTAGGGTTAGTGTAGGGTTAGAGTAGGGGTATGTTTAGGGTTAGGTTTAGGGTTGCGGTTAGGTTTAGGGTTAGGGTTAGGTTTAGGACTAGGGCTACGGTTAGGTCTAGGGTTAGGGTTAGATTTCGGGTGAGGGTTCGGGATCTGGTTAGGTTTAGCTTTAGGGATAGGGTTAGGGTGAGGTTTAGGGTTAGTGTTAGGGTTAGGGTTAGTGTTAGATTAGGGCTAGGGTTAGGGTGAGGGTTAGGGTTAATGTTAGGGTGAGGGTGAGTTTGAGGGTGAGGGTGTGGGTGAGGGTGACGGTGAGAGTTAGGGTTAGGGTTAGGTTTATGGTTAGGCGTACAGTTAGGGTTTGTGTTAGGGTTAGGGAAGGGATCGGGTTAGGTTTAGGTTTAGGGTTAGGTTAAGAATCAGGGTTAACGTTAGTGTTACGGTGAGGGTGAGGGTCTGGGTGAAGGTGAGGGTTAGGGTTAGTGTTAGGGTTAGGGTTAGGGTTAGGGTTAGGGTTAGGGCTAGGGTTACGTTTAGGGTTCAGGTTTGGGTTCGAGTTAGGGTTAGGGTTAATGTTAGGGTTAGGGTAAGGGTACTGTTAGGGTTATGGTTCGGGTCAGGGTGAGGGTGTGGTTGAGGGCGAGGGTGAGGGTTTGGTTTAGGGTTAGGGTTAGAGTTCGGGTTTGGTTTTGGTTTCGGGTTCTGGTTAGGGTTAGGTTTAGGGTTAGGCTTAGGGTGAGTGTGAGGGTTCGGGTGAGTTTTAAGGCACGGATGAGATTTAGGGTTATGGTTAGGATTAGGGCTAGCTTTACGGTTATGGTTATGGTTAGGGTTAGGGTTAGGGATCGGGTAAGGTTTAGGGGTAGGGTTAGCGTCAGCGTCAGGGTTAAGGTTAGGTTTAGGGTGAGGGTGATGGTGAGGGTTCGGGTTTGGGTTAGGATTGGGGTTAGGTTTAGGGTTCGGGTTAGGGTTAGGGCTAGTGTGAGGGTTAGGGTGAGCATTAGGGTTAGGGTTAGTTTTAGTGTTAGGGTTAGATTTAGGGTTCGGGTTCGGGTTCGAGTTAGGGTTATTGTTAGAGTTAGGTTTTCGGTTAGAGTTAGGGTGAGTGTGAGGGTGAGGGTGAGGGCGAAAGTTAGGTTTAAATTTAGGGTTAGGGTTAGTGTTGGCTTAAGGATATAGTTACGGTGAAGGTGAGGTTGTGGGTGAGTGTGAGGGTTCGAGTTAGGTTGTGGGTTAGGGTTAGTGTAGGGTTAGAGTAGGGGTATGTTTAGGGTTAGGTTTAGGGTTGCGGTTAGGTTTAGGGTTAGGGTTAGGTTTAGGACTAGGGCTACGGTTAGGTCTAGGGTTAGGGTTAGATTTCGGGTGAGGGTTCGGGATCTGGTTAGGTTTAGCTTTAGGGATAGGGTTAGGGTGAGGTTTAGGGTTAGTGTTAGGGTTAGGGTTAGTGTTAGATTAGGGCTAGGGTTAGGGTGAGGGTTAGGGTTAATGTTAGGGTGAGGGTGAGTTTGAGGGTGAGGGTGTGGGTGAGGGTGACGGTGAGATTTAGGGTTAGGGTTAGGTTTATGGTTAGGCGTACAGTTAGGGTTTGTGTTAGGGTTAGGGAAGGGATCGGGTTAGGTTTAGGTTTAGGGTTAGGTTAAGAATCAGGGTTAACGTTAGTGTTACGGTGAGGGTGAGGGTCTGGGTGAGGGTGAGGGTTAGGGATAGTGTTAGGGTTAGGGTTAGGGTTAGGGTTAGGGTTAGGGTTAGGGTTAGGGTTAGGGCTAGGGTTACGTTTAGGGTTCAGGTTTGGGTTCGAGTTAGGGTTAGGGTTAGTGTTAGGGTTAGGGTAAGGGTACTGTTAGGGTTATGGTTCAGGTCAGGGTGAGGGTGTGTTTGAGGGCGAGGGTGAGGGTTTGGTTTAGGGTTAGGGTTAGAGTTCGGGTTTGGTTTTGGTTTCGGGTTCTGGTTAGGGTTAGGTTTAGGGTTAGGCTTAGGGTGAGTGTGAGGGTTCGGGTGAGATTTAAGGCACGGATGAGGTTTTGGGTTATGGTTAGGATTAGGGCTAGCTTTACGGTTATGGTTATGGTTAGGGTTAGGGTTAGGGATCGGGTAAGGTTTAGGGGTAGGGTTAGCGTCAGCGTCAGGGTTAAGGTTAGGTTTAGGGTGAGGGTGATGGTGAGGGTACGGGTTTGGGTTAGGATTGGGGTTAGGTTTAGGGTTCGGGTTAGGGTTAGGGCTAGTGTGAGGGTTAGGGTGAGCATTAGGGTTAGGGTTAGTTTTAGTGTTAGGGTTAGATTTAGGGTTCGGGTTCGGGTTCGAGTTAGGGTTATTGTTAGAGTTAGGTTTTCGGTTAGAGTTAGGGTGAGTGTGAGGGTGAGGGTGAGGGCGAAAGTTAGGTTTAAATTTAGGGTTAGGGTTAGTGTTGGCTTAAGGATATAGTTACGGTGAAGGTGAGGTTGTGGGTGAGTGTGAGGGTTCGAGTTAGGTTGTGGGTTAGGGTTAGTGTAGGGTTAGAGTAGGGGTATGTTTAGGGTTAGGTTTAGTGTTGCGGTTAGGTTTAGGGTTAGGGTTAGGTTTAGGACTAGGGCTACGGTTAGGTCTAGGGTTAGGGTTAGATTTCGGGTGAGGGTTCGGGATCTGGTTAGGTTTAGCTTTAGGGATAGGGTTAGGGTGAGGTTTAGGGTTAGTGTTAGGGTTAGGGTTAGTGTTAGATTAGGGCTAGGGTTAGGGTGAGGGTTAGGGTTAATGTTAGGGTGAGGGTGAGTTTGAGGGTGAGGGTGTGGGTGAGGGTGACGGTGAGAGTTAGGGTTAGGGTTAGGTTTATGGTTAGGCGTACAGTTAGGGTTTGTGTTAGGGTTAGGGAAGGGATCGGGTTAGGTTTAGGTTTAGGGTTAGGTTAAGAATCAGGGTTAACGTTAGTGTTACGGTGAGGGTGAGGGTCTGGGTGAAGGTGAGGGTTAGGGTTAGTGTTAGGGTTAGGGTTAGGGTTAGGGTTAGGGTTAGGGTTAGGGCTAGGGTTACGTTTAGGGTTCAGGTTTGGGTTCGAGTTAGGGTTAGGGTTAGTGTTAGGGTTAGGGTAAGGGTACTGTTAGGGTTATGGTTCGGGTCAGGGTGAGGGTGTGGTTGAGGGCGAGGGTGAGGGTTTGGTTTAGGGTTAGGGTTAGAGTTCGGGTTTGGTTTTGGTTTCGGGTTCTGGTTAGGGTTAGGTTTAGGGTTAGGCTTAGGGTGAGTGTGAGGGTTCGGGTGAGTTTTAAGGCACGGATGAGGTTTTGGGTTATGTTTAGGATTAGGGCTAGCTTTACGGTTATGGTTATGGTTAGGGTTAGGGTTAGGGATCGGGTAAGGTTTAGGGGTAGGGTTAGCGTCAGCGTCAGGGTTAAGGTTAGGTTTAGGGTGAGGGTGATGGTGAGGGTACGGGTTTGGGTTAGGATTGGGGTTAGGTTTAGGGTTCGGGTTAGGGTTAGGGCTAGTGTGAGGGTTAGGGTGAGCATTAGGGTTAGGGTTAGTTTTAGTGTTAGGGTTAGATTTAGGGTTCGGGTTCGGGTTCGAGTTAGGGTTATTGTTAGAGTTAGGTTTTCGGTTAGAGTTAGGGTGAGTGTGAGGGTGAGGGTGAGGGCGAAAGTTAGGTTTAAATTTAGGGTTAGGGTTAGTGTTGGCTTAAGGATATAGTTACGGTGAAGGTGAGGTTGTGGGTGAGTGTGAGGGTTCGAGTTAGGTTGTGGGTTAGGGTTAGTGTAGGGTTAGAGTAGGGGTATGTTTAGGGTTAGGTTTAGGGTTGCGGTTAGGTTTAGGGTTAGGGTTAGGTTTAGGACTAGGGCTACGGTTAGGTCTAGGGTTAGGGTTAGATTTCGGGTGAGGGTTCGGGATCTGGTTAGGTTTAGCTTTAGGGATAGGGTTAGGGTGAGGTTTAGGGTTAGTGTTAGGGTTAGGGTTAGTGTTAGATTAGGGCTAGGGTTAGGGTGAGGGTTAGGGTTAATGTTAGGGTGAGGGTGAGTTTGAGGGTGAGGGTGTGGGTGAGGGTGACGGTGAGAGTTAGGGTTAGGGTTAGGTTTATGGTTAGGCGTACAGTTAGGGTTTGTGTTAGGGTTAGGGAAGGGATCGGGTTAGGTTTAGGTTTAGGGTTAGGTTAAGAATCAGGGTTAACGTTAGTGTTACGGTGAGGGGGAGGGTCTGGGTGAGGGTGAGGGTTAGGGTTAGTGTTAGGGTTAGGGTTAGGGTTAGGGCTAGGGCTAGGGTTACGTTTAGGGTTCAGGTTTGGGTTCGAGTTAGGGTTAGGGTTAGTGTTAGGGTTAGGGTAAGGGTACTGTTAGGGTTATGGTTCAGGTCAGGGTGAGGGTGTGGTTGAGGGCGAGGGTGAGGGTTTGGTTTAGGGTTAGGGTTAGAGTTCGGGTTTGGTTTTGGTTTCGGGTTCTGGTTAGGGTTAGGTTTAGGGTTAGGCTTAGGGTGAGTGTGAGGGTTCGGGTGAGTTTTAAGGCACAGATGAGGTTTGGGGTTATGGTTAGGATTAGGGCTAGCTTTACGGTTATGGTTATGGTTAGGGTTAGGGTTAGGGATTGGGTAAGGTTTAGGGGTAGGGTTAGCGTCAGCGTCAGGGTTAAGGTTAGGTTTAGGGTGAGGGTGATGGTGAGGGTACGGGTTTGGGTTAGGATTGGGGTTAGGTTTAGGGTTCGGGTTAGGGTTAGGGCTAGTGTGAGGGTTAGGGTGAGCATTAGGGTTAGGGTTAGTTTTAGTGTTAGGGTTAGATTTAGGGTTCGGGTTCGGGTTCGAGTTAGGGTTATTGTTAGAGTTAGGTTTTCGGTTAGAGTTAGGGTGAGTGTGAGGGTGAGGGTGAGGGCGAAAGTTAGGTTTAAATTTAGGGTTAGGGTTAGTGTTGGCTTAAGGATATAGTTACGGTGAAGGTGAGGTTGTGGGTGAGTGTGAGGGTTCGAGTTAGGTTGTGGGTTAGGGTTAGTGTAGGGTTAGAGTAGGGGTATGTTTAGGGTTAGGTTTAGGGTTGCGGTTAGGTTTAGGGTTAGGGTTAGGTTTAGGACTAGGGCTACGGTTAGGTCTAGGGTTAGGGTTAGATTTCGGGTGAGGGTTCGGGATCTGGTTAGGTTTAGCTTTAGGGATAGGGTTAGGGTGAGGTTTAGGGTTAGTGTTAGGGTTAGGGTTAGTGTTAGATTAGGGCTAGGGTTAGGGTGAGGGTTAGGGTTAATGTTAGGGTGAGGGTGAGTTTGAGGGTGAGGGTGTGGGTGAGGGTGACGGTGAGAGTTAGGGTTAGGGTTAGGTTTATGGTTAGGCGTACAGTTAGTGTTTGTGTTAGGGTTAGGGAAGGGATCGGGTTAGGTTTAGGTTTAGGGTTAGGTTAAGAATCAGGGTTAACGTTAGTGTTACGGTGAGGGTGAGGGTCTGGGTGAGGGTGAGGGTTAGTGTTAGTGTTAGGGTTAGGGTTAGGGTTAGGGTTAGGGCTAGGGTTACGTTTAGGGTTCAGGTTTGGGTTCGAGTTAGGGTTAGGGTTAGTGTTAGGGTTAGGGTAAGGGTACTGTTAGGGTTATGGTTCGGGTCAGGGTGAGGGTGTGGATGAGGGCGAGGGTGAGGGTTTGGTTTAGGGTTAGGGTTAGAGTTCGGGTTTGGTTTTGGTTTCGGGTTCTGGTTAGGGTTAGGTTTAGGGTTAGGCTTAGGGTGAGTGTGAGGGTTCGGGTGAGTTTTAAGGCACGGATGAGGTTTAGGGTTATGGTTAGGATTAGGGCTAGCTTTACGGTTATGGTTATGGTTAGGGTTAGGGTTAGGGATCGGGTAAGGTTTATGGGTAGGGTTAGCGTCAGCGTCAGGGTTAAGGTTAGGTTTAGGGTGAGGGTGATGGTGAGGGTTCGGGTTTGGGTTAGGATTGGGGTTAGGTTTAGGGTTCGGGTTAGGGTTAGGGCTAGTGTGAGGGTTAGGGTGAGCATTAGGGTTAGGGTTAGTTTTAGTGTTAGGGTTAGATTTAGGGTTTGGGTTCGGGTTCGAGTTAGGTTTTCGGTTAGAGTTAGGGTGAGTGTGAGGGTGAGGGTGAGGGCGAAAGTTAGGTTTAAATTTAGGGTTAGGGTTAGTGTTGGCTTAAGGATATAGTTACGGTGAAGGTGAGGTTGTGGGTGAGTGTGAGAGTTCGATTAGGGTGTGGGTTAGGGTTAGTGTAGTGTTAGAGTAGGGGTATGTTTAGGGTTAGGTTTAGGGGTGCGGTTAGGTTTAGGGTTAGGGTTAGGTTTAGGACTAGGGCTACGGTTAGGTCTAGGGTTAGGGTTAGATTTCGGGTGAGGGTTCGGGATCTGGTTAGGTTTAGCTTTAGGGATAGGGTTAGGGTGAGGTTTAGGGTTAGTGTTAGGGTTAGGGTTAGTGTTAGATTAGGGCTAGGGTTAGGGTGAGGGTTAGGGTTAATGTTAGGGTGAGGGTGAGTTTGAGGGTGAGGGTGTGGGTGAGGGTGACGGTGAGAGTTAGGGTTAGGGTTAGGTTTATGGTTAGGCGTACAGTTAGGGTTTGTGTTAGGGTTAGGGAAGGGATCGGGTTAGGTTTAGGTTTAGGGTTAGGTTAAGAATCAGGGTTAACGTTAGTGTTACGGTGAGGGTGAGGGTCTGGGTGAGGGTGAGGGTTAGGTTTAGTGTTAGGGTTAGGGTTACGGTTAGGCTTAGGGTTAGGGTTAGGGCTAGGGTTACGTTTAGGGTTCAGGTTTGGGTTCGAGGTAGGGTTAGGGTAAGTGTTAGGGTTAGGGTAAGGGTACTGTTAGGGTTATGGTTCGGGTCAGGGTGAGGGTGTGGTTGAGGGCGAGGGTGAGGATTTGGTTTAGGTTTAGGGTTAGAGTTCGGGTTTGGTTTTGGTTTCGGGTTCTGGTTAGGGTTAGGTTTAGGGTTAGGCTTAGGGTGAGTGTGAGGGTTCGGGTGAGTTTTAAGGCACGGATGAGGTTTTGGGTTATGGTTAGGATTAGGGCTAGCTTTACGGTTATGGTTATGGTTAGGGTTAGGGTTAGGGATCGGGTAAGGTTTAGGGGTAGGGTTAGCGTCAGCGTCAGGGTTAAGGTTAGGTTTAGGGTGAGGGTGATGGTGAGGGTACGGGTTTGGGTTAGGATTGGGGTTAGGTTTAGGGTTCGGGTTAGGGTTAGGGCTAGTGTGAGGGTTAGGGTGAGCATTAGGGTTAGGGTTAGTTTTAGTGTTAGGGTTAGATTTAGGGTTTGGGTTCGGGTTCGAGTTAGGTTTTCGGTTAGAGTTAGGGTGAGTGTGAGGGTGAGGGTGAGGGCGAAAGTTAGGTTTAAATTTAGGGTTAGGGTTAGTGTTGGCTTAAGGATATAGTTACGGTGAAGGTGAGGTTGTGGGTGAGTGTGAGAGTTCGATTAGGGTGTGGGTTACGGTTAGAGTAGTGTTAGAGTAGGGGTATGTTTAGGGTTAGGTTTAGGGTTGCGGTTAGGTTTAGGGTTCGGGTTAGGTTTAGGACTAGGGCTACGGTTAGGTCTAGGGTTATGGTTAGATTTCGGGTGAGGGTTCGGGATCTGGTTAGGTTTAGCTTTAGGGATAGGGTTAGGGTGAGGTTTAGGGTTAGTGTTAGGGTTAGGGTTAGTGTTAGATTAGGGCTAGGGTTAGGGTGAGGGTTAGGGTTAATGTTAGGGTGAGGGTGAGTTTGAGGGTGAGGGTGTGGGTGAGGGTGACGGTGAGAGTTAGGGTTAGGGTTAGGTTTATGGTTAGGCGTACAGTTAGGGTTTGTGTTAGGGTTAGGGAAGGGATCGGGTTAGGTTTAGGTTTAGGGTTAGGTTAAGAATCAGGGTTAACGTTAGTGTTACGGTGAGGGTGAGGGTCTGGGTGAGGGTGAGGGTTAGGGTTAGTGTTAGGGTTAGTGTTAGGGTTAGGGTTAGGGTTAGGGTTAGGGCTAGGGTTACGTTTAGGGTTCAGGTTTGGGTTCAAGGTAGGGTTAGGGTAAGTGTTAGGGTTAGGGTAAGGGTACTGTTAGGGTTATGGTTCAGGTCAGGGTGAGGGTGTGGTTGAGGGCGAGGGTGAGGGTTTGGTTTAGGGTTAGGGTTAGAATTCGGGTTTGGTTTTGGTTTCGGGTTCTGGTTAGGGTTAGGTTTAGGGTTAGGCTTAGGGTGAGTGTGAGGGTTCGGGTGAGTTTTAAGGCACGGATGAGGTTTTGGGTTATGGTTAGGATTAGGGCTAGCTTTACGGTTATGGTTATGGTTAGGGTTAGGGTTAGGGATCGGGTAAGGTTTAGGGGTAGGGTTAGCGTCAGCGTCAGGGTTAAGGTTAGGTTTAGGGTGAGGGTGATGGTGAGGGTACGGGTTTGGGTTAGGATTGGGGTTAGGTTTAGGGTTTGGGTTAGGGTTAGGGCTAGTGTGAGGGTTAGGGTGAGCATTAGGGTTAGGGTTAGTTTTAGTGTTAGGGTTAGATTTAGGGTTCGGGTTCGGGTTCGAGTTAGGGTTATTGTTAGAGTTAGGTTTTCTGTTAGAGTTAGGGTGAGTGTGAGGGTGAGGGTGAGGGCGAAAGTTAGGTTTAAATTTAGGGTTAGGGTTAGTGTTGGCTTAAGGATATAGTTACGGTGAAGGTGAGGTTGTGGGTGAGTGTGAGGGTTCGAGTTAGGTTGTGGGTTAGGTTTAGTGTAGGGTTAGAGTAGGGGTATGTTTAGGGTTAGGTTTAGGGTTGCGGTTAGGTTTAGGGTTAGGGTTCGGTTTAGGACTAGGGCTACGGTTAGGTCTAGGGTTAGGGTTAGATTTCGGGTGAGAGTTCGGGATCTGGTTAGGTTTAGCTTTAGGGATAGTGTTAGGGTGAGGTTTAGGGTTAGTGTTAGGGTTAGGGTTAGTGTTAGATTAGGGCTAGGGTTAGGGTGAGGGTTAGGGTTAATGTTAGGGTGAGGGTGAGTTTGAGGGTGAGGGTGTGGGTGAGGGTGACGGTGAGAGTTAGGGTTAGGGTTAGGTTTATGGTTAGGCGTACAGTTAGGGTTTGTGTTAGGGTTAGGGAAGGGATCGGGTTAGGTTTAGGTTTAGGGTTAGGTTAAGAATCAGGGTTAACGTTAGTGTTACGGTGAGGGTGAGGGTCTGGGTGAGGGTGAGGGTTAGTGTTAGTGTTAGGGTTAGGGTTAGGGTTAGGGTTAGGGTTAGGGTTAGGGCTAGGGTTACGTTTAGGGTTCAGGTTTGGGTTCGAGGTAGGGTTAGGGTAAGTGTTAGGGTTAGGGTAAGGGTACTGTTAGGGTTATGGTTCAGGTCAGGGTGAGGGTGTGGTTGAGGGCGAGGGTGAGGGTTTGGTTTAGGGTTAGGGTTAGAGTTCGGGTTTGGTTTTGGTTTCGGGTTCTGGTTAGGGTTAGGTTTAGGGTTAGGCTTAGGGTGAGTGTGAGGGTTCGGGTGAGTTTTAAGGCACGGATGAGGTTTTGGGTTATGGTTAGGATTAGGGCTAGCTTTACGGTTATGGTTATGGTTAGGTTAGGGTTAGGGATCGGGTAAGGTTTAGGGGTACGGTTAGCGTCAGCGTCAGGGTTAAGGTTAGGTTTAGGGTGAGGGTGATGGTGAGGGTACGGGTTTGGGTTAGGATTGGGGTTAGGTTTAGGGTTTGGGTTAGGGTTAGGGCTAGTGTGAGGGTTAGGGTGAGCATTAGGGTTAGGGTTAGTTTTAGTGTTAGGGTTAGATTTAGGGTTTGGGTTCGGGTTCGAGTTAGGTTTTCGGTTAGAGTTAGGGTGAGTGTGAGGGTGAGGGTGAGGGCGAAAGTTAGGTTTAAATTTAGGGTTAGGGTTAGTGTTGGCTTAAGGATATAGTTACGGTGAAGGTGAGGTTGTGGGTGAGTGTGAGGGTTCGATTAGGGTGTGGGTTAGGGTTAGTGTAGGGTTAGAGTAGGGGTATGTTTACGGTTAGGTTTAGGGGTGCGGTTAGGTTTAGGGTTAGGGTTAGGTTTAGGACTAGGGCTACGGTTAGGTCTAAGGTTAGGGTTAGATTTCGGGTGAGGGTTCGGGATCTGGTTAGGTTTAGCTTTAGGGATAGGGTTAGGGTGAGGTTTAGGGTTAGTGTTAGGGTTAGGGTTAGTGTTAGATTAGGGCTAGGGTTAGGGTGAGGGTTAGGGTTAATGTTAGGGTGAGGGTGAGTTTGAGGGTGAGGTGTGGGTGAGGGTGACGGTGAGAGTTAGGGTTAGGGTTAGGTTTATGGTTAGGCGTACAGTTAGGGTTTGTGTTAGGGTTAGGGAAGGGATCGGGTTAGGTTTAGGTTTAGGGTTAGGTTAAGAATCATGGTTAACGTTAGTGTTACGGTGAGGGTGAGGGTCTGGGTGAGGGTGAGGGTTAGGGTTAGTGTTAGTGTTAGGGTTAGGGTTAGGGTTAGGGTTAGGGTTAGGGTTAGGGCTAGGGTTATGTTTAGGGTTCAGGTTTGGGTTCGAATTAGGGTTAGTGTTAGGGTTAGGGTAAGGGTACTGTTAGGGTTATGGTTCAGGTCAGGGTGAGGGTGTGGTTGAGGGCGAGGGTGAGGGTTTGGTTTAGGGTTAGGGTTAGAGTTCGGGTTTGGTTTTGGTTTCGGGTTCTGGTTAGGGTTAGGTTTCGGGTTAGGCTTAGGGTGAGTGTGAGGGTTCGGGTGAGTTTTAAGGCACGGATGAGGTTTTGGGTTATGGTTAGGATTAGGGCTAGCTTTACGGTTATGGTTATGGTTAGGGTTAGGGTTAGGGATCGGGTAAGGTTTAGGGGTAGGGTTAGCGTCAGCGTCAGGGTTAAGTTTAGGTTTAGGGTGAGGGTGATGGTGAGGGTACGGGTTTGGGTTAGGATTGGGGTTAGGTTTAGGGTTCGGGTTAGGGTTAGGGCTAGTGTGAGGGTTAGGGTGAGCATTAGGGTTAGGGTTAGTTTTAGTGTTAGGGTTAGATTTAGGGTTCGGGTTCGGGTTCGAGTTAGGGTTATTGTTAGAGTTAGGTTTTCGGTTAGAGTTAGGGTGAGTGTGAGGGTGAGGGTGAGGGCGAAAGTTAGGTTTAAATTTAGGGTTAGGGTTAGTGTTGGCTTAAGGATATAGTTACGGTGAAGGTGAGGTTGTGGGTGAGTGTGAGGGTTCGAGTTAGGTTGTGGGTTAGGGTTAGTGTAGGGTTAGAGTAGGGGTATGTTTAGGGTTAGGTTTAGGGTTGCGGTTAGGTTTAGGGTTAGGGTTCGGTTTAGGACTAGGGCTACGGTTAGGTCTAGGGTTAGGGTTAGATTTCGGGTGAGGGTTCGGGATCTGGTTAGGTTTAGCTTTAGGGATAGGGTTAGGGTGAGGTTTAGGGTTAGTGTTAGGGTTAGGGTTAGTGTTAGATTAGGGCTAGGGTTAGGGTGAGGGTTAGGGTTAATGTTAGGGTGAGGGTGAGTTTGAGGGTGAGGGTGTGGGTGAGGGTGACGGTGAGAGTTAGGGTTAGGGTTAGGTTTATGGTTAGGCGTACAGTTTGGGTTTGTGTTAGGGTTAGGGAAGGGATCGGGTTAGGTTTAGGTTTAGGGTTAGGTTAAGAATCAGGGTTAACGTTAGTGTTACGGTGAGGGTGAGGGTCTAGGTGAAGGTGAGGGTTAGGGTTAGTGTTAGGGTTAGGGTTAGGGTTAGGGTTAGGGCTAGGGTTACGTTTAGGGTTCAGGTTTGGGTTCGAGTTAGGGTTAGGGTTAGTGTTAGGGTTAGGGTAAGGGTACTGTTAGGGTTATGGTTCGGGTCAGGGTGAGGGTGTGGTTGAGGGCGAGGGTGAGGGTTTGGTTTAGGGTTAGGGTTAGAGTTCGGGTTTGGTTTTGGTTTCGGGTTCTGGTTAGGGTTAGGTTTAGGGTTAGGCTTAGGGTGAGTGTGAGGTTTCGGGTGAGTTTTAAGGCACGGATGAGGTTTAGGGTTATGGTTAGGATTAGGGCTAGCTTTACGGTTATGGTTATGGTTAGGGTTAGGGTTAGGGATCGGGTAAGGTTTAGGGGTAGGGTTAGCGTCAGCGTCAGGGTTAAGGTTAGGTTTAGGGTGAGGGTGATGGTGAGGGTTCGGGTTTGGGTTAGTATTGGGGTTAGGTTTAGGGTTCGGGTTAGGGTTAGGGCTAGTGTGAGGGTTAGGGTGAGCATTAGGGTTAGGGTTAGTTTTAGTGTTAGGGTTAGATTTAGGGTTCGGGTTCGGGTTCGAGTTAGGTTTTCGGTTAGAGTTAGGGTGAGTGTGAGGGTGAGGGTGAGGGCGAAAGTTAGGTTTAAATTTAGGGTTAGGGTTAGTGTTGGCTTAAGGATATAGTTACGGTGAAGGTGAGGTTGTGGGTGAGTGTGAGGGTTCGAGTTAGGTTGTGGGTTAGGGTTAGTGTAGGGTTAGAGTAGGGGTATGTTTAGGGTTAGGTTTAGGGTTGCGGTTAGGTTTAGGGTTAGGGTTAGGTTTAGGACTAGGGCTACGGTTAGGTCTAGGGTTAGGGTTAGATTTCGGGTGAGGGTTCGGGACCTGGTTAGGTTTAGCTTTAGGGATAGGGTTAGGGTGAGGTTTAGGGTTAGTGTTAGGGTTAGGGTTAGTGTTAGATTAGGGCTAGGGTTAGGGTGAGGGTTAGGGTTAATGTTAGGGTGAGGGTGAGTTTGAGGGTGAGGGTGTGGGTGAGGGTGACGGTGAGAGTTAGGGTTAGGGTTAGGTTTATGGTTAGGCGTACAGTTAGGGTTTGTGTTAGGGTTAGGGAAGGGATCGGGTTAGGTTTAGGTTTAGGGTTAGGTTAAGAATCAGGGTTAACGTTAGTGTTACGGTGAGGGGGAGGGTCTGGGTGAGGGTGAGGGTTAGGGTTAGTGTTAGGGTTAGGGTTAGGGTTAGGGTTAGGGTTAGGGTTAGGGCTAGGGTTACGTTTAGGGTTCAGGTTTGGGTTCGAGTTAGGGTTAGGGTTAGTGTTAGGGTTAGGGTAAGGGTACTGTTAGGGTTATGGTTCAGGTCAGGGTGAGGGTGTGGTTGAGGGCGAGGGTGAGGGTTTGGTTTAGGGTTAGGGTTAGAGTTCGGGTTTGGTTTTGGTTTCGGGTTCTGGTTAGGGTTAGGTTTAGGGTTAGGCTTAGGGTGAGGGTGAGGGTTCGGGTGAGTTTTAAGGCACAGATGAGGTTTTGGGTTATGGTTAGGATTAGGGCTAGCTTTACGGTTATGGTTATGGTTAGGGTTAGGGTTAGGGATTGGGTAAGGTTTAGGGGTAGGGTTAGCGTCAGCGTCAGGGTTAAAGTTAGGTTTAGGGTGAGGGTGATGGTGAGGGTACGGGTTTGGGTTAGGATTGGGGTTAGGTTTAGGGTTCGGGTTAGGGTTAGGGCTAGTGTGAGGGTTAGGGTGAGCATTAGGGTTAGGGTTAGTTTTAGTGTTAGGGTTAGATTTAGGGTTCGGGTTCGGGTTCGAGTTAGGGTTATTGTTAGAGTTAGGTTTTCGGTTAGAGTTAGGGTGAGTGTGAGGGTGAGGGTGAGGGCGAAAGTTAGGTTTAAATTTAGGGTTAGGGTTAGTGTTGGCTTAAGGATATAGTTACGGTGAAGGTGAGGTTGTGGGTGAGTGTGAGGGTTCGAGTTAGGTTGTGGGTTAGGGTTAGTGTAGGGTTAGAGTAGGGGTATGTTTAGGGTTAGGTTTAGGGTTGCGGTTAGGTTTAGGGTTAGGGTTAGGTTTAGGACTAGGGCTACGGTTAGGTCTAGGGTTAGGGTTAGATTTCGGGTGAGGGTTCGGGATCTGGTTAGGTTTAGCTTTAGGGATAGGGTTAGGGTGAGGTTTAGGGTTAGTGTTAGGGTTAGGGTTAGTGTTAGATTAGGGCTAGGGTTAGGGTGAGGGTTAGGGTTAATGTTAGGGTGAGGGTGAGTTTGAGGGTGAGGGTGTGGGTGAGGGTGACGGTGAGAGTTAGGGTTAGGGTTAGGTTTATGGTTAGGCGTACAGTTAGGGTTTGTGTTAGGGTTAGGGAAGGGATCGGGTTAGGTTTAGGTTTAGGGTTAGGTTAAGAATCAGGGTTAACGTTAGTGTTACGGTGAGGGTGAGGGTCTGGGTGAAGGTGAGGGTTAGGGTTAGTGTTAGGGTTAGGGTTAGGGTTAGGGTTAGGGCTAGGGTTACGTTTAGGGTTCAGGTTTGGGTTCGAGTTAGGGTTAGGGTTAGTGTTAGGGTTAGGGTAAGGGTACTGTTAGGGTTATGGTTCGGGTCAGGGTGAGGGTGTGGTTGAGGGCGAGGGTGAGGGTTTGTTTTAGGGTTAGGGTTAGAGTTCGGGTCTGGTTTTGGTTTCGGGTTCTGGTTAGGGTTAGGTTTAGGGTTAGGCTTAGGGTGAGTGTGAGCGTTCGGGTGAGTTTTAAGGCACGGATGAGGTTTAGGGTTATGGTTAGGATTAGGGCTAGCTTTACGGTTATGGTTATGGTTAGGGTTAGGGTTAGGGATCGGGTAAGGTTTAGGGGTAGGGTTAGCGTCAGCGTCAGGGTTAAGGTTAGGTTTAGGGTGAGGGTGATGGTGAGGGTTCGGGTTTGGGTTAGGATTGGGGTTAGGTTTAGGGTTCGGGTTAGGGTTAGGGCTAGTGTGAGGGTTAGGGTGAGCATTAGGGTTAGGGTTAGTTTTAGTGTTAGGGTTAGATTTAGGGTTCGGGTTCGGTTTCGAGTTAGGTTTTCGGTTAGAGTTAGGGTGAGTGTGAGGGTGAGGGTGAGGGCGAAAGTTAGGTTTAAATTTAGGGTTAGGGTTAGTGTTGGCTTAAGGATATAGTTACGGTGAAGGTGAGGTTGTGGGTGAGTGTGAGGGTTCGAGTTAGGTTGTGGGTTAGGGTTAGTGTAGGGTTAGAGTAGGGGTATGTTTAGGGTTAGGTTTAGGGTTGCGGTTAGGTTTAGGGTTAGGGTTAGGTTTAGGACTAGGGCTACGGTTAGGTCTAGGGTTAGGGTTAGATTTCGGGTGAGGGTTCGGGATCTGGTTAGGTTTAGCTTTAGGGATAGGGTTAGGGTGAGGTTTAGGGTTAGTGTTAGGGTTAGGGTTAGTGTTAGATTAGGGCTAGGGTTAGGGTGAGGGTTTTGGTTAATGTTAGGGTGAGGGTGAGTTTGAGGGTGAGGGTGTGGGTGAGGGTGACGGTGAGAGTTAGGGTTAGGGTTAGGTTTATGGTTAGGCGTACAGTTAGGGTTTGTGTTAGGGTTAGGGAAGGGATCGGGTTAGGTTTAGGTTTAGGGTTAGGTTAAGAATCAGGGTTAACGTTAGTGTTACGGTGAGGGTGAGGGTCTGGGTGAAGGTGAGGGTTAGGGTTAGTGTTAGGGTTAGGGTTAGGGTTAGGGTTAGGGTTAGGGTTAGGGCTAGGGTTACGTTTAGGGTTCAGGTTTGGGTTCGAGTTAGGGTTAGGGTTAGTGTTAGGGTTAGGGTAAGGGTACTGTTAGGGTTATGGTTCGGGTCAGGGTGAGGGTGTGGTTGCGGGCGAGGGTGAGGGTTTGGTTTAGGGTTAGGGTTAGAATTCGGGTTTGGTTTTGGTTTCGGGTTCTGGTTAGGGTTAGGTTTAGGGTTAGGCTTAGGGTGAGTGTGAGGGTTTGGGTGAGTTTTAAGGCACGGATGAGGTTTAGGGTTATGGTTAGGATTAGGGCTAGCTTTACGGTTATGGTTATGGGTAGGTTTAGGGTTAGGGATCGGGTAAGGTTTAGGGGTAGGGTTAGCGTCAGCGTCAGGGTTAAGGTTAGGTTTAGGGTGAGGGTGATGGTGAGGGTTCGGGTTTGGGTTAGGATTGGGGTTAGGTTTAGGGTTCGGGTTAGGGTTAGGGCTAGTGTGAGGGTTAGGGTGAGCATTAGGGTTAGGGTTAGTTTTAGTGTTAGGGTTAGATTTAGGGTTCGGGTTCGGGTTCGAGTTAGGGTTATTGTTAGAGTTAGGTTTTCGGTTAGAGTTAGGGTGAGTGTGAGGGTGAGGGTGAGGGCGAAAGTTAGGTTTAAATTTAGGGTTAGGGTTAGTGTTGGCTTAAGGATATAGTTACGGTGAAGGTGAGGTTGTGGGTGAGTGTGAGGGTTCGAGTTAGGTTGTGGGTTAGGGTTAGTGTAGGGTTAGAGTAGGGGTATGTTTAGGGTTAGGTTTAGGGTTGCGGTTAGGTTTAGGGTTAGGGTTCGGTTTAGGACTAGGGCTACGGTTAGGTCTAGGGTTAGGGTTAGATTTCGGGTGAGGGTTCGGGATCTGGTTAGGTTTAGCTTTAGGGATAGGGTTAGGGTGAGGTTTAGGGTTAGTGTTAGGGTTAGGGTTAGTGTTAGATTAGGGCTAGGGTTAGGGTGAGGGTTAGGGTTAATGTTAGGGTGAGGGTGAGTTTGAGGGTGAGGGTGTGGGTGAGGGTGACGGTGAGAGTTAGGGTTAGGGTTAGGTTTATGGTTAGGCGTACAGTTAGGGTTTGTGTTAGGGTTAGGGAAGGGATCGGGTTAGGTTTAGGTTTAGGGTTAGGTTAAGAATCAGGGTTAACGTTAGTGTTACGGTGAGGGTGAGGGTCTGGGTGAAGGTGAGGGTTAGGGTTAGTGTTAGGGTTAGGGTTAGGGTTAGGGTTAGGGTTAGGGTTAGGGCTAGGGTTACGTTTAGGGTTCAGGTTTGGGTTCGAGTTAGGGTTAGGGTTAGTGTTAGGGTTAGGGTAAGGGTACTGTTAGGGTTATGGTTCGGGTCAGGGTGAGGGTGTGGTTGAGGGCGAGGGTGAGGGTTTGGTTTAGGGTTAGGGTTAGAGTTCGGGTTTGGTTTTGGTTTCGGGTTCTGGTTAGGGTTAGGTTTAGGGTTAGGCTTAGGGTGAGTGTGAGCGTTCGGGTGAGTTTTAAGGCACGGATGAGGTTTAGGGTTATGGTTAGGATTAGGGCTAGCTTTACGGTTATGGTTATGGTTAGGGTTAGGGTTAGGGATCGGGTAAGGTTTAGGGGTAGGGTTAGCGTCAGCGTCAGGGTTAAGGTTAGGTTTAGGGTGAGGGTGATGGTGAGGGTTCGGGTTTGGGTTAGGATTGGGGTTAGGTTTAGGGTTCGGGTTAGGGTTAGGGCTAGTGTGAGGGTTAGGGTGAGCATTAGGGTTAGGGTTAGTTTTAGTGTTAGGGTTAGATTTAGGGTTCGGGTTCGGGTTCGAGTTAGGTTTTCGGTTAGAGTTAGGGTGAGTGTGAGCGTGAGGGTGAGGGCGAAAGTTAGGTTTAAATTTAGGGTTAGGGTTAGTGTTGGCTTAAGGATATAGTTACGGTGAAGGTGAGGTTGTGGGTGAGTGTGAGGGTTCGAGTTAGGTTGTGGGTTAGGGTTAGTGTAGGGTTAGAGTAGGGGTATGTTTAGGGTTAGGTTTAGGGTTGCGGTTAGGTTTAGGGTTAGGGTTAGGTTTAGGACTAGGGCTACGGTTAGGTCTAGGGTTAGGGTTAGATTTCGGGTGAGGGTTCGGGATCTGGTTAGGTTTAGCTTTAGGGATAGGGTTAGGGTGAGGTTTAGGGTTAGTGTTAGGGTTAGGGTTAGTGTTAGATTAGGGCTAGGGTTAGGGTGAGGGTTAGGGTTAATGTTAGGGTGAGGGTGAGTTTGAGGGTGAGGGTGTGGGTGAGGGTGACGGTGAGAGTTAGGGTTAGGGTTAGGTTTATGGTTAGGCGTACAGTTAGGGTTTGTGTTAGGGTTAGGGAAGGGATCGGGTTAGGTTTAGGTTTAGGGTTAGGTTAAGAATCAGGGTTAACGTTAGTGTTACGGTGAGGGTGAGGGTCTGGGTGAAGGTGAGGGTTAGGGTTAGTGTTAGGGTTAGGGTTAGGGTTAGGGTTAGGGTTAGGGTTAGGGCTAGGGTTACGTTTAGGGTTCAGGTTTGGGTTCGAGTTAGGGTTAGGGTTAGTGTTAGGGTTAGGGTAAGGGTACTGTTAGGGTTATGGTTCGGGTCAGGGTGAGGGTGTGGTTGAGGGCGAGGGTGAGGGTTTGGTTTAGGGTTAGGGTTAGAGTTCGGGTTTGGTTTTGGTTTCGGGTTCTGGTTAGGGTTAGGTTTAGGGTTAGGCTTAGGGTGAGTGTGAGCGTTCGGGTGAGTTTTAAGGCACGGATGAGGTTTAGGGTTATGGTTAGGATTAGGGCTAGCTTTACGGTTATGGTTATGGTTAGGGTTAGGGTTAGGGATCGGGTAAGGTTTAGGGGTAGGGTTAGCGTCAGCGTCAGGGTTAAGGTTAGGTTTAGGGTGAGGGTGATGGTGAGGGTTCGGGTTTGGGTTAGGATTGGGGTTAGGTTTAGGGTTCGGGTTAGGGTTAGGGCTAGTGTGAGGGTTAGGGTGAGCATTAGGGTTAGGGTTAGTTTTAGTGTTAGGGTTAGATTTAGGGTTCGGGTTCGGGTTCGAGTTAGGTTTTCGGTTAGAGTTAGGGTGAGTGTGAGCGTGAGGGTGAGGGCGAAAGTTAGGTTTAAATTTAGGGTTAGGGTTAGTGTTGGCTTAAGGATATAGTTACGGTGAAGGTGAGGTTGTGGGTGAGTGTGAGGGTTCGAGTTAGGTTGTGGGTTAGGGTTAGTGTAGGGTTAGAGTAGGGGTATGTTTAGGGTTAGGTTTAGGGTTGCGGTTAGGTTTAGGGTTAGGGTTCGGTTTAGGACTAGGGCTACGGTTAGGTCTAGGGTTAGGGTTAGATTTCGGGTGAGGGTTCGGGATCTGGTTAGGTTTAGCTTTAGGGATAGGGTTAGGGTGAGGTTTAGGGTTAGTGTTAGGGTTAGGGTTAGTGTTAGATTAGGGCTAGGGTTAGGGTGAGGGTTAGGGTTAATGTTAGGGTGAGGGTGAGTTTGAGGGTGAGGGTGTGGGTGAGGGTGACGGTGAGAGTTAGGGTTAGGGTTAGGTTTATGGTTAGGCGTACAGTTAGGGTTTGTGTTAGGGTTAGGGAAGGGATCGGGTTAGGTTTAGGTTTAGGGTTAGGTTAAGAATCAGGGTTAACGTTAGTGTTACGGTGAGGGTGAGGGTCTGGGTGAAGGTGAGGGTTAGGGTTAGTGTTAGGGTTAGGGTTAGGGTTAGGGTTAGGGTTAGGGTTAGGGCTAGGGTTACGTTTAGGGTTCAGGTTTGGGTTTGAGTTAGGGTTAGGGTTAGTGTTAGGGTTAGGGTAAGGGTACTGTTAGGGTTATGGTTCGGGTCAGGGTGAGGGTGTGGTTGAGGGCGAGGGTGAGGGTTTGGTTTAGGGTTAGGGTTAGAGTTCGGGTTTGGTTTTGGTTTCGGGTTCTGGTTAGGGTTAGGTTTAGGGTTAGGCTTAGGGTGAGTGTGAGCGTTCGGGTGAGTTTTAAGGCACGGATGAGGTTTAGGGTTATGGTTAGGATTAGGGCTAGCTTTACGGTTATGGTTATGGTTAGGGTTAGGGTTAGGGATCGGGTAAGGTTTAGGGGTAGGGTTAGCGTCAGCGTCAGGGTTAAGGTTAGGTTTAGGGTGAGGGTGATGGTGAGGGTTCGGGTTTGGGTTAGGATTGGGGTTAGGTTTAGGGTTCGGGTTAGGGTTAGGGCTAGTGTGAGGGTTAGGGTGAGCATTAGGGTTAGGGTTAGTTTTAGTGTTAGGGTTAGATTTAGGGTTCGGGTTCGGGTTCGAGTTAGGTTTTCGGTTAGAGTTAGGGTGAGTGTGAGCGTGAGGGTGAGGGCGAAAGTTAGGTTTAAATTTAGGGTTAGGGTTAGTGTTGGCTTAAGGATATAGTTACGGTGAAGGTGAGGTTGTGGGTGAGTGTGAGGGTTCGAGTTAGGTTGTGGGTTAGGGTTAGTGTAGGGTTAGAGTAGGGGTATGTTTAGGGTTAGGTTTAGGGTTGCGGTTAGGTTTAGGGTTAGGGTTAGGTTTAGGACTAGGGCTACGGTTAGGTCTAGGGTTAGGGTTAGATTTCGGGTGAGGGTTCGGGATCTGGTTAGGTTTAGCTTTAGGGATAGGGTTAGGGTGAGGTTTAGGGTTAGTGTTAGGGTTAGGGTTAGTGTTAGATTAGGGCTAGGGTTAGGGTGAGGGTTAGGGTTAATGTTAGGGTGAGGGTGAGTTTGAGGGTGAGGGTGTGGGTGAGGGTGACGGTGAGAGTTAGGGTTAGGGTTAGGTTTATGGTTAGGCGTACAGTTAGGGTTTGTGTTAGGGTTAGGGAAGGGATCGGGTTAGGTTTAGGTTTAGGGTTAGGTTAAGAATCAGGGTTAACGTTAGTGTTACGGTGAGGGTGAGGGTCTGGGTGAAGGTGAGGGTTAGGGTTAGTGTTAGGGTTAGGGTTAGGGTTAGGGTTAGGGTTAGGGTTAGGGCTAGGGTTACGTTTAGGGTTCAGGTTTGGGTTCGAGTTAGGGTTAGGGTTAGTGTTAGGGTTAGGGTAAGGGTACTGTTAGGGTTATGGTTCGGGTCAGGGTGAGGGTGTGGTTGAGGGCGAGGGTGAGGGTTTGGTTTAGGGTTAGGGTTAGAGTTCGGGTTTGGTTTTGGTTTCGGGTTCTGGTTAGGGTTAGGTTTAGGGTTAGGCTTAGGGTGAGTGTGAGCGTTCGGGTGAGTTTTAAGGCACGGATGAGGTTTAGGGTTATGGTTAGGATTAGGGCTAGCTTTACGGTTATGGTTATGGTTAGGTTAGGGTTAGGGATCGGGTAAGGTTTAGGGGTACGGTTAGCGTCAGCGTCAGGGTTAAGGTTAGGTTTAGGGTGAGGGTGATGGTGAGGGTACGGGTTTGGGTTAGGATTGGGGTTAGGTTTAGGGTTTGGGTTAGGGTTAGGGCTAGTGTGAGGGTTAGGGTGAGCATTAGGGTTAGGGTTAGTTTTAGTGTTAGGGTTAGATTTAGGGTTTGGGTTCGGGTTCGAGTTAGGTTTTCGGTTAGAGTTAGGGTGAGTGTGAGGGTGAGGGTGAGGGCGAAAGTTAGGTTTAAATTTAGGGTTAGGGTTAGTGTTGGCTTAAGGATATAGTTACGGTGAAGGTGAGGTTGTGGGTGAGTGTGAGGGTTCGATTAGGGTGTGGGTTAGGGTTAGTGTAGGGTTAGAGTAGGGGTATGTTTACGGTTAGGTTTAGGGGTGCGGTTAGGTTTAGGGTTAGGGTTAGGTTTAGGACTAGGGCTACGGTTAGGTCTAGGGTTAGGGTTAGATTTCGGGTGAGGGTTCGGGATCTGGTTAGGTTTAGCTTTAGGGATAGGGTTAGGGTGAGGTTTAGGGTTAGTGTTAGGGTTAGGGTTAGTGTTAGATTAGGGCTAGGGTTAGGGTGAGGGTTAGGGTTAATGTTAGGGTGAGGGTGAGTTTGAGGGTGAGGGTGTGGGTGAGGGTGACGGTGAGAGTTAGGGTTAGGGTTAGGTTTATGGTTAGGCGTACAGTTAGGGTTTGTGTTAGGGTTAGGGAAGGGATCGGGTTAGGTTTAGGTTTAGGGTTAGGTTAAGAATCAGGGTTAACGTTAGTGTTACGGTGAGGGTGAGGGTCTGGGTGAGGGTGAGGGTTAGGGTTAGTGTTAGTGTTAGGGTTAGGGTTAGGGTTAGGGTTAGGGTTAGGGTTAGGGCTAGGGTTATGTTTAGGGTTCAGGTTTGGGTTCGAATTAGGGTTAGGGTTAGTGTTAGGGTTAGGGTAAGGGTACTGTTAGGGTTATGGTTCAGGTCAGGGTGAGGGTGTGGTTGAGGGCGAGGGTGAGGGTTTGGTTTAGGGTTAGGGTTAGAGTTCGGGTTTGGTTTTGGTTTCGGGTTCTGGTTAGGGTTAGGTTTCGGGTTAGGCTTAGGGTGAGTGTGAGGGTTCGGGTGAGTTTTAAGGCACGGATGAGGTTTTGGGTTATGGTTAGGATTAGGGCTAGCTTTACGGTTATGGTTATGGTTAGGGTTAGGGTTAGGGATCGGGTAAGGTTTAGGGGTAGGGTTAGCGTCAGCGTCAGGGTTAAGTTTAGGTTTAGGGTGAGGGTGATGGTGAGGGTACGGGTTTGGGTTAGGATTGGGGTTAGGTTTAGGGTTCGGGTTAGGGTTAGGGCTAGTGTGAGGGTTAGGGTGAGCATTAGGGTTAGGGTTAGTTTTAGTGTTAGGGTTAGATTTAGGGTTCGGGTTCGGGTTCGAGTTAGGGTTATTGTTAGAGTTAGGTTTTCGGTTAGAGTTAGGGTGAGTGTGAGGGTGAGGGTGAGGGCGAAAGTTAGGTTTAAATTTAGGGTTAGGGTTAGTGTTGGCTTAAGGATATAGTTACGGTGAAGGTGAGGTTGTGGGTGAGTGTGAGGGTTCGAGTTAGGTTGTGGGTTAGGGTTAGTGTAGGGTTAGAGTAGGGGTATGTTTAGGGTTAGGTTTAGGGTTGCGGTTAGGTTTAGGGTTAGGGTTCGGTTTAGGACTAGGGCTACGGTTAGGTCTAGGGTTAGGGTTAGATTTCGGGTGAGGGTTCGGGATCTGGTTAGGTTTAGCTTTAGGGATAGGGTTAGGGTGAGGTTTAGGGTTAGTGTTAGGGTTAGGGTTAGTGTTAGATTAGGGCTAGGGTTAGGGTGAGGGTTAGGGTTAATGTTAGGGTGAGGGTGAGTTTGAGGGTGAGGGTGTGGGTGAGGGTGACGGTGAGAGTTAGGGTTAGGGTTAGGTTTATGGTTAGGCGTACAGTTTGGGTTTGTGTTAGGGTTAGGGAAGGGATCGGGTTAGGTTTAGGTTTAGGGTTAGGTTAAGAATCAGGGTTAACGTTAGTGTTACGGTGAGGGTGAGGGTCTAGGTGAAGGTGAGGGTTAGGGTTAGTGTTAGGGTTAGGGTTAGGGTTAGGGTTAGGGCTAGGGTTACGTTTAGGGTTCAGGTTTGGGTTCGAGTTAGGGTTAGGGTTAGTGTTAGGGTTAGGGTAAGGGTACTGTTAGGGTTATGGTTCGGGTCAGGGTGAGGGTGTGGTTGAGGGCGAGGGTGAGGGTTTGGTTTAGGGTTAGGGTTAGAGTTCGGGTTTGGTTTTGGTTTCGGGTTCTGGTTAGGGTTAGGTTTAGGGTTAGGCTTAGGGTGAGTGTGAGGTTTCGGGTGAGTTTTAAGGCACGGATGAGGTTTAGGGTTATGGTTAGGATTAGGGCTAGCTTTACGGTTATGGTTATGGTTAGGGTTAGGGTTAGGGATCGGGTAAGGTTTAGGGGTAGGGTTAGCGTCAGCGTCAGGGTTAAGGTTAGGTTTAGGGTGAGGGTGATGGTGAGGGTTCGGGTTTGGGTTAGTATTGGGGTTAGGTTTAGGGTTCGGGTTAGGGTTAGGGCTAGTGTGAGGGTTAGGGTGAGCATTAGGGTTAGGGTTAGTTTTAGTGTTAGGGTTAGATTTAGGGTTCGGGTTCGGGTTCGAGTTAGGTTTTCGGTTAGAGTTAGGGTGAGTGTGAGGGTGAGGGTGAGGGCGAAAGTTAGGTTTAAATTTAGGGTTAGGGTTAGTGTTGGCTTAAGGATATTTTACGGTGAAGGTGAGGTTGTGGGTGAGTGTGAGGGTTCGAGTTAGGTTGTGGGTTAGGGTTAGTGTAGGGTTAGAGTAGGGGTATGTTTAGGGTTAGGTTTAGGGTTGCGGTTAGGTTTAGGGTTAGGGTTAGGTTTAGGACTAGGGCTACGGTTAGGTCTAGGGTTAGGGTTAGATTTCGGGTGAGGGTTCGGGACCTGGTTAGGTTTAGCTTTAGGGATAGGGTTAGGGTGAGGTTTAGGGTTAGTGTTAGGGTTAGGGTTAGTGTTAGATTAGGGCTAGGGTTAGGGTGAGGGTTAGGGTTAATGTTAGGGTGAGGGTGAGTTTGAGGGTGAGGGTGTGGGTGAGGGTGACGGTGAGAGTTAGGGTTAGGGTTAGGTTTATGGTTAGGCGTACAGTTAGGGTTTGTGTTAGGGTTAGGGAAGGGATCGGGTTAGGTTTAGGTTTAGGGTTAGGTTAAGAATCAGGGTTAACGTTAGTGTTACGGTGAGGGGGAGGGTCTGGGTGAGGGTGAGGGTTAGGGTTAGTGTTAGGGTTAGGGTTAGGGTTAGGGTTAGGGTTAGGGTTAGGGCTAGGGTTACGTTTAGGGTTCAGGTTTGGGTTCGAGTTAGGGTTAGGGTTAGTGTTAGGGTTAGGGTAAGGGTACTGTTAGGGTTATGGTTCAGGTCAGGGTGAGGGTGTGGTTGAGGGCGAGGGTGAGGGTTTGGTTTAGGGTTAGGGTTAGAGTTCGGGTTTGGTTTTGGTTTCGGGTTCTGGTTATGGTTAGGTTTAGGGTTAGGCTTAGGGTGAGGGTGAGGGTTCGGGTGAGTTTTAAGGCACAGATGAGGTTTTGGGTTATGGTTAGGATTAGGGCTAGCTTTACGGTTATGGTTATGGTTAGGGTTAGGGTTAGGGATTGGGTAAGGTTTAGGGGTAGGGTTAGCGTCAGCGTCAGGGTTAAAGTTAGGTTTAGGGTGAGGGTGATGGTGAGGGTACGGGTTTGGGTTAGGATTGGGGTTAGGTTTAGGGTTCGGGTTAGGGTTAGGGCTAGTGTGAGGGTTAGGGTGAGCATTAGGGTTAGGGTTAGTTTTAGTGTTAGGGTTAGATTTAGGGTTCGGGTTCGGGTTCGAGTTAGGGTTATTGTTAGAGTTAGGTTTTCGGTTAGAGTTAGGGTGAGTGTGAGGGTGAGGGTGAGGGCGAAAGTTAGGTTTAAATTTAGGGTTAGGGTTAGTGTTGGCTTAAGGATATAGTTACGGTGAAGGTGAGGTTGTGGGTGAGTGTGAGGGTTCGAGTTAGGTTGTGGGTTAGGGTTAGTGTAGGGTTAGAGTAGGGGTATGTTTAGGGTTAGGTTTAGGGTTGCGGTTAGGTTTAGGGTTAGGGTTAGGTTTAGGACTAGGGCTACGGTTAGGTCTAGGGTTAGGGTTAGATTTCGGGTGAGGGTTCGGGATCTGGTTAGGTTTAGCTTTAGGGATAGGGTTAGGGTGAGGTTTAGGGTTAGTGTTAGGGTTAGGGTTAGTGTTAGATTAGGGCTAGGGTTAGGGTGAGGGTTAGGGTTAATGTTAGGGTGAGGGTGAGTTTGAGGGTGAGGGTGTGGGTGAGGGTGACGGTGAGAGTTAGGGTTAGGGTTAGGTTTATGGTTAGGCGTACAGTTAGGGTTTGTGTTAGGGTTAGGGAAGGGATCGGGTTAGGTTTAGGTTTAGGGTTAGGTTAAGAATCAGGGTTAACGTTAGTGTTACGGTGAGGGTGAGGGTCTGGGTGAAGGTGAGGGTTAGGGTTAGTGTTAGGGTTAGGGTTAGGGTTAGGGTTAGGGCTAGGGTTACGTTTAGGGTTCAGGTTTGGGTTCGAGTTAGGGTTAGGGTTAGTGTTAGGGTTAGGGTAAGGGTACTGTTAGGGTTATGGTTCGGGTCAGGGTGAGGGTGTGGTTGAGGGCGAGGGTGAGGGTTTCTTTTAGGGTTAGGGTTAGAGTTCGGGTTTGGTTTTGGTTTCGGGTTCTGGTTAGGGTTAGGTTTAGGGTTAGGCTTAGGGTGAGTGTGAGCGTTCGGGTGAGTTTTAAGGCACGGATGAGGTTTAGGGTTATGGTTAGGATTAGGGCTAGCTTTACGGTTATGGTTATGGTTAGGGTTAGGGTTAGGGATCGGGTAAGGTTTAGGGGTAGGGTTAGCGTCAGCGTCAGGGTTAAGGTTAGGTTTAGGGTGAGGGTGATGGTGAGGGTTCGGGTTTGGGTTAGGATTGGGGTTAGGTTTAGGGTTCGGGTTAGGGTTAGGGCTAGTGTGAGGGTTAGGGTGAGCATTAGGGTTAGGGTTAGTTTTAGTGTTAGGGTTAGATTTAGGGTTCGGGTTCGGGTTCGAGTTAGGTTTTCGGTTAGAGTTAGGGTGAGTGTGAGCGTGAGGGTGAGGGCGAAAGTTAGGTTTAAATTTAGGGTTAGGGTTAGTGTTGGCTTAAGGATATAGTTACGGTGAAGGTGAGGTTGTGGGTGAGTGTGAGGGTTCGAGTTAGGTTGTGGGTTAGGGTTAGTGTAGGGTTAGAGTAGGGGTATGTTTACGGTTAGGTTTAGGGTTGCGGTTAGGTTTAGGGTTAGGGTTAGGTTTAGGACTAGGGCTACGGTTAGGTCTAGGGTTAGGGTTAGATTTCGGGTGAGGGTTCGGGATCTGGTTAGGTTTAGCTTTAGGGATAGGGTTAGGGTGAGGTTTAGGGTTAGTGTTAGGGTTAGGGTTAGTGTTAGATTAGGGCTAGGGTTAGGGTGAGGGTTAGGGTTAATGTTAGGGTGAGGGTGAGTTTGAGGGTGAGGGTGTGGGTGAGGGTGACGGTGAGAGTTAGGGTTAGGGTTAGGTTTATGGTTAGGCGTACAGTTAGGGTTTGTGTTAGGGTTAGGGAAGGGATCGGGTTAGGTTTAGGTTTAGGGTTAGGTTAAGAATCAGGGTTAACGTTAGTGTTACGGTGAGGGTGAGGGTCTGGGTGAAGGTGAGGGTTAGGGTTAGTGTTAGGGTTAGGGTTAGGGTTAGGGTTAGGGTTAGGGTTAGGGCTAGGGTTACGTTTAGGGTTCAGGTTTGGGTTCGAGTTAGGGTTAGGGTTAGTGTTAGGGTTAGGGTAAGGGTACTGTTAGGGTTATGGTTCGGGTCAGGGTGAGGGTGTGGTTGCGGGCGAGGGTGAGGGTTTGGTTTAGGGTTAGGGTTAGAATTCGGGTTTGGTTTTGGTTTCGGGTTCTGGTTAGGGTTAGGTTTAGGGTTAGGCTTAGGGTGAGTGTGAGGGTTTGGGTGAGTTTTAAGGCACGGATGAGGTTTAGGGTTATGGTTAGGATTAGGGCTAGCTTTACGGTTATGGTTATGGGTAGGGTTAGGGTTAGGGATCGGGTAAGGTTTAGGGGTAGGGTTAGCGTCAGCGTCAGGGTTAAGGTTAGGTTTAGGGTGAGGGTGATGGTGAGGGTTCGGGTTTGGGTTAGGATTGGGGTTAGGTTTAGGGTTCGGGTTAGGGTTAGGGCTAGTGTGAGGGTTAGGGTGAGCATTAGGGTTAGGGTTAGTTTTAGTGTTAGGGTTAGATTTAGGGTTCGGGTTCGGGTTCGAGTTAGGGTTATTGTTAGAGTTAGGTTTTCGGTTAGAGTTAGGGTGAGTGTGAGGGTGAGGGTGAGGGCGAAAGTTAGGTTTAAATTTAGGGTTAGGGTTAGTGTTGGCTTAAGGATATAGTTACGGTGAAGGTGAGGTTGTGGGTGAGTGTGAGGGTTCGAGTTAGGTTGTGGGTTAGGGTTAGTGTAGGGTTAGAGTAGGGGTATGTTTAGGGTTAGGTTTAGGGTTGCGGTTAGGTTTAGGGTTAGGGTTAGGTTTAGGACTAGGGCTACGGTTAGGTCTAGGGTTAGGGTTAGATTTCGGGTGAGGGTTCGGGATCTGGTTAGGTTTAGCTTTAGGGATAGGGTTAGGGTGAGGTTTAGGGTTAGTGTTAGGGTTAGGGTTAGTGTTAGATTAGGGCTAGGGTTAGGGTGAGGGTTAGGGTTAATGTTAGGGTGAGGGTGAGTTTGAGGGTGAGGGTGTGGGTGAGGGTGACGGTGAGAGTTAGGGTTAGGGTTAGGTTTATGGTTAGGCGTACAGTTAGGGTTTGTGTTAGGGTTAGGGAAGGGATCGGGTTAGGTTTAGGTTTAGGGTTAGGTTAAGAATCAGGGTTAACGTTAGTGTTACGGTGAGGGTGAGGGTCTGGGTGAAGGTGAGGGTTAGGGTTAGTGTTAGGGTTAGGGTTAGGGTTAGGGTTAGGGTTAGGGTTAGGGCTAGGGTTACGTTTAGGGTTCAGGTTTGGGTTCGAGTTAGGGTTAGGGTTAGTGTTAGGGTTAGGGTAAGGGTACTGTTAGGGTTATGGTTCGGGTCAGGGTGAGGGTGTGGTTGAGGGCGAGGGTGAGGGTTTGGTTTAGGGTTAGGGTTAGAGTTCGGGTTTGGTTTTGGTTTCGGGTTCTGGTTAGGGTTAGGTTTAGGGTTAGGCTTAGGGTGAGTGTGAGCGTTCGGGTGAGTTTTAAGGCACGGATGAGGTTTAGGGTTATGGTTAGGATTAGGGCTAGCTTTACGGTTATGGTTATGGTTAGGGTTAGGGTTAGGGATCGGGTAAGGTTTAGGGGTAGGGTTAGCGTCAGCGTCAGGGTTAAGGTTAGGTTTAGGGTGAGGGTGATGGTGAGGGTTCGGGTTTGGGTTAGGATTGGGGTTAGGTTTAGGGTTCGGGTTAGGGTTAGGGCTAGTGTGAGGGTTAGGGTGAGCATTAGGGTTAGGGTTAGTTTTAGTGTTAGGGTTAGATTTAGGGTTCGGGTTCGGGTTCGAGTTAGGTTTTCGGTTAGAGTTAGGGTGAGTGTGAGCGTGAGGGTGAGGGCGAAAGTTAGGTTTAAATTTAGGGTTAGGGTTAGTGTTGGCTTAAGGATATAGTTACGGTGAAGGTGAGGTTGTGGGTGAGTGTGAGGGTTCGAGTTAGGTTGTGGGTTAGGGTTAGTGTAGGGTTAGAGTAGGGGTATGTTTAGGGTTAGGTTTAGGGTTGCGGTTAGGTTTAGGGTTAGGGTTCGGTTTAGGACTAGGGCTACGGTTAGGTCTAGGGTTAGGGTTAGATTTCGGGTGAGGGTTCGGGATCTGGTTAGGTTTAGCTTTAGGGATAGGGTTAGGGTGAGGTTTAGGGTTAGTGTTAGGGTTAGGGTTAGTGTTAGATTAGGGCTAGGGTTAGGGTGAGGGTTAGGGTTAATGTTAGGGTGAGGGTGAGTTTGAGGGTGAGGGTGTGGGTGAGGGTGACGGTGAGAGTTAGGGTTAGGGTTAGGTTTATGGTTAGGCGTACAGTTAGGGTTTGTGTTAGGGTTAGGGAAGGGATCGGGTTAGGTTTAGGTTTAGGGTTAGGTTAAGAATCAGGGTTAACGTTAGTGTTACGGTGAGGGTGAGGGTCTGGGTGAAGGTGAGGGTTAGGGTTAGTGTTAGGGTTAGGGTTAGGGTTAGGGTTAGGGTTAGGGTTAGGGCTAGGGTTACGTTTAGGGTTCAGGTTTGGGTTCGAGTTAGGGTTAGGGTTAGTGTTAGGGTTAGGGTAAGGGTACTGTTAGGGTTATGGTTCGGGTCAGGGTGAGGGTGTGGTTGAGGGCGAGGGTGAGGGTTTGGTTTAGGGTTAGGGTTAGAGTTCGGGTTTGGTTTTGGTTTCGGGTTCTGGTTAGGGTTAGGTTTAGGGTTAGGCTTAGGGTGAGTGTGAGCGTTCGGGTGAGTTTTAAGGCACGGATGAGGTTTAGGGTTATGGTTAGGATTAGGGCTAGCTTTACGGTTATGGTTATGGTTAGGGTTAGGGTTAGGGATCGGGTAAGGTTTAGGGGTAGGGTTAGCGTCAGCGTCAGGGTTAAGGTTAGGTTTAGGGTGAGGGTGATGGTGAGGGTTCGGGTTTGGGTTAGGATTGGGGTTAGGTTTAGGGTTCGGGTTAGGGTTAGGGCTAGTGTGAGGGTTAGGGTGAGCATTAGGGTTAGGGTTAGTTTTAGTGTTAGGGTTAGATTTAGGGTTCGGGTTCGGGTTCGAGTTAGGTTTTCGGTTAGAGTTAGGGTGAGTGTGAGCGTGAGGGTGAGGGCGAAAGTTAGGTTTAAATTTAGGGTTAGGGTTAGTGTTGGCTTAAGGATATAGTTACGGTGAAGGTGAGGTTGTGGGTGAGTGTGAGGGTTCGAGTTAGGTTGTGGGTTAGGGTTAGTGTAGGGTTAGAGTAGGGGTATGTTTAGGGTTAGGTTTAGGGTTGCGGTTAGGTTTAGGGTTAGGGTTAGGTTTAGGACTAGGGCTACGGTTAGGTCTAGGGTTAGGGTTAGATTTCGGGTGAGGGTTCGGGATCTGGTTAGGTTTAGCTTTAGGGATAGGGTTAGGGTGAGGTTTAGGGTTAGTGTTAGGGTTAGGGTTAGTGTTAGATTAGGGCTAGGGTTAGGGTGAGGGTTAGGGTTAATGTTAGGGTGAGGGTGAGTTTGAGGGTGAGGGTGTGGGTGAGGGTGACGGTGAGAGTTAGGGTTAGGGTTAGGTTTATGGTTAGGCGTACAGTTAGGGTTTGTGTTAGGGTTAGGGAAGGGATCGGGTTAGGTTTAGGTTTAGGGTTAGGTTAAGAATCAGGGTTAACGTTAGTGTTACGGTGAGGGTGAGGGTCTGGGTGAAGGTGAGGGTTAGGGTTAGTGTTAGGGTTAGGGTTAGGGTTAGGGTTAGGGTTAGGGTTAGGGCTAGGGTTACGTTTAGGGTTCAGGTTTGGGTTCGAGTTAGGGTTAGGGTTAGTGTTAGGGTTAGGGTAAGGGTACTGTTAGGGTTATGGTTCGGGTCAGGGTGAGGGTGTGGTTGAGGGCGAGGGTGAGGGTTTGGTTTAGGGTTAGGGTTAGAGTTCGGGTTTGGTTTTGGTTTCGGGTTCTGGTTAGGGTTAGGTTTAGGGTTAGGCTTAGGGTGAGTGTGAGCGTTCGGGTGAGTTTTAAGGCACGGATGAGGTTTAGGGTTATGGTTAGGATTAGGGCTAGCTTTACGGTTATGGTTATGGTTAGGGTTAGGGTTAGGGATCGGGTAAGGTTTAGGGGTAGGGTTAGCGTCAGCGTCAGGGTTAAGGTTAGGTTTAGGGTGAGGGTGATGGTGAGGGTTCGGGTTTGGGTTAGGATTGGGGTTAGGTTTAGGGTTCGGGTTAGGGTTAGGGCTAGTGTGAGGGTTAGGGTGAGCATTAGGGTTAGGGTTAGTTTTAGTGTTAGGGTTAGATTTAGGGTTCGGGTTCGGGTTCGAGTTAGGTTTTCGGTTAGAGTTAGGGTGAGCGTGAGCGTGAGGGTGAGGGCGAAAGTTAGGTTTAAATTTAGGGTTAGGGTTAGTGTTGGCTTAAGGATATAGTTACGGTGAAGGTGAGGTTGTGGGTGAGTGTGAGGGTTCGAGTTAGGTTGTGGGTTAGGGTTAGTGTAGGGTTAGAGTAGGGGTATGTTTAGGGTTAGGTTTAGGGTTGCGGTTAGGTTTAGGGTTAGGTTTCGGTTTAGGACTAGGGCTACGGTTAGGTCTAGGGTTAGGGTTAGATTTCGGGTGAGGGTTCGGGATCTGGTTAGGTTTAGCTTTAGGGATAGGGTTAGGGTGAGGTTTAGGGTTAGTGTTAGGGTTAGGGTTAGTGTTAGATTAGGGCTAGGGTTAGGGTGAGGGTTAGGGTTAATGTTAGGGTGAGGGTGAGTTTGAGGGTGAGGGTGTGGGTGAGGGTGACGGTGAGAGTTAGGGCTAGGGTTAGGTTTATGGTTAGGCGTACAGTTAGGGTTTGTGTTAGGGTTAGGGAAGGGATCGGGTTAGGTTTAGGTTTAGGGTTAGGTTAAGAATCAGGGTTAACGTTAGTGTTACGGTGAGGGTGAGGGTCTGGGTGAAGGTGAGGGTTACGGTTAGTGTTAGGGTTAGGGTTAGGGTTAGGGTTAGGGTTAGGGCTAGGGTTACGTTTAGGGTTCAGGTTTGGGTTCGAGTTAGGGTTAGGGTTAGTGTTAGGGTTAGGGTAAGGGTACTGTTAGGGTTATGGTTCGGGTCAGGGTGAGGGTGTGGTTGCGGGCGAGGGTGAGGGTTTGGTTTAGGGTTAGGGTTAGAGTTCGGGTTTGGTTTTGGTTTCGGGTTCTGGTTAGGGTTAGGTTTAGGGTTAGGCTTAGGGTGAGTGTGAGGGTTCGGGTGAGTTTTAAGGCACGGATGAGGTTTAGGGTTATGGTTAGGATTAGGGCTAGCTTTACGGTTATGGTTATGGGTAGGGTTAGGGTTAGGGATCGGGTAAGGTTTAGGGGTAGGGTTAGCGTCAGCGTCAGGGTTAAGGTTAGGTTTAGGGTGAGGGTGATGGTGAGGGTTCGGGTTTGGGTTAGGATTGGGGTTAGGGTTAGGGTTCGGGTTAGGGTTAGGGCTAGTGTGAGGGTTAGGGTGAGCATTAGGGTTAGGGTTAGTTTTAGTGTTAGGGTTAGATTTAGGGTTCGGGTTCAGGTTCGAGTTAGGGTTATTGTTAGAGTTAGGTTTTCGGTTAGAGTTAGGGTGAGTGTGAGGGTGAGGGTGAGGGCGAAAGTTAGGTTTAAATTTAGGGTTAGGGTTAGTGTTGGCTTAAGGATATAATTACGGTGAAGGTGAGGTTGTGGGTGAGTGTGAGGGTTCGAGTTAGGTTGTGGGTTAGGGTTAGTGTAGGGTTAGAGTAGGGGTATGTTTAGGGTTAGGTTTAGGGTTGCGGTTAGGTTTAGGGTTAGGGTTAGGTTTAGGACTAGGGCTACGGTTAGGTCTAGGGTTAGGGTTAGATTTCGGGTGAGGGTTCGGGATCTGGTTAGGTTTAGCTTTAGGGATAGGGTTAGGGTGAGGTTTAGGGTTAGTGTTAGGGTTAGGGTTAGTGTTAGATTAGGGCTAGGGTTAGGGTGAGGGTTAGGGTTAATGTTAGGGTGAGGGTGAGTTTGAGGGTGAGGGTGTGGGTGAGGGTGACGGTGAGAGTTAGGGTTAGGGTTAGGTTTATGGTTAGGCGTACAGTTAGGGTTTGTGTTAGGGTTAGGGAAGGGATCGGGTTAGGTTTAGGTTTAGGGTTAGGTTAAGAATCAGGGTTAACATTAGTGTTACGGTGAGGGTGAGGGTCTGGGTGAGGGTGAGGGTTAGGGTTAGAGTTAGGGTTAGTGTTAGGGTTAGGGTTAGGGTTAGGGTTAGGGTTAGGGCTAGGGTTACGTTTAGGGTTCAGGTTTGGGTTCGAGTTAGGGTTAGGGTTAGTGTTAGGGTTAGGGTAAGGGTACTGTTAGGGTTATGGTTCGGGTCAGGGTGAGGGTGTGGTTGAGGGCGAGGGTGAGGGTTTGGTTTAGGGTTAGGGTTAGAGTTCGGGTTTGGTTTTGGTTTCGGGTTCTGGTTAGGGTTAGGTTTAGGGTTAGGCTTAGGGTGAGTGTGAGGGTTCGGGTGAGTTTTAAGGCACGGATGAGGTTTAGGGTTATGGTTAGGATTAGGGCTAGCTTTACGGTTATGGTTATGGTTAGGGTTAGGGTTAGGGATCGGGTAAGGTTTAGGGGTAGGGTTAGCGTCAGCGTCAGGGTTAAGGTTAGGTTTAGGGTGAGGGTGATGGTGAGGGTTCGGGTTTGGGTTAGGATTGGGGTTAGGTTTAGGGTTCGGGTTAGGGTTAGGGCTAGTGTGAGGGTTAGGGTGAGCATTAGGGTTAGGGTTAGTTTTAGTGTTAGTGTTAGATTTAGGGTTCGGGTTCGGGTTCGAGTTAGGGTTATTGTTAGAGTTAGGTTTTCGGTTAGAGTTAGGGTGAGTGTGAGGGTGAAGGTGAGGGCGAAAGTGAGGTTTAAATTTAGGGTTAGGGTTAGTGTTGGCTTAAGGATATAGTTACGGTGAAGGTGAGGTTGTGGGTGAGTGTGAGGGTTCGAGTTAGGTTGTGGGTTAGGGTTAGTGTAGGGTTAGAGTAGGGGTATGTTTAGGGTTAGGTTTAGGGTTGCGGTTAGGTTTAGGGTTAGGGTTAGGTTTAGGACTAGGGCTACGGTTAGGTCTAGGGTTAGGGTTAGATTTCGGGTGAGGGTTCGGGATCTGGTTAGGTTTAGCTTTAGGGATAGGGTTAGGGTGAGGTTTAGGGTTAGTGTTAGGGTTAGGGTTAGTGTTAGATTAGGGCTAGGGTTAGGGTGAGGGTTAGGGTTAATGTTAGGGTGAGGGTGAGTTTGAGGGTGAGGGTGTGGGTGAGGGTGACGGTGAGAGTTAGGGTTAGGGTTAGGTTTATGGTTAGGCGTACAGTTAGGGTTTGTGTTAGGGTTAGGGAAGGGATCGGGTTAGGTTTAGGTTTAGGGTTAGGTTAAGAATCAGGGTTAACGTTAGTGTTACGGTGAGGGTGAGGGTCTGGGTGAGGGTGAGGGTTAGGGTTAGTGTTAGGGTTAGGGTTAGGGTTAGGTTTAGGGTCAGGGTTAGGGCTAGGGTTACGTTTAGGGTTCAGGTTTGGGTTCGAGTTAGGGTTAGGGTTAGTGTTAGGGTTAGGGTAAGGTTACTGTTAGGGTTATGGTTCGGGTCAGGGTGAGGGTGTGGTTGAGGGCGAGGGTGAGGGTTTGGTTTAGGGTTAGGGTTAGAGTTCGGGTTTGGTTTTGGTTTCGGGTTCTGGTTAGGGTTAGGTTTAGGGTTAGGCTTAGGGTGAGTGTGAGGGTTCGGGTGAGTTTTAAGGCACGGATGAGGTTTAGGGTTATGGTTAGGATTAGGGCTAGCTTTACGGTTATGGTTATGGTTAGGGTTAGGGTTAGGGATCGGGTAAGGTTTAGGGGTAGGGTTAGCGTCAGCGTCAGGGTTAAGGTTAGGTTTAGGGTGAGGGTGATGGTGAGGGTTCGGGTTTGGGTTAGGATTGGGGTTAGGTTTAGGGTTCGGGTTAGGGTTAGGGCTAGTGTGAGGGTTAGGGTGAGCATTAGGGTTAGGGTTAGTTTTAGTGTTAGGGTTAGATTTAGGGTTCGGGTTCGGGTTCGAGTTAGGGTTATTGTTAGAGTTAGGTTTTCGGTTAGAGTTAGGGTGAGTGTGAGGGTGAGGGTGAGGGCGAAAGTTAGGTTTAAATTTAGGGTTAGGGTTAGTGTTGGCTTAAGGATATAGTTACGGTGAAGGTGAGGTTGTGGGTGAGTGTGAGGGTTCGAGTTAGGTTGTGGGTTAGGGTTAGTGTAGGGTTAGAGTAGGGGTATGTTTAGGGTTAGGTTTAGGGTTGCGGTTAGGTTTAGGGTTAGGGTTAGGTTTAGGACTAGGGCTACGGTTAGGTCTAGGGTTAGGGTTGGATTTCAGGTGAGGGTTCGGGATCTGGTTAGGTTTAGCTTTAGGGATAGGGTTAGGGTGAGGTTTAGGGTTAGTGTTAGGGTTAGGGTTAGTGTTAGATTAGGGCTAGGGTTAGGGTGAGGGTTAGGGTTAATGTTAGGGTGAGGGTGAGTTTGAGGGTGAGGGTGTGGGTGAGGGTGACGGTGAGAGTTAGGGTTAGGGTTAGGTTTATGGTTAGGCGTACAGTTAGGGTTTGTGTTAGGGTTAGGGAAGGGATCGGGTTAGGTTTAGGTTTAGGGTTAGGTTAAGAATCAGGGTTAACGTTAGTGTTACGGTGAGGGTGAGGGTCTGGGTGAGGGTGAGGGTTAGGGTTAGTGTTAGGTTTAGGGTTAGGGTTAGGTTTAGGGTTAGGGTTAGGGCTAGGGTTACGTTTAGGGTTCAGGTTTGGGTTCGAGTTAGGGTTAGGGTTAGTGTTAGGGTTAGGGTAAGGGTACTGTTAGGGTTATGGTTCGGGTCAGGGTGAGGGTGTGGTTGAGGGCGAGGGTGAGGGTTTGGTTTAGGGTTAGGGTTAGAGTTCGGGTTTGGTTTTGGTTTCGGGTTATGGTTAGGGTTAGGTTTAGGGTTAGGCTTAGGGTGAGTGTGAGGGTTCGGGTGAGTTTTAAGGCACGGATGAGGTTTAGGGTTATGGTTAGGATTAGGGCTAGCTTTACGGTTATGGTTATGGTTAGGTTTAGGGTTAGGGATCGGGTAAGGTTTAGGGGTAGGGTTAGCGTCAGCGTCAGGGATAAGGTTAGGTTTAGGGTGAGGGTGATGGTGAGGGTTCGGGTTTGGGTTAGGATTGGGGTTAGGTTTAGGGTTCGGGTTAGGGTTAGGGCTAGTGTGAGGGTTAGGGTGAGCATTAGGATTAGGGTTAGTTTTAGTGTTAGGGTTAGATTTAGGGTTCGGGTTCGGGTTCGAGTTAGGGTTATTGTTAGAGTTAGGTTTTCGGTTAGAGTTAGGGTGAGTGTGAGGGTGAGGGTGAGGGCGAAAGTTAGGTTTAAATTTAGGGTTAGGGTTAGTGTTGGCTTAAGGATATAGTTACGGTGAAGGTGAGGTTGTGGGTGAGTGTGAGGGTTCGAGTTAGGTTGTGGGTTAGGGTTAGTGTAGGGTTAGAGTAGGGGTATGTTTAGGGTTAGGTTTAGGGTTGCGGTTAGGTTTAGGGTTAGGGTTAGGTTTAGGACTAGGGCTACGGTTAGGTCTAGGGTTAGGGTTAGATTTCGGGTGAGGGTTCGGGATCTGGTTAGGTTTAGCTTTAGGGATAGGGTTAGGGTGAGGTTTAGGGTTAGTGTTAGGGTTAGGGTTAGTGTTAGATTAGGGCTAGGGTTAGGGTGAGGGTTAGGGTTAATGTTAGGGTGAGGGTGAGTTTGAGGGTGAGGGTGTGGGTGAGGGTGACGGTGAGAGTTAGGGTTAGGGTTAGGTTTATGGTTAGGCGTACAGTTAGGGTTTGTGTTAGGTTTAGGGAAGGGATCGGGTTAGGTTTAGGTTTAGGGTTAGGTTAAGAATCAGGGTTAACGTTAGTGTTACGGTGAGGGTGAGGGTCTGGGTGAGGGTGAGGGTTAGGGTTAGTGTTAGGGTTAGGGTTAGGGTTAGGGTTAGGGTTAGGGTTAGGGGTTAGGGCTAGGGTTACATTTAGAGTTCAGGTTTGGGTTCGAGTTAGGGTTAGGGTTAGGGTTAGGGTAAGGGTACTGTTAGGGTTATGGTTCGGGTCAGGGTGAGGGTGTGGTTGAGGGCGAGGGTGAGGGTTTGGTTTAGGGTTAGGGTTAGAGTTCGGGTTTGGTTCTGGTTTCGGGTTCTGGTTAGGGTTAGGTTTAGGGTTAGGCTTAGGGTGAGTGAGTGGGTTCGGCTGAGTTTTAAGGCACGGATGAGGTTTAGGGTTATGGTTAGGATTAGGGCTAGCTTTACGGTTATGGTTATGGTTAGGGTTAGGGTTAGGGATCGGGTAAGGTTTAGGGGTAGGGTTAGCGTCAGCGTCAGTGTTAAGGTTAGATTTAGGGTGAGGGTGATGGTGAGGGTTCGGGTTTGGGTTAGGATTGGGGTTAGGTTTAGGGTTCGGGTTAGGGTTAGGGCTAGTGTGAGGGTTAGGGTGAGCATTAGGGTTAGGGTTAGTTTTAGTGTTAGGGTTATATTTAGGGTTCGGGTTCGGGTTCGAGTTAGGTTTTCGGTTAGAGTTAGGGTGAGTGTGAGGGTGAGGGTGAGGGCGAAAGTTAGGTTTAAATTTAGGGTTAGGGTTAGTGTTGGCTTAAGGATATAGTTACGGTGAAGGTGAGGTTGTGGGTGAGTGTGAGGGTTCGAGTTAGGTTGTGGGTTAGGGTTAGTGTAGGGTTAGAGTAGGGGTATGTTTAGGGTTAGGTTTAGGGTTGCGGTTAGGTTTAGGGTTAGGGTTCGGTTTAGGACTAGCGCTACGGTTAGGACTAGGGTTAGGGTTAGATTTCGGGTGAGGGTTCGGGATCTGGTTAGGTTTAGCTTTAGGGATAGGGTTAGGGTGAGGTTTAGGGTTAGTGTTAGGGTTAGGGTTAGTGTTAGATTAGGGCTAGGGTTAGGGTGAGGGTTAGGGTAAATGTTAGGGTGAGGGTGAGTTTGAGGGTGAGGGTGTGGGTGAGGGTGACGGTGAGAGTTAGGGTTAGGGTTAGGTTTATGGTTAGGCGTACAGTTAGGGTTTGTGTCAGGGTTAGGGAAGGGATCGGGTTAGGTTTAGGTTTAGGGTTAGGTTAAGAATCAGGGTTAACGTTAGTGTTACGGTGAGGGTGAGGGTCTGGGTGAGGGTGAGGGTTAGGGTTAGTGTTAGGGTTAGGGTTAGGGTTAGGGTTAGGGCTAGGGTTACGTTTAGGGTTCAGGTTTGGGTTCGAGTTAGGGTTAGGGTTAGTGTTAGGGTTAGGGTAACGGTACTGTTAGGGTTATGGTTCGGGTCAGGGTGAGGGTGTGGTTGAGGGCGAGGGTGAGGTTTTGGTTTAGGGTTAGGGTTAGAGTTTGGGTTTGGTTTTGGTTTCGGGTTCTGGTTAGGGTTAGGTTTAGGGTTAGGCTTAGGGTGAGTGTGAGGGTTCGCGTGAGTTTTAAGGCACGGATGAGGTTTAGGGTTATGGTTAGGATTAGGGCTAGCTTTACGGTTATGGTTAAGGTTAGGGTTAGGGTTAGGGATCGGGTAAGGTTTAGGGGTAGGGTTAGCGTCAGCGTCAGGGTTAAGGTTAGGTTTAGGGTGAGGGTAATGGTGAGGGTTCGGGTTTGGGTTAGGATTGGGGTTAGGTTTAGGGTTTGGGTTAGGGTTAGGGCTAGTGTGAGGGTTAGGGTGAGCATTAGGGTTAGGGTTAGTTTTAGTGTTAGGGTTAGATTTAGGGTTCGGGTTCGGGTTCGAGTTAGGGTTATGGTTAGAGTTAGGTTTTCGGTTAGAGTTAGGGTGAGTGTGAGGGGGAGGGTGAGGGCGAAAGTTAGGTTTAAATTTAGGGTTAGGGTTAGTGTTGGCTTAAGGATATAGTTACGGTGAAGGTGAGGTTGTGGGTGAGTGTGAGGGTTCGAGTTAGGTTGTGGGTTAGGGTTAGTGTAGGGTTAGAGTAGGGGTATGTTTAGGGTTAGGTTTAGGGTTGCGGTTAGGTTTAGGGTTAGGGTTAGGTTTAGGACTAGGGCTACGGTTAGATCTAGGGTTAGGGTTAGATTTCGGGTGAGGGTTCGGGATCTGGTTAGGTTTAGCTTTAGGGATAGGGTTAGGGTGAGGTTTACGGTTAGTTTTAGGGTTAGGGTTAGTGTTAGATTAGGGCTAGGGTTAGGGTGAGGGTTAGGGTTAATGTTAGGGTGAGGGTGAGTTTGAGGGTGAGGGTGTGGGTGAGGGTGACGGTGAGAGTTAGGGTTAGGGTTAGGTTTATGGTTAGGCGTACAGTTAGGGTTTGTGTTAGGTTTAGGGAAGGGATCGGGTTAGGTTTAGGTTTAGGGTTAGGTTAAGAATCAGGGTTAACGTTAGTGTTACGGTGAGGGTGAGGGTCTGGGTGAGGGTGAGGGTTAGGGTTAGTGCTAGGGTTAGGGTTAGGGTTAGGGTTAGGGTTAGGGTTAGGGCTAGGGTTACGTTTAGGGTTCAGGTTTGGGTTCGAGTTAGGGTTAGGGTTAGTGTTAGGGTTAGGGTAAGGGTACTGTTAGGGTTATGGTTCGGGTCAGGGTGAGGGTGTGGTTGAGGGCGAGGGTAAGCGTTTGGTTTAGGGTTAGGGTTAGAGTTCGGGTTTGGTTTTGGTTTCGGGTTCTGGTTAGGGTTAGGTTTAGGGTTAGGCTTAGGGTGAGTGTGAGGGTTCGGGTGAGTTTTAAGGCACGGATGAGGTTTAGGGTTATGGTTAGGATTAGGGCTAGCTTTACGGTTATGGTTATGGTTAGGGTTAGGGTTAGGGATCGGGTAAGGTTTAGGGGTAGGGTTAGCGTCAGCGTCAGGGTTAAGGTTAGGTTTAGGGTGAGGGTGATGGTGAGGGTTCGGGTTTGGGTTAGGATTGGGGTTAGGTTTAGGGTTCGGGTTAGGGTTAGGGCTAGTGTGAGGGTTCGGGTGAGCATTAGGTTTAGGGTTAGTTTTAGTGTTAGGGTTAGATTTAGGGTTCGGGTTCAGGTTCGAGTTAGGTTTTCGGTTAGAGTTAGGGTCAGTGTGAGGGGGAGGGGGAGGGCGAAAGTTAGGTTTAAATTTAGGGTTAGGGTTAGTGTTGGCTTAAGGATATAGTTACGGTGAAGGTGAGGTTGTGGGTGAGTGTGAGGGTTCGAGTAAGGTTGTGGGTTAGGGTTAGTGTAGGGTTAGAGTAGGGGTATGTTTAGGGTTAGGTTTAGGGTTGCGGTTAGGTTTAGGGTTAGGGTTAGGTTTAGGACTAGGGCTACGGTTAGGTCTAGGGTTAGGGTTAGATTTCGGGTGAGGGATCGGGATCTGGTTAGGTTTAGCTTTAGGGATAGGGTTAGGGTGAGGTTTAGGGTTAGTGTTAGGGTTAGGGTTAGTGTTAGATTAGGGCTAGGGTTAGGGTGAGGGTTAGGGTTAATATTAGGGTGAGGGTGAGTTTGAGGGTGAGGGTGTGGGTGAGGGTGACGGTGAGAGTTAGGGTTAGGGTTAGGTTTATGGTTAGGCGTACATTTAGGGTTTGTGTTAGGGTTAGTGAAGGGATCGGGTTAGGTTTAGGTTTAGGGTTAGGTTAAGAATCAGGGTTAACGTTAGTGTTACGGTGAGGGTGAGGGTCTGGGTGAGGGTGAGGGTTAGGGTTAGTGTTAGTGTTAGGGTTAGGGTTAGGGTTAGGGTTAGGGCTAGGGTTACGTTTAGGGTTCAGTTTTGGGTTCGAGTTAGGGTTAGGGTTAGAGTTAGGGTTAGGGTTAGTGGTAGGGTTAGGGTTAGGGTTAGGGCTAGGGTTACGTTTAGTGTTCAGGTTTGGGTTCGAGTTAGGGGTAGGGTTAGTGTTAGGGTTAGGGTAAGGGTACTGTTAGGGTTATGGTTCGGGTCAGGGTGAGGGTGTGGTTGAGGGCGAGGGTGAGGGTTTGGTTTAGGGTTAGGGTTAGAGTTCGGGTTTGGTTTTGGTTTCGGGTTCTGGTTAGGGTTAGGTTTAGGGTTAGGCTTAGGGTGAGTGTGAGGGTTCGGGTGAGTTTTAAGGCACGGATGAGGTTTAGGGATATGGTTAGGATTAGGGCTAGCTTTACGGTTATGGTTATGGTTAGGGTTAGGGTTAGGGATCGGGTAAGGTTTAGGGGTAGGGTTAGCGTCAGCGTCAGGGTTAAGGTTAGGTTTAGGGTGAGGGTGATGGTGAGGGTTCGGGTTTGGGTTAGGATTGGGGTTAGGTTTAGGGTTCGGGTTAGGGTTAGGGCTAGTGTGAGGGTTAGGGTGAGCATTAGGGTTAGGGTTAGTTTTAGTGTTAGGGTTAGATTTAGGGTTTGGGTTCGGGTTCGAGTTAGGTTTTCGGTTAGAGTTAGGGTGAGTGTGAGGGTGAGGGTGAGGGCGAAAGTTAGGTTTAAATTTAGGGTTAGGGTTAGTGTTGGCTTAAGGATATAGTTACGGTGAAGGTGAGGTTGTGGGTGAGTGTGAGGGTTCGAGTTAGGTTGTGGGTTAGGGTTAGTGTAGGGTTAGAGTAGGGGTATGTTTAGGGTTAGGTTTAGGGTTGCGGTTAGGTTTAGGGTTAGGGTTAGGTTTAGGACTAGGGCTACGGTTAGGTCTAGGGTTAGGGTTAGATTTCGGGTGAGGGTTCGGGATCTGGTTAGGTTTAGCTTTAGGGATAGGGTTAGGGTGAGGTTTAGGGTTAGTGTTAGGGTTAGGGTTAGTGTTAGATTAGGGCTAGGGTTAGGGTGAGGGTTAGGGTTAATAATAGGTTGAGGGTGAGTTTGAGGGTGAGGGTGTGGGTGAGGGTGACGGTGAGAGTTAGGGTTAGGGTTAGGTTTATGGTTAGGCGTACAGTTAGGGTTTGTGTTAGGGTTAGGGAAGGGATCGGGTTAGGTTTAGGTTTAGGGTTAGGTTAAGAATCAGGGTTAACGTTAGTGTTACGGTGAGGGTGAGGGTCTGGGTGAGGGTGAGGGTTAGTGTTAGGGTTAGGGTTGGGGTTAGGTTTAGGGTTAGGGTTAGGGCTAGGGTTACGTTTAGGGTTCAGGTTTGGGTTCGAGTTAGGGTTAGGGTTAGTGTTAGGGTTAGGGTAAGGGTACTGTTAGGGTTATGGTTCGGGTCAGGGTGAGGGTGTGGTTGAGGGCGAGGGTGAGGGTTTGGTTTAGGGTTAGGGTTAGAGTTCGGGTTTGGTTTTGGTTTCGGGTTCTGGTTAGGGTTAGGTTTAGGGTTAGGCTTAGGGTGAGTGTGAGCGTTCGGGTGAGTTTTAAGGCACGGATGAGGTTTAGGGTTATGGTTAGGATTAGGGCTAGCTTTACGGTTATGGTTATGGGTAGAGTTAGGGTTAGGGATCGGGTAAGGTTTAGGGGTAGGGTTAGCGTCAGCGTCAGGGTTAAGGTTAGGTTTAGGGTGAGGGTGATGGTGAGGGTTCGGGTTTGGGTTAGGATTGGGGTTAGGTTTAGGGTTCGGGTTAGGGTTAGGGCTAGTGTGAGGGTTAGGGTGAGCATTAGGGTTAGGGTTAGTTTTAGTGTTAGGGTTAGATTTAGGGTTCGGGTTCGGGTTCGAGTTAGGGTTATTGTTAGAGTTAGGTTTTCGGTTAGAGTTAGGGTGAGTGTGAGGGTGAGGGTGAGGGCGAAAGTTAGGTTTAAATTTAGGGTTAGAGTTAGTGTTGGCTTAAGGATATAGTTACGGTGAAGGTGAGGTTGTGGGTGAGTGTGAGGGTTCGAGTTAGGTTGTGGGTTAGGGTTAGTGTAGGGTTAGAGTAGGGGTATGTTTAGGGTTAGGTTTAGGGTTGCGGTTAGGTTTAGGGTTAGGGTTAGGTTTAGGACTAGGGCTACGGTTAGATCTAGGGTTAGGGTTAGATTTCGGGTGAGGGTTCGGGATCTGGTTAGGTTTAGCTTTAGGGATAGGGTTAGGGTGAGGTTTAGGGTTAGTGTTAGGGTTAGGGTTAGTGTTAGATTAGGGCTAGGGTTAGGGTGAGGGTTAGGATTAATGTTAGGGTGAGGGTGAGTTTGAGGGTGAGGGTGTGGGTGAGGGTGACGGTGAGAGTTAGGGTTAGGGTTAGGTTTATGGTTAGGCGTACAGTTAGGGTTTGTGTTAGGGTTAGGGAAGGGATCGGGTTAGGTTTAGGTTTAGGGTTAGGTTAAGAATCAGGGTTAACGTTAGTGTTACGGTGAGGGTGAGGGTCTGGGTGAGGGTGAGGGTTAGGGTTAGTGTTAGGGTTAGGGTTAGGGTTAGGGTTAGGGTTAGGGTTAGGGGTTAGGGCTAGGGTTACGTTTAGAGTTCAGGTTTGGGTTCGAGTTAGGGTTAGGGTTAGGGTTAGGGTAAGGGTACTCTTAGGGTTATGGTTCGGGTCAGGGTGAGGGTGTGGTTGAGGGCGAGGGTGAGGGTTTGGTTTAGGGTTAGGGTTAGAGTTCGGGTTTGGTTCTGGTTTCGGGTTCTGGTTAGGGTTAGGTTTAGGGTTAGGCTTAGGGTGAGTGAGAGGGTTCGGCTGAGTTTTAAGGCACGGATGAGGTTTAGGGTTATGGTTAGGATTAGGGCTAGCTTTACGGTTATGGTTATGGTTAGGGTTAGGGTTAGGGATCGGGTAAGGTTTAGGGGTAGGGTTAGCGTCAGCGTCAGTGTTAAGGTTAGATTTAGGGTGAGGGTGATGGTGAGGGTTCGGATTTGGGTTAGGATTGGGGTTAGGTTTAGGGTTCGGGTTAGGGTTAGGGCTAGTGTGAGGGTTAGGGTGAGCATTAGGGTTAGGGTTAGTTTTAGTGTTAGGGTTAGATTTAGGGTTCGGGTTCGGGTTTGAGTTAGGTTTTCGGTTAGAGTTAGGGTGAGTGTGAGGGTGAGGGTGAGGGCGAAAGTTAGGTTTAAATTTAGGGTTAGGGTTAGTGTTGGCTTAAGGATATAGTTACGGTGAAGGTGAGGTTGTGGGTGAGTGTGAGGGTTCGAGTTAGGTTGTGGGTTAGGGTTAGTGTAGGGTTAGAGTAGGGGTATGTTTAGGGTTAGGTTTAGGGTTGCGGTTAGGTTTAGGGTTAGGGTTCGGTTTAGGACTAGCGCTACGGTTAGGACTAGGGTTAGGGTTAGATTTCGGGTGAGGGTTCGGGATCTGGTTAGGTTTAGCTTTAGGGATAGGGTTAGGGTGAGGTTTAGGGTTAGTGTTAGGGTTAGGGTTAGTGTTAGATTAGGGCTAGGGTTAGGGTGAGGGTTAGGGTTAATGTTAGGGTGAGGGTGAGTTTGAGGGTGAGGGTGTGGGTGAGGGTGACGGTGAGAGTTAGGGTTAGGGTTAGGTTTATGGTTAGGCGTACAGTTAGGGTTTGTGTTAGGGTTAGGGAAGGGATCGGGTTAGGTTTAGGTTTAGGGTTAGGTTAAGAATCAGGGTTAACGTTAGTGTTACGGTGAGGGTGAGGGTCTGGGTGAGGGTGAGGGTTAGGGTTAGTGTTAGGGTTAGGGTTAGGGTTAGGGATAGGGCTAGGGTTACGTTTAGAGTTCAGGTTTGGGTTCGAGTTAGGGTTAGGGTTAGTGTTAGGGTTAGGGTAAGGGTACTGTTAGGGTTATGGTTCGGGTCAGGGTGAGGGTGTGGTTGAGGGCGAGGGTGAGGGTTTGGTTTAGGGTTAGGGTTAGAGTTCGGGTTTGGTTTTGGTTTCGGGTTCTGGTTAGGGTTAGGTTTCGGGTTAGGCTTAGGGTGAGTGTGAGGGTTCGGGTGAGTTTTAAGGCACGGATGAGGTTTAGGGTTATGGTTAGGATTAGGGCTAGCTTTACGGTTATGGTTACGGTTAGGGTTAGGGTTAGGGATCGGGTAAGGTTTAGGGGTAGGGTTAGCGTCAGCGTCAGGGTTAAGGTTAGGTTTAGGGTGAGGGTGATGGTGAGGGTTCGGGTTTGGGTTAGGATTGGGGTTAGGTTTAGGGTTCGGGTTAGGGTTAGAGCTAGTGTGAGGGTTAGGGTGAGCATTAGGGTTAGGGTTAGTTTTAGTGTTAGGGTTAGATTTAGGGTTCGGGTTCGGGTTCGAGTTAGGGTTATTGTTAGAGTTAGGTTTTCGGTTAGAGTTAGGGTGAGTGTGAGGGTGAGGGTGAGGGCGAAAGTGAGGTTTAAATTTAGGGTTAGGGTTAGTGTTGGCTTAAGGATATAGTTACGGTGAAGGTGAGGTTGTGGGTGAGTGTGAGGGTTCGAGTTAGGTTGTGGGTTAGGGTTAGTGTAGGGTTAGAGTAGGGGTATGTTTAGGGTTAGGTTTAGGGTTGCGGTTAGGTTTAGGGTTAGGGTTAGGTTTAGGACTAGGGCTACGGTTAGGTCTAGGGTTAGGGTTAGATTTCGGGTGAGGGTTCGGGATCTGGTTAGGTTTAGCTTTAGGGATAGGGTTAGGGTGAGGTTTAGGGTTAGTGTTAGGGTTAGGGTTAGTGTTAGATTAGGGCTAGGGTTAGGGTGAGGGTTAGGGTTAATGTTAGGGTGAGGGTGAGTTTGAGGGTGAGGGTGTGGGTGAGGGTGACGGTGAGAGTTAGGGTTAGGGTTAGGTTTATGGTTAGGCGTACAGTTAGGGTTTGTGTTAGGGTTAGGGAAGGGATCGGGTTAGGTTTAGGTTTAGGGTTAGGTTAAGAATCAGGGTTAACGTTAGTGTTACGGTGAGGGTGAGGGTCTGGGTGAGGGTGAGGGTTAGGGTTAGTGTTAGGGTTAGGGTTTGGGTTAGGGTTAGGGTTAGGGCTAGGGTTACGTTTAGGGTTCAGGTTTGGGTTCGAGTTAGGGTTAGGGTTAGTGTTAGGGTTAGGGTAAGGGTACTGTTAGGGTTATGGTTCGGGTCAGGGTGAGGGTGTGGTTGAGGGCGAGGGTGAGGGTTTGGTTTAGGGTTAGGGTTAGAGTTCGGGTTTGGTTTTGGTTTCGGGTTCTGGTTAGGGTTAGGTTTAGGGTTAGGCTTAGGGTGAGTGTGAGGGTTCGGGTGAGTTTTAAGGCACGGATGAGGTTTAGGGTTATGGTTAGGATTAGGGCTAGCTTTACGGTTATGGTTACGGTTAGGGTTAGGGTTAGGGATCGGGTAAGGTTTAGGGGTAGGATTAGCGTCAGCGTCAGGGTTAAGGTTAGGTATAGGGTGAGGGTGATGGTGAGGGTTCGGGTTTGGGTTAGGATTGGGGTTAGGTTTAGGGTTCGGGTTAGGGTTAGGGCTAGTGTGAGGGTTAGGGTGAGCATTAGGGTTAGGGTTAGTTTTAGTGTTAGGGTTAGATTTAGGGTTCGGGTTCGGGTTCGAGTTAGGGTTATTGTTAGAGTTAGGTTTTCGGTTAGAGTTAGGGTGAGTGTGAGGGTGAGGGTGAGGGCGAAAGTTAGGTTTAAATTTAGGGTTAGGGTTAGTGTTGGCTTAAGGATATAGTTACGGTGAAGGTGAGGTTGTGGGTGAGTGTGAGGGTTCGAGTTAGGTTGTGGGTTAGGGTTAGTGTAGGGTTAGAGTAGGGGTATGTTTAGGGTTAGGTTTAGGGTTGCGGTTAGGTTTAGGGTTAGGGTTAGGTTTAGGACTAGGGCTACGGTTAGGTCTAGGGTTAGGGTTAGATTTCGGGTGAGGGTTCGGGATCTGGTTAGGTTTAGCTTTAGGGATAGGGTTAGGGTGAGGTTTAGGGTTAGTGTTAGGGTTAGGGTTAGTGTTAGATTAGGGCTAGGGTTAGGGTGAGGGTTAGGGTTAATGTTAGGGTGAGGGTGAGTTTGAGGGTGAGGGTGTGGGTGAGGGTGACGGTGAGAGTTAGGGTTAGGGTTAGGTTTATGGTTAGGCGTACAGTTAGGGTTTGTGTTAGGGTTAGGGAAGGGAACGGGTTAGGTTTAGGTTTAGGGTTAGGTTAAGAATCAGGGTTAACGTTAGTGTTACGGTGAGGGTGAGGGTCTGGGTGAGGGTGAGGGTTAGGGTTAGTGTTAGGGTTAGGGTTAGGGTTAGGGTTAGGGTTAGGGTTAGGGTTAGGGCTAGGGTTACGTTTAGGGTTCAGGTTTGGGTTCGAGTTAGGGTTAGGGTTAGTGTTAGGGTTAGGGTAAGGGTACTGTTAGGGTTATGGTTCGGGTCAGGGTGAGGGTGTGGTTGAGGGCGAGGGTGAGGGTTTGGTTTAGGGTTAGGGTTAGAGTTCGGGTTTGGTTTTGGTTTCGGGTTCTGGTTAGGGTTAGGTTTAGGGTTAGGCTTAGGGTGAGTGTGAGGGTTCGGGTGTGTTTTAAGGCACGGATGAGGTTTAGGGTTATTGTTAGGATTAGGGCTAGCTTTACGGTTATGGTTATGGTTAGGGTTAGGGTTAGGGATCGGGTAAGGTTTAGGGGTAGGGTTAGCGTCAGCGTCAGGGTTAAGGTTAGGTTTAGGGTGAGGGTGATGCTGAGGGTTCGGGTTTGGGTTAGGATTGGGGTTAGGTTTAGGGTTCGGGTTAGGGTTAGGGCTAGTGTGAGGGTTAGGGTGAGCATTAGCGTTAGGGTTAGTTTTAGTGTTAGGGTTAGATTTAGGGTTCGGTTTCGGGTTCGAGTTAGGGTTATTGTTAGAGTTAGGTTTTCGGTTAGAGTTAGGGTGAGTGTGAGGTTGAGGGTGAGGGCGAAAGTTAGGTTTAAATTTAGGGTTAGGGTTAGTGTTGGCTTAAGGATATAGTTACGGTGAAGGTGAGGTTGTGGGTGAGTGTGAGGGTTCGAGTTAGGTTGTGGGTTAGGGTTAGTGTAGGGTTAGAGTAGGGGTATGTTTAGGGTTAGGTTTAGGGTTGCGGTTAGGTTTAGGGTTAGGGTTAGGTTTAGGACTAGGGCTACGGTTAGGTCTAGGGTTAGGGTTAGATTTCGGGTGAGGGTTCGGGATCTGGTTAGGTTTAGCTTTAGGGATAGGGTTAGGGTGAGGTTTAGGGTTAGTGTTAGGGTTAGGGTTAGTGTTAGATTAGGGCTAGGGTTAGGGTGAGGGTTAGGGTTAATGTTAGGGTGAGGGTGAGTTTGAGGGTGAGGGTGTGGGTGAGGGTGACGGTGAGAGTTAGGTTTAGGGTTAGGTTTATGGTTAGGCGTACAGTTAGGGTTTGTGTTAGGGTTAGGGAAGGGATCGGGTTAGGTTTAGGTTTAGGGTTAGGTTAAGAATCAGGGTTAACGTTAGTGTTACGGTGAGGGTGAGGGTCTGGGTGAGGGTGAGGGTTAGGGTTAGTGTTAGGGTTAGGGTTTGGGTTAGGGTTAGGGTTAGTGCTAGGGTTACGTTTAGGGTTCAGGTTTGGGTTCGAGTTAGGGTTAGGGTTAGTGTTAGGGTTAGGGTAAGGGTACTGTTAGGGTTATGGTTCGGGTCAGGGTGAGGGTGTGGTTGAGGGCGAGGGTGAGGGTTTGGTTTAGGGTTAGGGTTAGAGTTCGGGTTTGGTTTTGGTTTCGGGTTCTGGTTAGGGTTAGGTTTCGGGTTAGGCTTAGGGTGAGTGTGAGGGTTCGGGTGAGTTTTAAGGCACGGATGAGGTTTAGGGTTATGGTTAGGATTAGGGCTAGCTTTACGGTTATGGTTACGGTTAGGGTTAGGGTTAGGGATCGGGTAAGGTTTAGGGGTAGGGTTAGCGTCAGCGTCAGGGTTAAGGTTAGGTTTAGGGTGAGGGTGATGGTGAGGGTTCGGGTTTGGGTTAGGATTGGGGTTAGGTTTAGGGTTCGGGTTAGGGTTAGGGCTAGTGTGAGGGTTAGGGTGAGCATTAGGGTTAGGGTTAGTTTTAGTGTTAGGGTTAGATTTAGGGTTCGGGTTCGGGTTCGAGTTAGGGTTATTGTTAGAGTTAGGTTTTCGGTTAGAGTTAGTGTGAGTGTGAGGGTGAGGGTGAGGGCGAAAGTTAGGTTTAAATTTAGGGTTAGGGTTAGTGTTGGCTTAAGGATATAGTTACGGTGAAGGTGAGGTTGTGGGTGAGTGTGAGGGTTCGAGTTAGGTTGTGGGTTAGGGTTAGAGTAGGGTTAGAGTAGGGGTATGTTTAGGGTTAGGTTTAGGGTTGCGGTTAGGTTTAGGGTTAGGGTTAGGTTTAGGACTAGGGCTACGGTTAGGTCTAGGGTTAGGGTTAGATTTCGGGTGAGGGTTCGGGATCTGGTTAGGTTTAGCTTTAGGGATAGGGTTAGGGTGAGGTTTAGGGTTAGTGTTAGGGTTAGGGTTAGTGTTAGATTAGGGCTAGGGTTAGGGTGAGGGTTAGGGTTAATGTTAGGGTGAGGGTGAGTTTGAGGGTGAGGGTGTGGGTGAGGGTGACGGTGAGAGTTAGGGTTAGGGTTAGGTTTATGGTTAGGCGTACAGTTAGGGTTTGTGTTAGGGTTAGGGAAGGGATCGGGTTAGGTTTAGGTTTAGGGTTAGGTTAAGAATCAGGGTTAACGTTAGTGTTACGGTGAGGGTGAGGGTCTTGGTGAGGGTGAGGGTTAGGGTTAGTGTTAGGGTTAGGGTTAGGGTTAGTGTTAGGGTTAGGGTTAGGGTTAGGGTTAGGGCTAGGGTTACGTTTAGGGTTCAGGTTTGGGTTCGAGTTAGGGTTAGGGTTAGTGTTAGGGTTAGGGTAAGGGTACTGTTAGGGTTATGGTTCGGGTCAGGGTGAGGGTGTGGTTGAGGGCGAGGGTGAGGGTTTGGTTTAGGGTTAGGGTTAGAGTTTGGGTTTGGTTTTGGTTTCGGGTTCTGGTTAGGGTTAGGTTTCGGGTTAGGCTTAGGGTGAGTGTGAGGGTTCGGGTGAGTTTTAAGGCACGGATGAGGTTTAGGGTTATGGTTAGGATTAGGGCTAGCTTTACGGTTATGGTTAGGTTTAGGGTTAGGGATCGGGTAAGGTTTAGGGGTAGGGTTAGCGTCAGCGTCAGGGTTAAGGTTAGGTTTAGGGTGAGGGTGATGCTGAGGGTTCGGGTTTGGGTTAGGATTGGGGTTAGGTTTAGGGTTCGGGTTAGGGTTAGGGCTAGTGTGAGGGTTAGGGTGAGCATTAGGGTTAGGGTTAGTTTTAGTGTTAGGGTTAGATTTAGGGTTCGGTTTCGGGTTCGAGTTAGGGTTATTGTTAGAGTTAGGTTTTCGGTTAGAGTTAGGGTGAGTGTGAGGGTGAGGGTGAGGGCGAAAGTTAGGTTTAAATTTAGGGTTAGGGTTAGTGTTGGCTTAAGGATATAGTTACGGTGAAGGTGAGGTTGTGGGTGAGTGTGAGGGTTCGAGTTAGGTTGTGGGTTAGGGTTAGTGTAGGGTTAGAGTAGGGGTATGTTTAGGGTTAGGTTTAGGGTTGCGGTTAGGTTTAGGGTTATGGTTAGGTTTAGGACTAGGGCTACGGTTAGGTCTAGGGTTAGGGTTAGATTTCAGGTGAGGTTTCAGGATCTGGTTAGGTTTAGCTTTAGGGATAGGGTTAGGGTGAGGTTTAGGGTTAGTGTTAGGGTTAGGGTTAGTGTTAGATTAGGGCTAGGGTTAGGGTGAGGGTTAGGGTTAATGTTAGGGTGAGGGTGAGTTTGAGGGTGAGGGTGTGGGTGAGGGTGATGGTGAGAGTTAGGGTTAGGGTTAGGTTTATGGTTAGGCGTACAGTTAGGGTTTGTGTTAGGGTTAGGGAAGGGATCGGGTTAGGTTTAGGTTTAGGGTTAGGTTAAGAATCAGGGTTAACGTTAGTGTTACGGTGAGGGTGAGGGTCTGGGTGAGGGTGAGGGTTAGGGTTAGTGTTAGGGTTAGGGTTTGGGTTAGGGTTAGGGTTAGGGCTAGGGTTACGTTTAGGGTTCAGCTTTGGGTTCGAGTTAGGGTTAGGGTTAGTGTTAGGGTTAGGGTAAGGGTACTGTTAGGGTTATGGTTCGGGTCAGGGTGAGGGTGTGGTTGAGGGCGAGGGTGAGGGTTTGGTTTAGGGTTAGGGTTAGAGTTCGGGTTTGGTTTTGGTTTCGGGTTCTGGTTAGGGTTAGGTTTAGGGTTAGGCTTAGGGTGAGTGTGAGGGTTCGGGTGAGTTTTAAGGCACGGATGAGGTTTAGGGTTATGGTTAGGATTAGGGCTAGCTTTACGGTTATGGTTACGGTTAGGGTTAGGGTTAGGGATCGGGTAAGGTTTAGGGGTAGGGTTAGCGTCAGTGTCAGGGTTAAGGTTAGGTTTAGGGTGAGGGTGATGCTGAGGGTTCGGGTTTGGGTTAGGATTGGGGTTAGGTTTAGGGTTCGGGTTAGGGTTAGGGCTAGTGTGAGGGTTAGGGTGAGCATTAGGGTTAGGGTTAGTTTTAGTGTTAGGGTTAGATTTAGGGTTCGGGTTCGGGTTAGAGTTAGGGTTATTGTTAGAGTTAGGATTTCGGTTAGAGTTAGGGTGAGTGTGAGGGTGAGGGTGAGGGCGAAAGTTAGGTTTAAATTTAGGGTTAGGGTTACTGTTGGCTTAAGGATATAGTTACGGTGAAGGTGAGGTTGTGGGTGAGTGTGAGGGTTCGAGTTAGGTTGTGGGTTAGGGTTAGTGTAGGGTTAGAGTAGGGGTATGTTTAGGGTTAGGTTTAGGGTTGCGGTTAGGTTTAGGGTTAGGGTTAGGTTTAGGACTAGGGCTACGGTTAGGTCTAGGGTTAGGGTTAGATTTCGGGTGAGGGTTCGGGATCTGGTTAGGTTTAGCTTTAGGGATAGGGTTAGGGTGAGGTTTAGGGTTAGTGTTAGGGTTAGGGTTAGTGTTAAATTAGGGCTAGGGTTAGGGTGAGGGTTAGGGTTAATGTTAGGGTGAGGGTGAGTTTGAGGGTGAGGGTGTGGGTGAGGGTGACGGTGAGAGTTAGGGTTAGGTTTATGGTTAGGCGTACAGTTAGGGTTTGTGTTAGGGTTAGGGAAGGGATCGGGTTAGGTTTAGGTTTAGGGTTAGGTTAAGAATCAGGGTTAACGTTAGTGTTACGGTGAGGGTGAGGGTCTGGGTGAGGGTGAGGGTTAGGGTTAGTGTTAGGGTTAGGGTTAGGGTTAGGGTTAGGGTTAGGGTTAGGGCTAGGGTTACGTTTAGGGTTCAGGTTTGGGTTCGAGTTAGGGTTAGGGTTAGTGTTAGGGTTAGGGTAAGGGTACTGTTAGGGTTATGGTTCGGGTCAGGGTGAGGGTGTGGTTGAGGGCGAGGGTGAGGGTTTGGTTTAGGGTTAGGGTTAGAGTTCGGGTTAGGGTTAGGGTTAGGGTTAGGTTTATGGTTAGGCGTACAGTTAGGGTTTGTGTTAGGGTTAGGGAAGGGATCGGGTTAGGTTTAGGTTTAGGGTTAGGTTAAGAATCAGGGTTAACGTTAGTGTTACGGTGAGGGTGAGGGTCTGGGTGAGGGTGAGGGTTAGGGTTAGTGTTAGGGTTAGGGTTAGGGTTAGGGTTAGGGCTAGGGTTACGTTTAGGGTTCAGGTTTGGGTTCGAGTTAGGGTTAGGGTTAGTGTTAGGGTTAGGGTAAGGGTACTGTTAGGGTTATGGTTCGGGTCAGGGTGAGGGTGTGGTTGAGGGCGAGGGTGAGGGTTTGGTTTAGGGTTAGGGTTAGAGTTCGGGTTTGGTTTTGGTTTCGGGTTCTGGTTAGGGTTAGGTTTCGGGTTAGGCTTAGGGTGAGTGTGAGGGTTCGGGTGAGTTTTAAGGCACGGATGAGGTTTAGGGTTATGGTTAGGATTAGGGCTAGCTTTACGGTTATGGTTATGGTTAGGGTTAGGGTTAGGGATCGGGTAAGGTTTAGGGGTAGGGTTAGCGTCAGCGTCAGGGTTAAGGTTAGGTTTAGGGTGAGGGTGATGCTGAGGGTTCGGGTTTGGGTTAGGATTGGGGTTAGGTTTAGGGTACGGGTTAGGGTTAGGGCTAGTGTGAGGGTTAGGGTGAGCATTAGGGTTAGGGTTAGTTTTAGTGTTAGGGTTTGATTTAGGGTTCGGGTTCGGGTTCGAGTTAGGGTTATTGTTAGAGTTAGGTTTTCGGTTAGAGTTAGGGTGAGTGTGAGGGTGAGGGTGAGGGCGAAAGTTAGGTTTAAATTTAGGGTTAGGGTTACTGTTGGCTTAAGGATATAGTTACGGTGAAGGTGAGGTTGTGGGTGAGTGTGAGGGTTCGAGTTAGGTTGTGGGTTAGGGTTAGTGTAGGGTTAGAGTAGGGGTATGTTTAGGGTTAGGTTTAGGGTTGCGGTTAGGTTTAGGGTTAGGGTTAGGTTTAGGACTAGGGCTACGGTTAGGTCTAGGGTTAGGGTTAGATTTCGGGTGAGGGTTCGGGATCTGGTTAGGTTTAGCTTTAGGGATAGGGTTAGGGTGAGGTTTAGGGTTAGTGTTAGGGTTAGGGTTAGTGTTAGATTAGGGCTAGGGTTAGGGTGAGGGTTAGGGTTAATGTTAGGGTGAGGGTGAGGGTGAGTTTGAGGGTGAGGGTGTGGGTGAGGGTGACGGTGAGAGTTAGGGTTAGGTTTATGGTTAGGCGAACAGTTAGCGTTTGTGTTAGGGTTAGGGAAGGGATCGGGTTAGGTTTAGGTTTAGGGTTAGGTTAAGAATCAGGGTTAACGTTAGTGTTACGGTGAGGGTGAGGGTCTGGGTGAGGGTGAGGGTTAGGGTTAGTGTTAGGGTTAGGGTTAGGGTTAGGGTTAGGGTTAGGGTTAGGGCTAGGGTTACGTTTAGGGTTCAGGTTTGGGTTCGAGTTAGGGTTAGGGTTAGTGTTAGGGTTAGGGTAAGGGTACTGTTAGGGTTATGGTTCTGGTCAGGGTGAGGGTGTGGTTGAGGGCGAGGGTGAGGGTTTGGTTTAGGGTTAGGGTTAGAGTTCGGGTTTGGTTTTGGTTTCGGGTTCTGGTTAGGGTTAGGTTTAGGGTTAGGCTTAGGGTGAGTGTGAGGGTTCGGGTGAGTTTTAAGGCACGGATGAGGTTTAGGGTTATGGTTAGGATTAGGGCTAGCTTTACGGTTATGGTTACGGTTAGGGTTAGGGTTAGGGATCGGGTAAGGTTTAGGGGTAGGGTTAGCGTCAGCGTCAGGGTTAAGGTTAGGTTTAGGGTGAGGGTGATGCTGAGGGTTCGGGTTTGGGTTAGGATTGGGGTTAGGTTTAGGGTTCGGGTTAGGGTTAGGGCTAGTGTGAGGGTTAGGGTGAGCATTAGGGTTAGGGTTAGTTTTAGTGTTAGGGTTAGATTTAGGGTTCGGGTTCGGGTTCGAGTTAGGGTTATTGTTAGAGTTAGGTTTTCGGTTAGAGTTAGGGTGAGTGTGAGGGTGAGGGTGAGGGCGAAAGTTAGGTTTAAATTTAGGGTTAGGGTTACTGTTGGCTTAAGGATATAGTTACGGTGAAGGTGAGGTTGTGGGTGAGTGTGAGGGTTCGAGTTAGGTTGTGGGTTAGGGTTAGTGTAGGGTTAGAGTAGGGGTATGTTTAGGGTTAGGTTTAGGGTTGCGGTTAGGTTTAGGGTTAGGGTTAGGTTTAGGACTAGGGCTACGGTTAGGTCTAGGGTTAGGGTTAGATTTCGGGTGAGGGTTCGGGATCTGGTTAGGTTTAGCTTTAGGGATAGGGTTAGGGTGAGGTTTAGGGTTAGTGTTAGGGTTAGGGTTAGTGTTAGATTAGGGCTAGGGTTAGGGTGAGGGTTAGGGTTAATGTTAGGGTGAGGGTGAGTTTGAGGGTGAGGGTGTGGGTGAGGGTGACGGTGAGAGTTAGGGTTAGGGTTAGGTTTATGGTTAGGCGTACAGTTAGGGTTTGTGTTAGGGTTAGGGAAGGGATCGGGTTAGGTTTAGGTTTAGGGTTAGGTTAAGAATCAGGGTTAACGTTAGTGTTACGGTGAGGGTGAGGGTCTGGGTGAGGGTGAGGGTTAGGGTTAGTGTTAGGGTTAGGGTTAGGGTTAGGGTTAGGGCTAGGGTTACGTTTAGGGTTCAGGTTTGGGTTCGAGTTAGGGTTAGGGTTAGTGTTAGGGTTAGGGTAAGGGTACTGTTAGGGTTATGGTTCGGGTCAGGGTGAGGGTGTGGTTGAGGGCGAGGGTGAGGGTTTGGTTTAGGGTTAGGGTTAGAGTTCGGGTTTGGTTTTGGTTTCGGGTTCTGGTTAGGGTTAGGTTTCGGGTTAGGCTTAGGGTGAGTGTGAGGGTTCGGGTGAGTTTTAAGGCACGGATGAGGTTTAGGGTTATGGTTAGGATTAGGGCTAGCTTTACGGTTATGGTTACGGTTAGGGTTAGGGTTAGGGATCGGGTAAGGTTTAGGGGTAGGGTTAGCGTCAGCGTCAGGGTTAAGGTTAGGTTTAGGGTGAGGGTGATGCTGAGGGTTCGGGTTTGGGTTAGGATTGGGGTTAGGTTTAGGGTTCGGGTTAGGGTTAGGGCTAGTGTGAGGGTTAGGGTGAGCATTAGGGTTAGGGTTAGTTTTAGTGTTAGGGTTAGATTTAGGGTTCGGGTTCGGGTTCGAGTTAGGGTTATTGTTAGAGTTAGGTTTTCGGTTAGAGTTAGGGTGAGTGTGAGGGTGAGGGTGAGGGCGAAAGTTAGGTTTAAATTTAGGGTTAGGGTTACTGTTGGCTTAAGGATATAGTTACGGTGAAGGTGAGGTTGTGGGTGAGTGTGAGGGTTCGAGTTAGGTTGTGGGTTTGGGTTAGTGTAGGGTTAGAGTAGGGGTATGTTTAGGGTTAGGTTTAGGGTTGCGGTTAGGTTTAGGGTTAGGGTTAGGTTTAGGACTAGGGCTACGTTTAGGTCTAGGGTTAGGGTTAGATTTCGGGTGAGGGTTCGGGATCTGGTTAGTTTTAGCTTTAGGGATAGGGATAGGGTGAGGTTTAGGGTTAGTGTTAGGGTTAGGGTTAGTGTTAGATTAGGGCTAGGGTTAGGGTGAGGGTTAGGGTTAATGTTAGGGTGAGGGTGAGTTTGAGGGTGAGGGTGTGGGTGAGGGTGACGGTGAGAGTTAGGGTTAGGTTTATGGTTAGGCGAACAGTTAGGGTTTGTGTTAGGGTTAGGGAAGGGATCGGGTTAGGTTTAGGTTTAGGGTTAGGTTAAGAATCAGGGTTAACGTTAGTGTTACGGTGAGGGTGAGGGTCTGGATGAGGGTGAGGGTTAGGGTTAGTGTTAGGGTTAGGGTTAGGGTTAGGGTTAGGGTTAGGGTTAGGGCTATGGTTACGTTTAGGGTTCAGGTTTGGGTTCGAGTTAGGGTTAGGGTTAGTGTTAGGGTTAGGGTAAGGGTACTGTTAGGGTTATGGTTCTGGTCAGGGTGAGGGTGTGGTTGAGGGCGAGGGTGAGGGTTTGGTTTAGGGTTAGGGTTAGAGTTCGGGTTTGGTTTTGGTTTCGGGTTCTGGTTAGGGTTAGGTTTAGGGTTAGGCTTAGGGTGAGTGTGCGGGTTCGGGTGAGTTTTAAGGCACGGATGAGGTTTAGGGTTATGGTTAGGATTAGGGCTAGCTTTACGGTTATGGTTACGGTTAGGGTTAGGGTTAGGGATCGGGTAAGGTTTAGGGGTAGGGTTAGCGTCAGCGTCAGGGTTAAGGTTAGGTTTAGGGTGAGGGTGATGGTGAGGGTTCGGGTTTGGGTTAGGATTGGGGTTAGGTTTAGGGTTCGGGTTAGGGTTAGGGCTAGTGTGAGGGTTAGGGTGAGCATTAGGGTTAGGGTTAGTTTTAGTGTTAGGGTTAGATTTAGGGTTCGGGTTCGGGTTCGAGTTAGGGTTATTGTTAGAGTTAGGTTTTCGGTTAGAGTTAGGGTGAGTGTGAGGGTGAGGGTGAGGGCGAAAGTTAGGTTTAAATTTAGGGTTAGGGTTAGTGTTGGCTTAAGGATATAGTTACGGTGAAGGTGAGGTTGTGGGTGAGTGTGAGGGTTCGAGTTAGGTTGTGGGTTAGGGTTAGTGTAGGGTTAGAGTAGGGGTATGTTTAGGGTTAGGTTTAGGGTTGCGGTTAGGTTTAGGGTTAGGGTTAGGTTTAGGACTAGGGCTACGGTTAGGTCTAGGGTTAGGGTTAGATTTCGGGTGAGGGTTCGGGATCTGGTTAGGTTTAGCTTTAGGGATAGGGTTAGGGTGAGGTTTAGGGTTAGTGTTAGGGTTAGGGTTAGTGTTAGATTAGGGCTAGGGTTAGGGTGAGGGTTAGGGTTAATGTTAGGGTGAGGGTGAGTTTGAGGGTGAGGGTGTGGGTGAGGGTGACGGTGAGAGTTAGGGTTAGGGTTAGGTTTATGGTTAGGCGTACAGTTAGGGTTTGTGTTAGGGTTAGGGAAGGGATCGGGTTAGGTTTAGGTTTAGGGTTAGGTTAAGAATCAGGGTTAACGTTAGTGTTACGGTAAGGGTGAGGGTCTGGGTGAGGGTGAGGGTTAGGGTTAGTGTTAGGGTTAGGGTTAGGGTTAGGGTTAGGGTTAGGGTTAGGGCTAGGGTTACGTTTAGGGTTCAGGTTTGGGTTCGAGTTAGGGTTAGGGTTAGTGTTAGGGTTAGGGTAAGGGTACTGTTAGGGTTATGGTTCGGGTCAGGGTGAGGGTGTGGTTGAGGGCGAGGGTGAGGGTTTGGTTTAGGGTTAGGGTTAGAGTTCGGGTTTGGTTTTGGTTTCGGGTTCTGGTTAGGGTTAGGTTTAGGGTTAGGCTTAGGGTGAGTGTGAGGGTTCGGGTGAGTTTTAAGGCACGGATGAGGTTTAGGGTTATGGTTAGGATTAGGGCTAGCTTTACGGTTATGGTTATGGTTAGGGTTAGGGTTAGGGATCGGGTAAGGTTTAGGGGTAGGGTTAGCGTCAGCGTCAGGTTTAAGGTTAGGTTTAGGGTGAGGGTGATGGTGAGGGTTCGGGTTTGGGTTAGGATTGGGGTTAGGTTTAGGGTTCGGGTTAGGGTTAGGGCTAGTGTGAGGGTTAGGGTGAGCATTAGGGTTAGGGTTAGTTTTAGTGTTAGGGTTAGATTTAGGGTTCGGGTTCGGGTTCGAGTTAGGGTTATTGTTAGAGTTAGGTTTTCGGTTAGAGTTAGGGTGAGTGTGAGGGTGAGGGTGAGGGCGAAAGTTAGGTTTAAATTTAGGGTTAGGGTTAGTGTTGGCTTAAGGATATAGTTACGGTGAAGGTGAGGTTGTGGGTGAGTGTGAGGGTTCGAGTTAGGTTGTGGGTTAGGGTTAGTGTAGGGTTAGAGTAGGGGTATGTTTAGGGTTAGGTTTAGGGTTGCGGTTAGGTTTAGGGTTAGGGTTAGGTTTAGGACTAGGGCTACGGTTAGGTCTAGGGTTAGGGTTAGATTTCGGGTGAGGGTTCAGGATCTGGTTAGGTTTAGCTTTAGGGATAGGGTTAGGGTGAGGTTTAGGGTTAGTGTTAGGGTTAGGGTTAGTGTTAGATTAGGGCTAGGGTTAGGGTGAGGGTTAGGGTTAATGTTAGGGTGAGGGTGAGTTTGAGGGTGAGGGTGTGGGTGAGGGTGACGGTGAGAGTTAGGGTTAGGGTTAGGTTTATGGTTAGGCGTACAGTTAGGGTTTGTGTTAGGGTTAGGGAAGGGATCAGATTAGGTTTAGGTTTAGGGTTAGGTTAAGAATCAGGGTTAACGTTAGTGTTACGGTGAGGGTGAGGGTCTGGGTGAGGGTGAGGGTTAGGGTTAGTGTTAGTGTTAGGGTTAGGGTTAGGGTTAGGGCTAGGGTTACGTTTAGGGTTCAGGTTTGGGTTCGAGTTAGGGTTAGGGTTAGTGTTAGGGTTAGGGTAAGGGTACTGTTAGGGTTATGGTTCGGGTCAGGGTGAGGGTGTGGTTGAGGGCGAGGGTGAGGGTTTGGTTTAGGGTTAGGGTTAGAGTTCGGGTTTGGTTTTGGTTTCGGGTTCTGGCTAGGGTTAGGTTTCGGGTTAGGCTTAGGGTGAGTGTGAGGGTTCGGGTGAGTTTTAAGGCACGGATGAGGTTCAGGGTTATGGTTAGGATTAGGGCTAGCTTTACGGTTATGGTTATGGTTAGGGTTAGGGTTAGGGATCGGGTAAGGTTTAGGGGTAGGGTTAGCGTCAGCGTCAGGGTTAAGGTTAGGTTTAGGGTGAGGGTGATGCTGAGGGTTCGGGTTTGGGTTAGGATTGGGGTTAGGTTTAGGGTTCGGGTTAGGGTTAGGGCTAGTGTGAGGGTTAGGGTGAGCATTAGGGTTAGGGTTAGTTTTAGTGTTAGGGTTAGATTTAGGGTTCGGGTTCGGGTTCGAGTTAGGGTTATTGTTAGAGTTAGGTTTTCGGTTAGAGTTAGGGTGAGTGTGAGGGTGAGGGTGAGGGCGAAAGTTAGGTTTAAATTTAGGGTTAGGGTTAGTGTTGGCTTAAGGATATAGTTACGGTGAAGGTGAGGTTGTGGGTGAGTGTGAGGGTTCGAGTTAGGTTGTGGGTTAGGGTTAGTGTAGGGTTAGAGTAGGGGTATGTTTAGGGTTAGGTTTAGGGTTGCGGTTAGGTTTAGGGTTAGGTTTCGGTTTAGGACTAGGGCTACGGTTAGGTCTAGGGTTAGGGTTAGATTTCGGGTGAGGGTTCGGGATCTGGTTAGGTTTAGCTATAGGGATAGTGTTAGGGTGAGGTTTAGGGTTAGTGTTAGGGTTAGGGTTAGTGTTAGATTAGGGCTAGGGTTAGGGTGAGGGTTAGGGTTAATGTTAGGGTGAGGGTGAGTTTGAGGGTGAGGGTGTGGGTGAGGGTGACGGTGAGAGTTAGGGTTAGGGTTAGGTTTATGGTTAGGCATACAGTTAGGGTTTGTGTTAGGGTTAGGGAAGGGATCGGGTTAGGTTTAGGTTTAGGGTTAGGTTAAGAATCAGGGTTAACGTTAGTGTTACGGTGAGGGTGAGGGTCTGGGTGAGGGTGAGGGTTAGGGTTAGTGTTCGGGTTAGGGTTAGAGTTAGGGTTAGGGTTAGGGTTAGGGCTAGGGTTACGTTTAGGGTTCAGGTTTGGGTTCGAGTTAGGGTTAGGGTTAGTGTTAGGGTTAGGGTAAGGGTACTGTTAGGGTTATGGTTCGGGTCAGGGTGAGGGTGTGGTTGAGGGCGAGGGTGAGGGTTTGGTTTAGGGTTAGGGTTAGAGTTCGGGTTTGGTTTTGGTTTCGGGTTCTGGTTAGGGTTAGGTTTAGGGTTAGGCTTAGGGTGAGTGTGAGGGTTCGGGTGAGTTTTAAGGCACGGATGAGGTTTAGGGTTATGGTTAGGATTAGGGCTAGCTTTACGGTTATGGTTATGGTTAGGGTTAGGGTTAGGGATCGGGTAAGGTTTAGGGGTAGTGTTAGCGTCAGCGTCAGGGTTAAGGTTAGGTTTAGGGTGAGGGTGATGGTGAGGGTTCGGGTTTGGGTTAGGATTGGGGTTAGGTTTAGGGTTCGGGTTAGTGTTAGGGCTAGTGTGAGGGTTAGGGTGAGCATTAGGGTTAGGGTTAGTTTTAGTGTTAGGGTTAGATTTAGGGTTCGGGTTCGGGTTCGAGTTAGGGTTATTGTTAGAGTTAGGTTTTCGGTTAGAGTTAGGGTGAGTGTGAGGGTGAGGGTGAGGGCGAAAGTTAGGTTTAAATTTAGGGTTAGGGTTACTGTTGGCTTAAGGATATAGTTACGGTGAAGGTGAGGTTGTGGGTGAGTGTGAGGGTTCGAGTTAGGTTGTGGGTTAGGGTTAGTGTAGGGTTAGAGTAGGGGTATGTTTAGGGTTAGGTTTAGGGTTGCGGTTAGGTTTAGGGTTAGGGTTAGGTTTAGGACTAGGGCTACGGTTAGGTCTAGGGTTAGGGTTAGATTTCGGGTGAGGGTTCGGGATCTGGTTAGGTTTAGCTTTAGGGATAGGGTTAGGGTGAGGTTTAGGGTTAGTGTTAGGGTTAGGGTTAGTGTTAGTTTAGGGCTAGGGTTAGGGTGAGGGTTAGGGTTAATGTTAGGGTGAGGGTGAGTTTGAGGGTGAGGGTGTGGGTGAGGGTGACGGTGAGAGTTAGGGTTAGGGTTAGGTTTATGGTTAGGCGTACAGTTAGGGTTTGTGTTAGGGTTAGGGAAGGGATCGGGTTAGGTTTAGGTTTAGGGTTAGGTTAAGAATCAGGGTTAACGTTAGTGTTACGGTGAGGGTGAGGGTCTGGGTGAGGGTGAGGGTTAGGGTTAGTGTTAGGGTTAGGGTTAGGGTTAGGGTTAGGGTTAGGGTTAGGGTTAGGGCTAGGGTTACGTTTAGGGTTCAGGTTTGGGTTCGAGTTAGGGTTAGGGTTAGTGTTAGGGTTAGGGTAAGGGTACTGTTAGGGTTATGGTTCGGGTCAGGGTGAGGGTGTGGTTGAGGGCGAGGGTGAGGGTTTGGTTTAGGGTTAGGGTTAGAGTTTGGGTTTGGTTTTGGTTTCGGGTTCTGGTTAGGGTTAGGTTTCGGGTTAGGCTTAGGGTGAGTGTGAGGGTTCGGGTGAGTTTTAAGGCACGGATGAGGTTTAGGGTTATGGTTAGGATTAGGGCTAGCTTTACGGTTATGGTTAGGGTTAGGGTTAGGGATCGGGTAAGGTTTAGGGGTAGGGTTAGCGTCAGCGTCAGGGTTAAGGTTAGGTTTAGGGTGAGGCTGATGCTGAGGGTTCGGGTTTGGGTTAGGATTGGGGTTAGGTTTAGGGTTCGGGTTAGGGTTAGGGCTAGTGTGAGGGTTAGGGTGAGCATTAGGGTTAGGGTTAGTTTTAGTGTTAGGGTTAGATTTAGGGTTCGGTTTCGGGTTCGAGTTAGGGTTATTGTTAGAGTTAGGTTTTCGGTTAGAGTTAGGGTGAGTGTGAGGGTGAGGGTGAGGGCGAAACTTAGGTTTAAATTTAGGGTTAGGGTTAGTGTTGGCTTAAGGATATAGTTACGGTGAAGGTGAGGTTGTGGGTGAGTGTGAGGGTTCGAGTTAGGTTGTGGGTTAGGGTTAGTGTAGGGTTAGAGTAGGGGTATGTTTAGGGTTAGGTTTAGGGTTGCGGTTAGGTTTAGGGTTAGGGTTAGGTTTAGGACTAGGGCTACGGTTAGGTCTAGGGTTAGGGTTAGATTTCGGGTGAGGGTTCGGGATCTGGTTAGGTTTAGCTTTAGGGATAGGGTTAGGGTGAGGTTTAGGGTTAGTGTTAGGGTTAGGGTTAGTGTTAGATTAGGGCTAGGGTTAGGGTGAGGGTTAGGGTTAATGTTAGGGTGAGGGTGAGTTTGAGGGTGAGGGTGTGGGTGAGGGTGACGGTGAGAGTTAGGGTTAGGGTTAGGTTTATGGTTAGGCGTACAGTTAGGGTTTGTGTTAGGGTTAGGGAAGGGATCGGGTTAGGTTTAGGTTTAGGGTTAGGTTAAGAATCAGGGTTAACGTTAGTGTTACGGTAAGGGTGAGGGTCTGGGTGAGGGTGAGGGTTAGGGTTAGTGTTAGGGTTAGGGTTAGGGTTAGGGTTAGGGTTAGGGTTAGGGCTAGGGTTACGTTTAGGGTTCAGGTTTGGGTTCGAGTTAGGGTTAGGGTTAGTGTTAGGGTTAGGGTAAGGGTACTGTTAGGGTTATGGTTCGGGTCAGGGTGAGGGTGTGGTTGAGGGCGAGGGTGAGGGTTTGGTTTAGGGTTAGGGTTAGAGTTCGGGTTTGGTTTTGGTTTCGGGTTCTGGTTAGGGTTAGGTTTAGGGTTAGGCTTAGGGTGAGTGTGAGGGTTCGGGTGAGTTTTAAGGCACGGATGAGGTTTAGGGTTATGGTTAGGATTAGGGCTAGCTTTACGGTTATGGTTATGGTTAGGGTTAGGGTTAGGGATCGGGTAAGGTTTAGGGGTAGGGTTAGCGTCAGCGTCAGGTTTAAGGTTAGGTTTAGGGTGAGGGTGATGGTGAGGGTTCGGGTTTGGGTTAGGATTGGGGTTAGGTTTAGGGTTCGCGTTAGGGTTAGGGCTAGTGTGAGGGTTAGGGTGAGCATTAGGGTTAGGGTTAGTTTTAGTGTTAGGGTTAGATTTAGGGTTCGGGTTCGGGTTCGAGTTAGGGTTATTGTTAGAGTTAGGTTTTCGGTTAGAGTTAGGGTGAGTGTGAGGGTGAGGGTGAGGGCGAAAGTTAGGTTTAAATTTAGGGTTAGGGTTAGTGTTGGCTTAAGGATATAGTTACGGTGAAGGTGAGGTTGTGGGTGAGTGTGAGGGTTCGAGTTAGGTTGTGGGTTAGGGTTAGTGTAGGGTTAGAGTAGGGGTATGTTTAGGGTTAGGTTTAGGGTTGCGGTTAGGTTTAGGGTTAGGGTTAGGTTTAGGACTAGGGCTACGGTTAGGTCTAGGGTTAGGGTTAGATTTCGGGTGAGGGTTCAGGATCTGGTTAGGTTTAGCTTTAGGGATAGGGTTAGGGTGAGTTTTAGGGTTAGTGTTAGGGTTAGGGTTAGTGTTAGATTAGGGCTAGGGTTAGGGTGAGGGTTAGGGTTAATGTTAGGGTGAGGGTGAGTTTGAGGGTGAGGGTGTGGGTGAGGGTGACGGTGAGAGTTAGGGTTGGGGTTAGGTTTATGGTTAGGCGTACAGTTAGGGTTTGTGTTAGGGTTAGGGAAGGGATCAGATTAGGTTTAGGTTTAGGGTTAGGTTAAGAATCAGGGTTAACGTTAGTGTTACGGTGAGGGTGAGGGTCTGGGTGAGGGTGAGGGTTAGGGTTAGTGTTAGTGTTAGGGTTAGGGTTAGGGTTAGGGCTAGGGTTACGTTTAGGGTTCAGGTTTGGGTTCGAGTTAGGGTTAGGGTTAGTGTTAGGGTTAGGGTAAGGGTACTGTTAGGGTTATGGTTCGGGTCAGGGTGAGGGTGTGGTTGAGGGCGAGGGTGAGGGTTTGGTTTAGGGTTAGGGTTAGAGTTCGGGTTTGGTTTTGGTTTCGGGTTCTGGCTAGGGTTAGGTTTCGGGTTAGGCTTAGGGTGAGTGTGAGGGTTCGGGTGAGTTTTAAGGCACGGATGAGGTTCAGGGTTATGGTTAGGATTAGGGCTAGCTTTACGGTTATGGTTATGGTTAGGGTTAGGGTTAGGGATCGGGTAAGGTTTAGGGGTAGGGTTAGCGTCAGCGTCAGGGTTAAGGTTAGGTTTAGGGTGAGGGTGATGCTGAGGGTTCGGGTTTGGGTTAGGATTGGGGTTAGGTTTAGGGTTCGGGTTAGGGTTAGGGCTAGTGTGAGGGTTAGGGTGAGCATTAGGGTTAGGGTTAGTTTTAGTGTTAGGGTTAGATTTAGGGTTCGGGTTCGGGTTCGAGTTAGGGTTATTGTTAGAGTTAGGTTTTCGGTTAGAGTTAGGGTGAGTGTGAGGGTGAGGGTGAGGGCGAAAGTTAGGTTTAAATTTAGGGTTAGGGTTAGTGTTGGCTTAAGGATATAGTTACGGTGAAGGTGAGGTTGTGGGTGAGTGTGAGGGTTCGAGTTAGGTTGTGGGTTAGGGTTAGTGTAGGGTTAGAGTAGGGGTATGTTTAGGGTTAGGTTTAGGGTTGCGGTTAGGTTTAGGGTTAGGGTTAGGTTTAGGACTAGGGCTACGGTTAGGTCTAGGGTTAGGGTTAGATTTCGGGTGAGGGTTCGGGATCTGGTTAGGTTTAGCTATAGGGATAGTGTTAGGGTGAGGTTTAGGGTTAGTGTTAGGGTTAGGGTTAGTGTTAGATTAGGGCTAGGGTTAGGGTGAGGGTTAGGGTTAATGTTAGGGTGAGGGTGAGTTTGAGGGTGAGGGTGTGGGTGAGGGTGACGGTGAGAGTTAGGGTTAGGGTTAGGTTTATGGTTAGGCATACAGTTAGGGTTTGTGTTAGGGTTAGGGAAGGGATCGGGTTAGGTTTAGGTTTAGGGTTAGGTTAAGAATCAGGGTTAACGTTAGTGTTACGGTGAGGGTGAGGGTCTGGGTGAGGGTGAGGGTTAGGGTTAGTGTTAGGGTTAGGGTTAGGGTTAGGGTTAGGGTTAGGGTTAGGGTTAGGGTTAGGGCTAGGGTTACGTTTAGGGTTCAGGTTTGGGTTCGAGTTAGGGTTAGGGTTAGTGTTAGGGTTAGGGTAAGGGTACTGTTAGGGTTATGGTTCGGGTCAGGGTGAGGGTGTGGTTGAGGGCGAGGGTGAGGGTTTGGTTTAGGGTTAGGGTTAGAGTTTGGGTTTGGTTTTGGTTTCGGGTTCTGGTTAGGGTTAGGTTTCGGGTTAGGCTTAGGGTGAGTGTGAGGGTTCGGGTGAGTTTTAAGGCACGGATGAGGTTTAGGGTTATGGTTAGGATTAGGGCTAGCTTTACGGTTATGGTTAGGGTTAGGGTTAGGGATCGGGTAAGGTTTAGGGGTAGGGTTAGCGTCAGCGTCAGGGTTAAGGTTAGGTTTAGGGTGAGGGTGATGCTGAGGGTTCGGGTTTGGGTTAGGATTGGGGTTAGGTTTAGGGTTCGGGTTAGGGTTAGGGCTAGTGTGAGGGTTAGGGTGAGCATTAGGGTTAGGGTTAGTTTTAGTGTTAGGGTTAGATTTAGGGTTCGGGTTCGGGTTCGAGTTAGGGTTATTGTTAGAGTTAGGTTTTCGGTTAGAGTTAGGGTGAGTGTGAGGGTGAGGGTGAGGGCGAAAGTTAGGTTTAAATTTAGGGTTAGGGTTAGTGTTGGCTTAAGGATATAGTTACGGTGAAGGTGAGGTTGTGGGTGAGTGTGAGGGTTCGAGTTAGGTTGTGGGTTAGGGTTAGTGTAGGGTTAGAGTAGGGGTATGTTTAGGGTTAGGTTTAGGGTTGCGGTTAGGTTTAGGGTTAGGGTTAGGTTTAGGACTAGGGCTACGGTTAGGTCTAGGGTTAGGGTTAGATTTCGGGTGAGGGTTCGGGATCTGGTTAGGTTTAGCTTTAGGGATAGGGTTAGGGTGAGGTTTAGGGTTAGTGTTAGGGTTAGGGTTAGTGTTAGATTAGGGCTAGGGTTAGGGTGAGGGTTAGGGTTAATGTTAGGGTGAGGGTGAGTTTGAGGGTGAGGGTGTGGGTGAGGGTGACGGTGAGAGTTAGGGTTAGGTTTATGGTTAGGCGTACAGTTAGGGTTTGTGTTAGGGTTAGGGAAGGGATCGGGTTAGGTTTAGGTTTAGGGTTAGGTTAAGAATCAGGGTTAACGTTAGTGTTACGGTGAGGGTGAGGGTCTGGGTGAGGGTGAGGGTTAGGGTTAGTGTTAGGGTTAGGGTTAGGGTTAGGGTTAGGGTTAGGGCTAGGGTTACGTTTAGGGTTCAGGTTTGGGTTCGAGTTAGGGTTAGGGTTAGTGTTAGGGTTAGGGTAAGGGTACTGTTAGGGTTATGGTTCGGGTCAGGGTGAGGGTGTGGTTGAGGGCGAGGGTGAGGGTTTGGTTTAGGGTTAGGGTTAGAGTTCGGGTTAGGGTTAGGGTTAGGTTTATGGTTAGGCGTACAGTTAGGGTTTGTGTTAGGGTTAGGGAAGGGATCGGGTTAGGTTTAGGTTTAGGGTTAGGTTAAGAATCAGGGTTAACGTTAGTGTTACGGTGAGGGTGAGGGTCTGGGTGAGGGTGAGGGTTAGGGTTAGTGTTAGGGTTAGGGTTAGGGTTAGGGTTAGGGTTAGGGTTAGGGTTAGGGCTAGGGTTACGTTTAGGGTTCAGGTTTGGGTTCGTGTTAGGGTTAGGGTTAGTGTTAGGGTTAGGGTAAGGGTACTGTTAGGGTTATGGTTCTGGTCAGGGTGAGGGTGTGGTTGAGGGCGAGGGTGAGGGTTTGGTTTAGGGTTAGGGTTAGAGTTCGGGTTTGGTTTTGGTTTCGGGTTCTGGTTAGGGTTAGGGTTAGGGTTAGGCTTAGGGTGAGTGTGAGGGTTCGGGTGAGTTTTAAGGCACGGATGAGGTTTAGGGTTATGGTTAGGATTAGGGCTAGCTTTACGGTTATGGTTACGGTTAGGGTTAGGGTTAGGGATCGGGTAAGGTTTAGGGGTAGGGTTAGCGTCAGCGTCAGGGTTAAGGTTAGGTTTAGGGTGAGGGTGATGCTGAGGGTTCGGGTTTGGGTTAGGATTGGGGTTAGGTTTAGGGTTCGGGTTAGGGTTAGGGCTAGTGTGAGGGTTAGGGTGAGCATTAGGGTTAGGGTTAGTTTTAGTGTTAGGGTTAGATTTAGGGTTCGGGTTCGGGTTCGAGTTAGGGTTATTGTTAGAGTTAGGTTTTCGGTTAGAGTTAGGGTGAGTGTGAGGGTGAGGGTGAGGGCGAAAGTTAGGTTTAAATTTAGGGTTAGGGTTACTGTTGGCTTAAGGATATAGTTACGGTGAAGGTGAGGTTGTGGGTGAGTGTGAGGGTTCGAGTTAGGTTGTGGGTTAGGGTTAGTGTAGGGTTAGAGTAGGGGTATGTTTAGGGTTAGGTTTAGGGTTGCGGTTAGGTTTAGGGTTAGGGTTAGGTTTAGGACTAGGGCTACGGTTAGGTCTAGGGTTAGGGTTAGATTTCGGGTGAGGGTTCGGGATCTGGTTAGGTTTAGCTTTAGGGATAGGGTTAGGGTGAGGTTTAGGGTTAGTGTTAGGGTTAGGGTTAGTGTTAGATTAGGGCTAGGGTTAGGGTGAGGGTTAGGGTTAATGTTAGGGTGAGGGTGAGTTTGAGGGTGAGGGTGTGGGTGAGGGTGACGGTGAGAGTTAGGGTTAGGGTTAGGTTTATGGTTAGGCGTACAGTTAGGGTTTGTGTTAGGGTTAGGGAAGGGATCGGTTTAGGTTTAGGTTTAGGGTTAGGTTAAGAATCAGGGTTAAAGTTAGTGTTACGGTGAGGGTGAGGGTCTGGGTGAGGGTGAGGGTTAGGGTTAGTGTTAGGGTTAGGGTTAGGGTTAGGGTTAGGGCTAGGGTTACGTTTAGGGTTCAGGTTTGGGTTCGAGTTAGGGTTAGGGTTAGTGTTAGGGTTAGGGTAAGGGTACTGTTAGGGTTATGGTTCGGGTCAGGGTGAGGGTGTGGTTGAGGGCGAGGGTGAGGGTTTGGTTTAGGGTTAGGGTTAGAGTTCGGGTTTGGTTTTGGTTTCGGGTTCTGGTTAGGGTTAGGTTTCGGGTTAGGCTTAGGGTGAGTGTGAGGGTTCGGGTGAGTTTTAAGGCACGGATGAGGTTTAGGGTTATGGTTAGGATTAGGGCTAGCTTTACGGTTATGGTTACGGTTAGGGTTAGGGTTAGGGATCGGGTAAGGTTTAGGGGTAGGGTTAGCGTCAGCGTCAGGGTTAAGGTTAGGTTTAGGGTGAGGGTGATGCTGAGGGTTCGGGTTTGGGTTAGGATTGGGGTTAGGTTTAGGGTTCGGGTTAGGGTTAGGGCTAGTGTGAGGGTTAGGGTGAGCATTAGGGTTAGGGTTAGTTTTAGTGTTAGGGTTAGATTTAGGGTTCGGGTTCGGGTTCGAGTTAGGGTTATTGTTAGAGTTAGGTTTTCGGTTAGAGTTAGGGTGAGTGTGAGGGTGAGGGTGAGGGCGAAAGTTAGGTTTAAATTTAGGGTTAGGGTTACTGTTGGCTTAAGGATATAGTTACGGTGAAGGTGAGGTTGTGGGTGAGTGTGAGGGTTCGAGTTAGGTTGTGGGTTTGGGTTAGTGTAGGGTTAGAGTAGGGGTATGTTTAGGGTTAGGTTTAGGGTTGCGGTTAGGTTTAGGGTTAGGGTTAGGTTTAGGACTAGGGCTACGGTTAGGTCTAGGGTTAGGGTTAGATTTCGGGTGAGGGTTCGGGATCTGGTTAGGTTTAGCTTTAGGGATAGGGTTAGGGTGAGGTTTAGGGTTAGTGTTAGGGTTAGGGTTAGTGTTAGATTAGGGCTAGGGTTAGGGTGAGGGTTAGGGTTAATGTTAGGGTGAGGGTGAGTTTGAGGGTGAGGGTGTGGGTGAGGGTGACGGTGAGAGTTAGGGTTAGGTTTATGGTTAGGCGAACAGTTAGGGTTTGTGTTAGGGTTAGGGAAGGGATCGGGTTAGGTTTAGGTTTAGGGTTAGGTTAAGAATCAGGGTTAACGTTAGTGTTACGGTGAGGGTGAGGGTCTGGATGAGGGTGAGGGTTAGGGTTAGTGTTAGGGTTAGGGTTAGGGTTAGGGTTAGGGTTAGGGTTAGGGCTAGGGTTACGTTTAGGGTTCAGGTTTGGGTTCGAGTTAGGGTTAGGGTTAGTGTTAGGGTTAGGGTAAGGGTACTGTTAGGGTTATGGTTCGGGTCAGGGTGAGGGTGTGGTTGAGGGCGAGGGTGAGGGTTTGGTTTAGGGTTAGGGTTAGAGTTCGGGTTTGGTTTTGGTTTCGGGTTCTGGTTAGGGTTAGGTTTCGGGTTAGGCTTAGGGTGAGTGTGAGGGTTCGGGTGAGTTTTAAGGCACGGATGAGGTTTAGGGTTATGGTTAGGATTAGGGCTAGCTTTACGGTTATGGTTACGGTTAGGGTTAGGGTTAGGGATCGGGTAAGGTTTAGGGGTAGGGTTAGCGTCAGCGTCAGGGTTAAGGTTAGGTTTAGGGTGAGGGTGATGCTGAGGGTTCGGGTTTGGGTTAGGATTGGGGTTAGGTTTAGGGTTCGGGTTAGGGTTAGGGCTAGTGTGAGGGTTAGGGTGAGCATTAGGGTTAGGGTTAGTTTTAGTGTTAGGGTTAGATTTAGGGTTCGGGTTCGGGTTCGAGTTAGGGTTATTGTTAGAGTTAGGTTTTCGGTTAGAGTTAGGGTGAGTGTGAGGGTGAGGGTGAGGGCGAAAGTTAGGTTTAAATTTAGGGTTAGGGTTACTGTTGGCTTAAGGATATAGTTACGGTGAAGGTGAGGTTGTGGGTGAGTGTGAGGGTTCGAGTTAGGTTGTGGGTTTGGGTTAGTGTAGGGTTAGAGTAGGGGTATGTTTAGGGTTAGGTTTAGGGTTGCGGTTAGGTTTAGGGTTAGGGTTAGGTTTAGGACTAGGGCTACGGTTAGGTCTAGGGTTAGGGTTAGATTTCGGGTGAGGGTTCGGGATCTGGTTAGGTTTAGCTTTAGGGATAGGGTTAGGGTGAGGTTTAGGGTTAGTGTTAGGGTTAGGGTTAGTGTTAGATTAGGGCTAGGGTTAGGGTGAGGGTTAGGGTTAATGTTAGGGTGAGGGTGAGTTTGAGGGTGAGGGTGTGGGTGAGGGTGACGGTGAGAGTTAGGGTTAGGTTTATGGTTAGGCGAACAGTTAGGGTTTGTGTTAGGGTTAGGGAAGGGATCGGGTTAGGTTTAGGTTTAGGGTTAGGTTAAGAATCAGGGTTAACGTTAGTGTTACGGTGAGGGTGAGGGTCTGGATGAGGGTGAGGGTTAGGGTTAGTGTTAGGGTTAGGGTTAGGGTTAGGGTTAGGGTTAGGGTTAGGGCTAGGGTTACGTTTAGGGTTCAGGTTTGGGTTCGAGTTAGGGTTAGGGTTAGTGTTAGGGTTAGGGTAAGGGTACTGTTAGGGTTATGGTTCTGGTCAGGGTGAGGGTGTGGTTGAGGGCGAGGGTGAGGGTTTGGTTTAGGGTTAGGGTTAGAGTTCGGGTTTGGTTTTGGTTTCGGGTTCTGGTTAGGGTTAGGTTTAGGGTTAGGCTTAGGGTGAGTGTGAGGGTTCGGGTGAGTTTTAAGGCACGGATGAGGTTTAGGGTTATGGTTAGGATTAGGGCTAGCTTTACGGTTATGGTTACGGTTAGGGTTAGGGTTAGGGATCGGGTAAGGTTTAGGGGTAGGGTTAGCGTCAGCGTCAGGGTTAAGGTTAGGTTTAGGGTGAGGGTGATGGTGAGGGTTCGGGTTTGGGTTAGGATTGGGGTTAGGTTTAGGGTTCGGGTTAGGGTTAGGGCTAGTGTGAGGGTTAGGGTGAGCATTAGGGTTAGGGTTAGTTTTAGTGTTAGGGTTAGATTTAGGGTTCGGGTTCGGGTTCGAGTTAGGGTTATTGTTAGAGTTAGGTTTTTGGTTAGAGTTAGGGTGAGTGTGAGGGTGAGGGTGAGGGCGAAAGTTAGGTTTAAATTTAGGGTTAGGGTTAGTGTTGGCTTAAGGATATAGTTACGGTGAAGGTGAGGTTGTGGGTGAGTGTGAGGGTTCGAGTTAGGTTGTGGGTTAGGGTTAGTGTAGGGTTAGAGTAGGGGTATGTTTAGGGTTAGGTTTAGGGTTGCGGTTAGGTTTAGGGTTAGGGTTAGGTTTAGGACTAGGGCTACGGTTAGGTCTAGGGTTAGGGTTAGATTTCGGGTGAGGGTTCGGGATCTGGTTAGGTTTAGCTTTAGGGATAGGGTTAGGGTGAGGTTTAGGGTTAGTGTTAGGGTTAGGGTTAGTGTTAGATTAGGGCTAGGGTTAGGGTGAGGGTTAGGGTTAATGTTAGGGTGAGGGTGAGTTTGAGGGTGAGGGTGTGGGTGAGGGTGACGGTGAGAGTAAGGGTTAGGGTTAGGTTTATGGTTAGGCATACAGTTAGGGTTTGTGTTAGGGTTAGGGAAGGGATCGGGTTAGGTTTAGGTTTAGGGTTAGGTTAAGAATCAGGGTTAACGTTAGTGTTACGGTAAGGGTGAGGGTCTGGGTGAGGGTGAGGGTTAGGGTTAGTGTTAGGGTTAGGGTTAGGGTTAGGGTTAGGGTTAGGGTTAGGGCTAGGGTTACGTTTAGGGTTCAGGTTTGGGTTCGAGTTAGGGTTAGGGTTAGTGTTAGGGTTAGGGTAAGGGTACTGTTAGGGTTATGGTTCGGGTCAGGGTGAGGGTGTGGTTGAGGGCGAGGGTGAGGGTTTGGTTTAGGGTTAGGGTTAGAGTTCGGGTTTGGTTTTGGTTTCGGGTTCTGGTTAGGGTTAGGTTTAGGGTTAGGCTTAGGGTGAGTGTGAGGGTTCGGGTGAGATTTAAGGCACGGATGAGGTTTAGGGTTATGGTTAGGATTAGGGCTAGCTTTACGGTTATGTTTATGGTTAGGGTTAGGGTTAGGGATCGGGTAAGGTTTAGGGGTAGGGTTAGCGTCAGCGTCAGGTTTAAGGTTAGGTTTAGGGTGAGGGTGATGGTGAGGGTTCGGGTTTGGGTTAGGATTGGGGTTAGGTTTAGGGTTCGGGTTAGGGTTAGGGCTAGTGTGAGGGTTAGGGTGAGCATTAGGGTTAGGGTTAGTTTTAGTGTTAGGGTTAGATTTAGGGTTCGGGTTCGGGTTCGAGTTAGGGTTATTGTTAGAGTTAGGTTTTCGGTTAGAGTTAGGGTGAGTGTGAGGGTGAGGGTGAGGGCGAAAGTTAGGTTTAAATTTAGGGTTAGGGTTAGTGTTGGCTTAAGGATATAGTTACGGTGAAGGTGAGGTTGTGGGTGAGTGTGAGGGTTCGAGTTAGGTTGTGGGTTAGGGTTAGTGTAGGGTTAGAGTAGGGGTATGTTTAGGGTTAGGTTTAGGGTTGCGGTTAGGTTTAGGGTTAGGGTTAGGTTTAGGACTAGGGCTACGGTTAGGTCTAGGGTTAGGGTTAGATTTCGGGTGAGGGTTCAGGATCTGGTTAGGTTTAGCTTTAGGGATAGGGTTAGGGTGAGGTTTAGGGTTAGTGTTAGGGTTAGGGTTAGTGTTAGATTAGGGCTAGGGTTAGGGTGAGGGTTAGGGTTAATGTTAGGGTGAGGGTGAGTTTGAGGGTGAGGGTGTGGGTGAGGGTGACGGTGAGAGTTAGGGTTAGGGTTAGGTTTATGGTTAGGCGTACAGTTAGGGTTTGTGTTAGGGTTAGGGAAGGGATCAGATTAGGTTCAGGTTTAGGGTTAGGTTAAGAATCAGGGTTAACGTTAGTGTTACGGTGAGGGTGAGGGTCTGGGTGAGGGTGAGGGTTAGGGTTAGTGTTAGTGTTAGGGTTAGGGTTAGTGTTAGGGCTAGGGTTACGTTTAGGGTTCAGGTTTGGGTTCGAGTTAGGGTTAGGGTTAGTGTTAGGGTTAGGGTAAGGGTACTGTTAGGGTTATGGTTCGGGTCAGGGTGAGGGTGTGGTTGAGGGCGAGGGTGAGGGTTTGGTTTAGGGTTAGGGTTAGAGTTCGGGTTTGGTTTTGGTTTCGGGTTCTGGCTAGGGTTAGGTTTCGGGTTAGGCTTAGGGTGAGTGTGAGGGTTCGGGTGAGTTTTAAGGCACGGATGAGGTTCAGGGTTATGGTTAGGATTAGGGCTAGCTTTACGGTTATGGTTACGGTTAGGGTTAGGGTTAGGGATCGGGTAAGGTTTAGGGGTAGGGTTAGCGTCAGCGTCAGGGTTAAGGTTAGGTTTAGGGTGAGGGTGATGCTGAGGGTTCGGGTTTGGGTTAGGATTGGGGTTAGGTTTAGGGTTCGGGTTAGGGTTAGGGCTAGTGTGAGGGTTAGGGTGAGCATTAGGGTTAGGGTTAGTTTTAGTGTTAGGGTTAGATTTAGGGTTCGGGTTCGGGTTCGAGTTAGGGTTATTGTTAGAGTTAGGTTTTCGGTTAGAGTTAGGGTGAGTGTGAGGGTGAGGGTGAGGGCGAAAGTTAGGTTTAAATTTAGGGTTAGGGTTACTGTTGGCTTAAGGATATAGTTACGGTGAAGGTGAGGTTGTGGGTGAGTGTGAGGGTTCGAGTTAGGTTGTGGGTTTGGGTTAGTGTAGGGTTAGAGTAGGGGTATGTTTAGGGTTAGGTTTAGGGTTGCGGTTAGGTTTAGGGTTAGGGTTAGGTTTAGGACTAGGGCTACGGTTAGGTCTAGGGTTAGGGTTAGATTTCGGGTGAGGGTTCGGGATCTGGTTAGGTTTAGCTTTAGGGATAGGGTTAGGGTGAGGTTTAGGGTTAGTGTTAGGGTTAGGGTTAGTGTTAGATTAGGGCTAGGGTTAGGGTGAGGGTTAGGGTTAATGTTAGGGTGAGGGTGAGTTTGAGGGTGAGGGTGTGGGTGAGGGTGACGGTGAGAGTAAGGGTTAGGGTTAGGTTTATGGTTAGGCATACAGTTAGGGTTTGTGTTAGGGTTAGGGAAGGGATCGGGTTAGGTTTAGGTTTAGGGTTAGGTTAAGAATCAGGGTTAACGTTAGTGTTACGGTAAGGGTGAGGGTCTGGGTGAGGGTGAGGGTTAGGGTTAGTGTTAGGGTTAGGGTTAGGTTTAGGGTTAGGGTTAGGGTTAGGGCTAGGGTTACGTTTAGGGTTCAGGTTTGGGTTCGAGTTAGGGTTAGGGTTAGTGTTAGGGTTAGGGTAAGGGTACTGTTAGGGTTATGGTTCGGGTCAGGGTGAGGGTGTGGTTGAGGGCGAGGGTGAGGGTTTGGTTTAGGGTTAGGGTTAGAGTTCGGGTTTGGTTTTGGTTTCGGGTTCTGGTTAGGGTTAGGTTTCGGGTTAGGCTTAGGGTGAGTGTGAGGGTTCGGGTGAGTTTTAAGGCACGGATGAGGTTTAGGGTTATGGTTAGGATTAGGGCTAGCTTTACGGTTATGGTTATGGTTAGGGTTAGGGTTAGGGATCGGGTAAGGTTTAGGGGTAGGGTTAGCGTCAGCGTCAGGTTTAAGGTTAGGTTTAGGGTGAGGGTGATGGTGAGGGTTCGGGTTTGGGTTAGGATTGGGGTTAGGTTTAGGGTTCGGGTTAGGGTTAGGGCTAGTGTGAGGGTTAGGGTGAGCATTAGGGTTAGGGTTAGTTTTAGTGTTAGGGTTAGATTTAGGGTTCGGGTTCGGGTTCGAGTTAGGGTTATTGTTAGAGTTAGGTTTTTGGTTAGAGTTAGGGTGAGTGTGAGGGTGAGGGTGAGGGCGAAAGTTAGGTTTAAATTTAGGGTTAGGGTTAGTGTTGGCTTAAGGATATAGTTACGGTGAAGGTGAGGTTGTGGGTGAGTGTGAGGGTTCGAGTTAGGTTGTGGGTTAGGGTTAGTGTAGGGTTAGAGTAGGGGTATGTTTAGGGTTAGGTTTAGGGTTGCGGTTAGGTTTAGGGTTAGGGTTAGGTTTAGGACTAGGGCTATGGTTAGGTCTAGGGTTAGGGTTAGATTTCAGGTGAGGTTTCGGGATCTGGTTAGGTTTAGCTTTAGGGATAGGGTTAGGGTGAGGTTTAGGGTTAGTGTTAGGGTTAGGGTTAGTGTTAGATTAGGGCTAGGGTTAGGGTGAGGGTTAGGGTTAATGTTAGGGTGAGGGTGAGTTTGAGGGTGAGGGTGTGGGTGAGGGTGACGGTGAGAGTTAGGGTTAGGGTTAGGTTTATGGTTAGGCGTACAGTTAGGGTTTGTGTTAGGGTTAGGGAAGGGATCGGGTTAGGTTTAGGTTTAGGGTTAGGTTAAGAATCAGGGTTAACGTTAGTGTTACGGTGAGGGTGAGGGTCTGGGTGAGGGTGAGGGTTAGTGTTAGTGTTAGGGTTAGGGTTAGGGTTAGGGTTAGGGTTAGGGTTAGGGCTAGGGTTACGTTTAGGGTTCAGGTTTGGGTTCGAGTTAGGGTTAGGGTTAGTGTTAGGGTTAGGGTAAGGGTACTGTTAGGGTTATGGTTCGGGTCAGGGTGAGGGTGTGGTTGAGGGCGAGGGTGAGGGTTTGGTTTAGGGTTAGGGTTAGAGTTCGGGTTTGGTTTTGGTTTCGGGTTCTGGTTAGGGTTAGGTTTAGGGTTAGGCTTAGGGTGAGTGTGAGGGTTCGGGTGAGTTTTAAGGCACGGATGAGGTTTAGGGTTATGGTTAGGATTAGGGCTAGCTTTACGGTTATGGTTATGGTTAGGGTTAGGGTTAGGGATCGGGTAAGGTTTAGGGGTAGTGTTAGCGTCAGCGTCAGGGTTAAGGTTAGGTTTAGGGTGAGGGTGATGGTGAGGGTTCGGGTTTGGGTTAGGATTGGGGTTAGGTTTAGGGTTCGGGTTAGGGTTAGGGCTAGTGTGAGGGTTAGGGTGAGCATTAGGGTTAGGGTTAGTTTTAGTGTTAGGGTTAGATTTAGGGTTCGGGTTCGGGTTCGAGTTAGGGTTATTGTTAGAGTTAGGTTTTCGGTTAGAGTTAGGGTGAGTGTGAGGGTGAGGGTGAGGGCGAAAGTTAGGTTTAAATTTAGGGTTAGGGTTAGTGTTGGCTTAAGGATATAGTTACGGTGAAGGTGAGGTTGTGGGTGAGTGTGAGGGTTCGAGTTAGGTTGTGGGTTAGGGTTAGTGTAGGGTTAGAGTAGGGGTATGTTTAGGGTTAGGTTTAGGGTTGCCGTTAGGTTTAGGGTTAGGGTTAGGTTTAGGACTAGGGCTACGGTTAGGTCTAGGGTTAGGGTTAGATTTCGGGTGAGGGTTCAGGATCTGGTTAGGTTTAGCTTTAGGGATAGGGTTAGGGTGAGGTTTAGGGTTAGTGTTAGGGTTAGGGTTAGTGTTAGATTAGGGCTAGGGTTAGGGTGAGGGTTAGGGTTAATGTTAGGGTGAGGGTGAGTTTGAGGGTGAGGGTGTGGGTGAGGGTGACGGTGAGAGTTAGGGTTAGGGTTAGGTTTATGGTTAGGCGTACAGTTAGGGTTTGTGTTAGGGTTAGGGAAGGGATCAGATTAGGTTCAGGTTTAGGGTTAGGTTAAGAATCAGGGTTAACGTTAGTGTTACGGTGAGGGTGAGGGTCTGGGTGAGGGTGAGGGTTAGGGTTAGTGTTAGTGTTAGGGTTAGGGTTAGTGTTAGGGCTAGGGTTACGTTTAGGGTTCAGGTTTGGGTTCGAGTTAGGGTTAGGGTTAGTGTTAGGGTTAGGGTAAGGGTACTGTTAGGGTTATGGTTCGGGTCAGGGTGAGGGTGTGGTTGAGGGCGAGGGTGAGGGTTTGGTTTAGGGTTAGGGTTAGAGTTCGGGTTTGGTTTTGGTTTCGGGTTCTGGCTAGGGTTAGGTTTCGGGTTAGGCTTAGGGTGAGTGTGAGGGTTCGGGTGAGTTTTAAGGCACGGATGAGGTTCAGGGTTATGGTTAGGATTAGGGCTAGCTTTACGGTTATGGTTACGGTTAGGGTTAGGGTTAGGGATCGGGTAAGGTTTAGGGGTAGGGTTAGCGTCAGCGTCAGGGTTAAGGTTAGGTTTAGGGTGAGGGTGATGCTGAGGGTTCGGGTTTGGGTTAGGATTGGGGTTAGGTTTAGGGTTCGGGTTAGGGTTAGGGCTAGTGTGAGGGTTAGGGTGAGCATTAGGGTTAGGGTTAGTTTTAGTGTTAGGGTTAGATTTAGGGTTCGGGTTCGGGTTCGAGTTAGGGTTATTGTTAGAGTTAGGTTTTCGGTTAGAGTTAGGGTGAGTGTGAGGGTGAGGGTGAGGGCGAAAGTTAGGTTTAAATTTAGGGTTAGGGTTACTGTTGGCTTAAGGATATAGTTACGGTGAAGGTGAGGTTGTGGGTGAGTGTGAGGGTTCGAGTTAGGTTGTGGGTTTGGGTTAGTGTAGGGTTAGAGTAGGGGTATGTTTAGGGTTAGGTTTAGGGTTGCGGTTAGGTTTAGGGTTAGGGTTAGGTTTAGGACTAGGGCTACGGTTAGGTCTAGGGTTAGGGTTAGATTTCGGGTGAGGGTTCGGGATCTGGTTAGGTTTAGCTTTAGGGATAGGGTTAGGGTGAGGTTTAGGGTTAGTGTTAGGGTTAGGGTTAGTGTTAGATTAGGGCTAGGGTTAGGGTGAGGGTTAGGGTTAATGTTAGGGTGAGGGTGAGTTTGAGGGTGAGGGTGTGGGTGAGGGTGACGGTGAGAGTTAGGGTTAGGTTTATGGTTAGGCGAACAGTTAGGGTTTGTGTTAGGGTTAGGGAAGGGATCGGGTTAGGTTTAGGTTTAGGGTTAGGTTAAGAATCAGGGTTAACGTTAGTGTTACGGTGAGGGTGAGGGTCTGGATGAGGGTGAGGGTTAGGGTTAGTGTTAGGGTTAGGGTTAGGGTTAGGGTTAGGGTTAGGGTTAGGGCTAGGGTTACGTTTAGGGTTCAGGTTTGGGTTCGAGTTAGGGTTAGGGTTAGTGTTAGGGTTAGGGTAAGGGTACTGTTAGGGTTATGGTTCTGGTCAGGGTGAGGGTGTGGTTGAGGGCGAGGGTGAGGGTTTGGTTTAGGGTTAGGGTTAGAGTTCGGGTTTGGTTTTGGTTTCGGGTTCTGGTTAGGGTTAGGTTTAGGGTTAGGCTTAGGGTGAGTGTGAGGGTTCGGGTGAGTTTTAAGGCACGGATGAGGTTTAGGGTTATGGTTAGGATTAGGGCTAGCTTTACGGTTATGGTTACGGTTAGGGTTAGGGTTAGGGATCGGGTAAGGTTTAGGGGTAGGGTTAGCGTCAGCGTCAGGGTTAAGGTTAGGTTTAGGGTGAGGGTGATGGTGAGGGTTCGGGTTTGGGTTAGGATTGGGGTTAGGTTTAGGGTTCGGGTTAGGGTTAGGGCTAGTGTGAGGGTTAGGGTGAGCATTAGGGTTAGGGTTAGTTTTAGTGTTAGGGTTAGATTTAGGGTTCGGGTTCGGGTTCGAGTTAGGGTTATTGTTAGAGTTAGGTTTTTGGTTAGAGTTAGGGTGAGTGTGAGGGTGAGGGTGAGGGCGAAAGTTAGGTTTAAATTTAGGGTTAGGGTTAGTGTTGGCTTAAGGATATAGTTACGGTGAAGGTGAGGTTGTGGGTGAGTGTGAGGGTTCGAGTTAGGTTGTGGGTTAGGGTTAGTGTAGGGTTAGAGTAGGGGTATGTTTAGGGTTAGGTTTAGGGTTGCGGTTAGGTTTAGGGTTAGGGTTAGGTTTAGGACTAGGGCTATGGTTAGGTCTAGGGTTAGGGTTAGATTTCAGGTGAGGGTTCGGGATCTGGTTAGGTTTAGCTTTAGGGATAGGGTTAGGGTGAGGTTTAGGGTTAGTGTTAGGGTTAGGGTTAGTGTTAGATTAGGGCTAGGGTTAGGGTGAGGGTTAGGGTTAATGTTAGGGTGAGGGTGAGTTTGAGGGTGAGGGTGTGGGTGAGGGTGACGGTGAGAGTTAGGGTTAGGGTTAGGTTTATGGTTAGGCGTACAGTTAGGGTTTGTGTTAGGGTTAGGGAAGGGATCGGGTTAGGTTTAGGTTTAGGGTTAGGTTAAGAATCAGGGTTAACGTTAGTGTTACGGTGAGGGTGAGGGTCTGGGTGAGGGTGAGGGTTAGTGTTAGTGTTAGGGTTAGGGTTAGGGTTAGGGTTAGGGTTAGGGTTAGGGCTAGGGTTACGTTTAGGGTTCAGGTTTGGGTTCGAGTTAGGGTTAGGGTTAGTGTTAGGGTAAGGGTACTGTTAGGGTTATGGTTCGGGTCAGGGTGAGGGTGTGGTTGAGGGCGAGGGTGAGGGTTTGGTTTAGGGTTAGGGTTAGAGTTCGGGTTTGGTTTTGGTTTCGGGTTCTGGTTAGGGTTAGGTTTCGGGTTAGGCTTAGGGTGAGTGTGAGGGTTCGGGTGAGTTTTAAGGCACGGATGAGGTTTAGGGTTATGGTTAGGATTAGGGCTAGCTTTACGGTTATGGTTACGGTTAGGGTTAGGGTTAGGGATCGGGTAAGGTTTAGGGGTAGGGTTAGCGTCAGCGTCAGGGTTAAGGTTAGGTTTAGGGTGAGGGTGATGGTGAGGGTTCGGGTTTGGGTTAGGATTGGGGTTAGGTTTAGGGTTCGGGTTAGGGTTAGAGCTAGTGTGAGGGTTAGGGTGAGCATTAGGGTTAGGGTTAGTTTTAGTGTTAGGGTTAGATTTAGGGTTCGGGTTCGGGTTCGAGTTAGGTTTATTGTTAGAGTTAGGTTTTCGGTTAGAGTTAGGGTGAGTGTGAGGGTGAGGGTGAGGGCGAAAGTTAGGTTTAAATTTAGGGTTAGGGTTAGTGTTGGCTTAAGGATATAGTTACGGTGAAGGTGAGGTTGTGGGTGAGTGTGAGGGTTCGAGTTAGGTTGTGGGTTAGGGTTAGTGTAGGGTTAGAGTAGGGGTATGTTTAGGGTTAGGTTTAGGGTTGCGGTTAGGTTTAGGGTTAGGGTTAGGTTTAGGACTAGGGCTACGGTTAGGTCTAGGGTTAGGGTTAGATTTCGGGTGAGGGTTCGGGATCTGGTTAGGTTTAGCTTTAGGGATAGGGTTAGGGTGAGGTTTAGGGTTAGTGTTAGGGTTAGGGTTAGTGTTAGATTAGGGCTAGGGTTAGGGTGAGGGTTAGGGTTAATGTTAGGGTGAGGGTGAGTTTGAGGGTGAGGGTGTGGGTGAGGGTGACGGTGAGAGTTAGGGTTAGGGTTAGGTTTATGGTTAGGCGTACAGTTAGGGTTTGTGTTAGGGTTAGGGAAGGGATCGGGTTAGGTTTAGGTTTAGGGTTAGGTTAAGAATCAGGGTTAACGTTAGTGTTACGGTGAGGGTGAGGGTCTGGGTGAGGGTGAGGGTTAGGGTTAGTGTTAGGGTTAGGGTTTGGGTTAGGGTTAGGGTTAGGGCTAGGGTTACGTTTAGGGTTCAGGTTTGGGTTCGAGTTAGGGTTAGGGTTAGTGTTAGGGTTAGGGTAAGGGTACTGTTAGGGTTATGGTTCGGGTCAGGGTGAGGGTGTGGTTGAGGGCGAGGGTGAGGGTTTGGTTTAGGGTTAGGGTTAGAGTTCGGGTTTGGTTTTGGTTTCGGGTTCTGGTTAGGGTTAGGTTTAGGGTTAGGCTTAGGGTGAGTGTGAGGGTTCGGGTGAGTTTTAAGGCACGGATGAGGTTTAGGGTTATGGTTAGGATTAGGGCTAGCTTTACGGTTATGGTTACGGTTAGGGTTAGGGTTAGGGATCGGGTAAGGTTTAGGGGTAGGGTTAGCGTCAGCGTCAGGGTTAAGGTTAGGTATAGGGTGAGGGTGATGGTGAGGGTTCGGGTTTGGGTTAGGATTGGGGTTAGGTTTAGGGTTCGGGTTAGGGTTAGGGCTAGTGTGAGGGTTAGGGTGAGCATTAGGGTTAGGGTTAGTTTTAGTGTTAGGGTTAGATTTAGGGTTCGGGTTCGGGTTCGAGTTAGGGTTATTGTTAGAGTTAGGTTTTCGGTTAGAGTTAGGGTGAGTGTGAGGGTGAGGGTGAGGGCGAAAGTTAGGTTTAAATTTAGGGTTAGGGTTAGTGTTGGCTTAAGGATATAGTTACGGTGAAGGTGAGGTTGTGGGTGAGTGTGAGGGTTCGAGTTAGGTTGTGGGTTAGGGTTAGTGTAGGGTTAGAGTAGGGGTATGTTTAGGGTTAGGTTTAGGGTTGCGGTTAGGTTTAGGGTTAGGGTTAGGTTTAGGACTAGGGCTACGGTTAGGTCTAGGGTTAGGGTTAGATTTCAGGTGAGGGTTCGGGATCTGGTTAGGTTTAGCTTTAGGGATAGGTTTAGGGTGAGGTTTAGGGTTAGTGTTAGGGTTAGGGTTAGTGTTAGATTAGGGCTAGGGTTAGGGTGAGGGTTAGGGTTAATGTTAGGGTGAGGGTGAGTTTGAGGGTGAGGGTGTGGGTGAGGGTGACGGTGAGAGTTAGGGTTAGGGTTAGGTTTATGGTTAGGCGTACAGTTAGGGTTTGTGTTAGGGTTAGGGAAGGGAACGGGTTAGGTTTAGGTTTAGGGTTAGGTTAAGAATCAGGGTTAACGTTAGTGTTACGGTGAGGGTGAGGGTCTGGGTGAGGGTGAGGGTTAGGGTTAGTGTTAGGGTTAGGGTTAGGGTTAGTGTTAGGGTTAGGGTTAGGGTTAGGGTTAGGGCTAGGGTTACGTTTAGGGTTCAGGTTTGGGTTCGAGTTAGGGTTAGGGTTAGTGTTAGGGTTAGGGTAAGGGTACTGTTAGGGTTATGGTTCGGGTCAGGGTGAGGGTGTGGTTGAGGGCGAGGGTGAGGGTTTGGTTTAGGGTTAGGGTTAGAGTTTGGGTTTGGTTTTGGTTTCGGGTTCTGGTTAGGGTTAGGTTTCGGGTTAGGCTTAGGGTGAGTGTGAGGGTTCGGGTGAGTTTTAAGGCACGGATGAGGTTTAGGGTTATGGTTAGGATTAGGGCTAGCTTTACGGTTATGGTTAGGTTTAGGGTTAGGGATCGGGTAAGGTTTAGGGGTAGGGTTAGCGTCAGCGTCAGGGTTAAGGTTAGGTTTAGGGTGAGGGTGATGCTGAGGGTTCGGGTTTGGGTTAGGATTGGGGTTAGGTTTAGGGTTCGGGTTAGGGTTAGGGCTAGTGTGAGGGTTAGGGTGAGCATTAGGGTTAGGGTTAGTTTTAGTGTTAGGGTTAGATTTAGGGTTCGGTTTCGGGTTCGAGTTAGGGTTATTGTTAGAGTTAGGTTTTCGGTTAGAGTTAGGGTGAGTGTGAGGGTGAGGGTGAGGGCGAAAGTTAGGTTTAAATTTAGGGTTAGGGTTAGTGTTGGCTTAAGGATATAGTTACGGTGAAGGTGAGGTTGTGGGTGAGTGTGAGGGTTCGAGTTAGGTTGTGGGTTAGGGTTAGTGTAGGGTTAGAGTAGGGGTATGTTTAGGGTTAGGTTTAGGGTTGCGGTTAGGTTTAGGGTTATGGTTAGGTTTAGGACTAGGGCTACGGTTAGGTCTAGGGTTAGGGTTAGATTTCAGGTGAGGTTTCAGGATCTGGTTAGGTTTAGCTTTAGGGATAGGGTTAGGGTGAGGTTTAGGGTTAGTGTTAGGGTTAGGGTTAGTGTTAGATTAGGGCTAGGGTTAGGGTGAGGGTTAGGGTTAATGTTAGGGTGAGGGTGAGTTTGAGGGTGAGGGTGTGGGAGAGGGTGATGGTCAGAGTTAGGGTTAGGGTTAGGTTTATGGTTAGGCGTACAGTTAGGGTTTGTGTTAGGGTTAGGGAAGGGATCGGGTTAGGTTTAGGTTTAGGGTTAGGTTAAGAATCAGGGTTAACGTTAGTGTTACGGTGAGGGTGAGGGTCTGGGTGAGGGTGAGGGTTAGGGTTAGTGTTAGGGTTAGGGTTTGGGTTAGGGTTAGGGTTAGGGCTAGGGTTACGTTTAGGGTTCAGGTTTGGGTTCGAGTTAGGGTTAGGGTTAGTGTTAGGGTTAGGGTAAGGGTACTGTTAGGGTTATGGTTCGGGTCAGGGTGAGGGTGTGGTTGAGGGCGAGGGTGAGGGTTTGGTTTAGGGTTAGGGTTAGAGTTCGGGTTTGGTTTTGGTTTCGGGTTCTGGTTAGGGTTAGGTTTAGGGTTAGGCTTAGGGTGAGTGTGAGGGTTCGGGTGAGTTTTAAGGCACGGATGAGGTTTAGGGTTATGGTTAGGATTAGGGCTAGCTTTACGGTTATGGTTATGGTTAGGGTTAGGGTTAGGGATCGGGAAAGGTTTAGGGGTAGGGTTAGCGTCAGCGTCAGGGTTAAGGTTAGGTTTAGGGTGAGGGTGATGGTGAGGGTTCGGGTTTGGGTTAGGATTGGGGTTAGGTTAAGGGTTCGGGTTAGGGTTAGGGCTAGTGTGAGGGTTAGGGTGAGCATTAGGGTTAGGGTTAGTTTTAGTGTTAGGGTTAGATTTAGGGTTCGGGTTCGGGTTCGAGTTAGGGTTATTGTTAGAGTTAGGTTTTCGGTTAGAGTTAGTGTGAGTGTGAGGGTGAGGGTGAGGGCGAAAGTTAGGTTTAAATTTAGGGTTAGGGTTAGTGTTGGCTTAAGGATATAGTTACGGTGAAGGTGAGGTTGTGGGTGAGTGTGAGGGTTCGAGTTAGCTTGTGGGTTAGGGTTAGTGTAGGGTTAGAGTAGGGGTATGTTTAGGGTTAGGTTTAGGGATGCGGTTAGGTTTAGGGTTAGGGTTAGGTTTAGGACTAGGGCTACGGTTAGGTCTAGGGTTAGGGTTAGATTTCGGGTGAGGGTTCGGGATCTGGTTAGGTTTAGCTTTAGGGATAGGGTTAGGGTGAGGTTTAGGGTTAGTGTTAGGGTTAGGGTTAGTGTTAGATTAGGGCTAGGGTTAGGGTGAGGGTTAGGGTTAATGTTAGGGTGAGGGTGAGTTTGAGGGTGAGGGTGTGGGTGAGGGTGACGGTGAGAGTTAGGGTTAGGGTTAGGTTTATGGTTAGGCGTACAGTTAGGGTTTGTGTTAGGGTTAGGGAAGGGATCGGGTTAGGTTTAGGTTTAGGGTTAGGTTAAGAATCAGGGTTAACGTTAGTGTTACGGTGAGGGTGAGGGTCTGGGTGAGGGTGAGGGTTAGGGTTAGTGTTAGGGTTAGGGTTAGGGTTAGGGTTAGGGTTAGGGTTAGGGCTAGGGTGACGTTTAGGGTTCAGGTTTGGGTTCGAGTTAGGGTTAGGGTTAGTGTTAGGGTTAGGGTAAGGGTACTGTTAGGGTTATGGTTCGGGTCAGGGTGAGGGTGTGGTTGAGGGCGAAGGTGAGGGTTTGGTTTAGGGTTAGGGTTAGAGTTAGGGTTTGGTTTTGGTTTCGGGTTCTGGTTAGGGTTAGGTTTAGGGTTAGGCTTAGGGTGAGTGTGAGGGTTCGGGTGAGTTTTAAGGCACGGATGAGGTTTAGGGTTATGGTTAGGATTAGGGCTAGCTTTACGGTTATGGTTACGGTTAGGGTTAGGGTTAGGGATCGGGTAAGGTTTAGGGGTAGGGTTAGCGTCAGCGTCAGGGTTAAGGTTAGGTTTAGGGTGAGGGTGATGGTGAGGGTTCGGGTTTGGGTTAGGATTGGGGTTAGGTTTAGGGTTCGGGTTAGGGTTAGGGCTAGTGTGAGGGTTAGGGTGAGCATTAGGGTTAGGGTTAGTTTTAGTGTTAGGGTTAGATTTAGGGTTCGGGTTCGGGTTCGATTTAGGGTTATTGTTAGAGTTAGGATTTCGGTTAGAGTTAGGGTGAGTGTGAGGGTGAGGGTGAGGGCGAAAGTTAGGTTTAAATTTAGGGTTAGGGTTAGTGTTGGCTTAAGGATATAGTTACGGTGAAGGTGAGGTTGTGGGTGAGTGTGAGGGTTCGAGTTAGGTTGTGGGTTAGGGTTAGTGTAGGGTTAGAGTAGGGGTATGTTTAGGGTTAGGTTTAGGGTTGCGGTTAGGTTTAGGGTTAGGGTTAGGTTTAGGACTAGGGCTACGGTTAGGTCTAGGGTTAGGGTTAGATTTCGGGTGAGGGTTCGGGATCTGGTTAGGTTTAGCTTTAGGGATAGGGTTAGGGTGAGGTTTAGGGTTAGTGTTAGGGTTAGGGTTAGTGTTAGATTAGGGCTAGGGTTAGGGTGAGGGTTAGGGTTAATGTTAGGGTGAGGGTGAGTTTGAGGGTGAGGGTGTGGGTGAGGGTGACGGTGAGAGTTAGGGTTAGGGTTAGGTTTATGGTTAGGCGTACAGTTAGGGTTTGTGTTAGGGTTAGGGAAGGGATCGGGTTAGGTTTAGGTTTAGGGTTAGGTTAAGAATCAGGGTTAACGTTAGTGTTACGGTGAGGGTGAGGGTCTGGGTGAGGGTGAGGGTTAGGGTTAGTGTTAGGGTTAGGGTTTGGGTTAGGGTTAGGGTTAGGGCTAGGGTTACGTTTAGGGTTCAGGTTTGGGTTCGAGTTAGGGTTAGGGTTAGTGTTAGGGTTAGGATAAGGGTACTGTTAGGGTTATGGTTCGGGTCAGGGTGAGGGTGTGGTTGAGGGCGAGGGTGAGGGTTTGGTTTAGGGTTAGGGTTAGAGTTCGGGTTTGGTTTTGGTTTCGGGTTCTGGTTAGGGTTAGGTTTAGGGTTAGGCTTAGGGTGAGTGTGAGGGTTCGGGTGAGTTTTAAGGCACGGATGAGGTTTAGGGTTATGGTTAGGATTAGGGCTAGCTTTACGGTTATGGTTATGGTTAGGGTTAGGGTTAGGGATCGGGTAAGGTTTAGGGGTAGGGTTAGCGTCAGCGTCAGGGTTAAGGTTAGGTTTAGGGTGAGGGTGATGGTGAGGGTTCGGGTTTGGGTTAGGATTGGGGTTAGGTTTAGGGTTCGGGTTAGGGTTAGAGCTAGTGTGAGGGTTAGGGTGAGCATTAGGGTTAGGGTTAGTTTTAGTGTTAGGGTTAGATTTAGGGTTCGGGTTCGGGTTCGAGTTAGGGTTATTGTTAGAGTTAGGTTTTCGGTTAGAGTTAGGGTGAGTGTGAGGGTGAGGGTGAGGGCGAAAGTTAGGTTTAAATTTAGGGTTAGGGTTAGTGTTGGCTTAAGGATATAGTTACGGTGAAGGTGAGGTTGTGGGTGAGTGTGAGGGTTCGAGTTAGGTTGTGGGTTAGGGTTAGTGTAGGGTTAGAGTAGGGGTATGTTTAGGGTTAGGTTTAGGGTTGCGGTTAGGTTTAGGGTTAGGGTTAGGTTTAGGACTAGGGCTACGGTTAGGTCTAGGGTTAGGGTTAGATTTCGGGTGAGGGTTCGGGATCTGGTTAGGTTTAGCTTTAGGGATAGGGTTAGGGTGAGGTTTAGGGTTAGTGTTAGGGTTAGGGTTAGTGTTAGATTAGGGCTAGGGTTAGGGTGAGGGTTAGGGTTAATGTTAGGGTGAGGGTGAGTTTGAGGGTGAGGGTGTGGGTGAAGGTGACGGTGAGAGTTAGGGTTAGGGTTAGGTTTATGGTTAGGCGTACAGTTAGGGTTTGTGTTAGGGTTAGGGAAGGGATCGGGTTAGGTTTAGGTTTAGGGTTAGGTTAAGAATCAGGGTTAACGTTAGTGTTACGGTGAGGGTGAGGGTCTGGGTGAGGTTGAGGGTTAGGGTTAGTGTTAGGGTTAGGGTTAGGGTTAGGGTTAGGGCTAGGGTTACGTTTAGGGTTCAGGTTTGGGTTCGAGTTAGGGTTAGGGTTAGTGTTAGGGTTAGGGTAAGGGTACTGTTAGGGTTATGGTTCGGGTCAGGGTGAGGGTGTGGTTGAGGGCGAGGGTGAGGGTTTGGTTTAGGGTTAGGGTTAGAGTTCGGGTTTGGTTTTGGTTTCGGGTTCTGGTTAGGGTTAGGTTTCGGGTTAGGCTTAGGGTGAGTGTGAGGGTTCGGGTGAGTTTTAAGGCACGGATGAGGTTTAGGGTTATGGTTAGGATTAGGGCTAGCTTTACGGTTATGGTTACGGTTAGGGTTAGGGTTAGGGATCGGGTAAGGTTTAGGGGTAGGGTTAGCGTCAGCGTCAGGGTTAAGGTTAGGTTTAGGGTGAGGGTGATGGTGAGGGTTCGGGTTTGGGTTAGGATTGGGGTTAGGTTTAGGGTTCGGGTTAGGGTTAGAGCTAGTGTGAGGGTTAGGGTGAGCATTAGGGTTAGGGTTAGTTTTAGTGTTAGGGTTAGATTTAGGGTTCGGGTTCGGGTTCGAGTTAGGTTTATTGTTAGAGTTAGGTTTTCGGTTAGAGTTAGGGTGAGTGTGAGGGTGAGGGTGAGGGCGAAAGTTAGGTTTAAATTTAGGGTTAGGGTTAGTGTTGGCTTAAGGATATAGTTACGGTGAAGGTGAGGTTGTGGGTGAGTGTGAGGGTTCGAGTTAGGTTGTGGGTTAGGGTTAGTGTAGGGTTAGAGTAGGGGTATGTTTAGGGTTAGGTTTAGGGTTGCGGTTAGGTTTAGGGTTAGGGTTAGGTTTAGGACTAGGGCTACGGTTAGGTCTAGGGTTAGGGTTAGATTTCGGGTGAGGGTTCGGGATCTGGTTAGGTTTAGCTTTAGGGATAGGGTTAGGGTGAGGTTTAGGGTTAGTGTTAGGGTTAGGGTTAGTGTTAGATTAGGGCTAGGGTTAGGGTGAGGGTTAGGGTTAATGTTAGGGTGAGGGTGAGTTTGAGGGTGAGGGTGTGGGTGAGGGTGACGGTGAGAGTTAGGGTTAGGGTTAGGTTTATGGTTAGGCGTACAGTTAGGGTTTGTGTTAGGGTTAGGGAAGGGATCGGGTTAGGTTTAGGTTTAGGGTTAGGTTAAGAATCAGGGTTAACGTTAGTGTTACGGTGAGGGTGAGGGTCTGGGTGAGGGTGAGGGTTAGGGTTAGTGTTAGGGTTAGGGTTTGGGTTAGGGTTAGGGTTAGGGCTAGGGTTACGTTTAGGGTTCAGGTTTGGGTTCGAGTTAGGGTTAGGGTTAGTGTTAGGGTTAGGATAAGGGTACTGTTAGGGTTATGGTTCGGGTCAGGGTGAGGGTGTGGTTGAGGGCGAGGGTGAGGGTTTGGTTTAGGGTTAGGGTTAGAGTTCGGGTTTGGTTTTGGTTTCGGGTTCTGGTTAGGGTTAGGTTTAGGGTTAGGCTTAGGGTGAGTGTGAGGGTTCGGGTGAGTTTTAAGGCACGGATGAGGTTTAGGGTTATGGTTAGGATTAGGGCTAGCTTTACGGTTATGGTTACGGTTAGGGTTAGGGTTAGGGATCGGGTAAGGTTTAGGGGTAGGGTTAGCGTCAGCGTCAGGGTTAAGGTTAGGTATAGGGTGAGGGTGATGGTGAGGGTTCGGGTTTGGGTTAGGATTGGGGTTAGGTTTAGGGTTTGGGTTAGGGTTAGGGCTAGTGTGAGGGTTAGGGTGAGCATTAGGGTTAGGGTTAGTTTTAGTGTTAGGGTTAGATTTAGGGTTCGGGTTCGGGTTCGAGTTAGGGTTATTGTTAGAGTTAGGTTTTCGGTTAGAGTTAGGGTGAGTGTGAGGGTGAGGGTGAGGGCGAAAGTTAGGTTTAAATTTAGGGTTAGGGTTAGTGTTGGCTTAAGGATATAGTTACGGTGAAGGTGAGGTTGTGGGTGAGTGTGAGGGTTCGAGTTAGGTTGTGGGTTAGGGTTAGTGTAGGGTTAGAGTAGGGGTATGTTTAGGGTTAGGTTTAGGGTTGCGGTTAGGTTTAGGGTTAGGGTTAGGTTTAGGACTAGGGCTACGGTTAGGTCTAGGGTTAGGGTTAGATTTCGGGTGAGGGTTCGGGATCTGGTTAGGTTTAGCTTTAGGGATAGGGTTAGGGTGAGGTTTAGGGTTAGTGTTAGGGTTAGGGTTAGTGTTAGATTAGGGCTAGGGTTAGGGTGAGGGTTAGGGTTAATGTTAGGGTGAGGGTGAGTTTGAGGGTGAGGGTGTGGGTGAGGGTGACGGTGAGAGTTAGGGTTAGGGTTAGGTTTATGGTTAGGCGTACAGTTAGGGTTTGTGTTAGGGTTAGGGAAGGGAACGGGTTAGGTTTAGGTTTAGGGTTAGGTTAAGAATCAGGGTTAACGTTAGTGTTACGGTGAGGGTGAGGGTCTGGGTGAGGGTGAGGGTTAGGGTTAGTGTTAGGGTTAGGGTTAGGGTTAGTGTTAGGGTTAGGGTTAGGGTTAGGGTTAGGGCTAGGGTTACGTTTAGGGTTCAGGTTTGGGTTCGAGTTAGGGTTAGGGTTAGTGTTAGGGTTAGGGTAAGGGTACTGTTAGGGTTATGGTTCGGGTCAGGGTGAGGGTGTGGTTGAGGGCGAGGGTGAGGGTTTGGTTTAGGGTTAGGGTTAGAGTTTGGGTTTGGTTTTGGTTTCGGGTTCTGGTTAGGGTTAGGTTTCGGGTTAGGCTTAGGGTGAGTGTGAGGGTTCGGGTGAGTTTTAAGGCACGGATGAGGTTTAGGGTTATGGTTAGGATTAGGGCTAGCTTTACGGTTATGGTTAGGTTTAGGGTTAGGGATCGGGTAAGGTTTAGGGGTAGGGTTAGCGTCAGCGTCAGGGTTAAGGTTAGGTTTAGGGTGAGGGTGATGCTGAGGGTTCGGGTTTGGGTTAGGATTGGGGTTAGGTTTAGGGTTCGGGTTAGGGTTAGGGCTAGTGTGAGGGTTAGGGTGAGCATTAGGGTTAGGGTTAGTTTTAGTGTTAGGGTTAGATTTAGGGTTCGGTTTCGGGTTCGAGTTAGGGTTATTGTTAGAGTTAGGTTTTCGGTTAGAGTTAGGGTGAGTGTGAGGGTGAGGGTGAGGGCGAAAGTTAGGTTTAAATTTAGGGTTAGGGTTAGTGTTGGCTTAAGGATATAGTTACGGTGAAGGTGAGGTTGTGGGTGAGTGTGAGGGTTCGAGTTAGGTTGTGGGTTAGGGTTAGTGTAGGGTTAGAGTAGGGGTATGTTTAGGGTTAGGTTTAGGGTTGCGGTTAGGTTTAGGGTTATGGTTAGGTTTAGGACTAGGGCTACGGTTAGGTCTAGGGTTAGGGTTAGATTTCAGGTGAGGTTTCAGGATCTGGTTAGGTTTAGCTTTAGGGATAGGGTTAGGGTGAGGTTTAGGGTTAGTGTTAGGGTTAGGGTTAGTGTTAGATTAGGGCTAGGGTTAGGGTGAGGGTTAGGGTTAATGTTAGGGTGAGGGTGAGTTTGAGGGTGAGGGTGTGGGTGAGGGTGATGGTGAGAGTTAGGGTTAGGGTTAGGTTTATGGTTAGGCGTACAGTTAGGGTTTGTGTTAGGGTTAGGGAAGGGATCGGGTTAGGTTTAGGTTTAGGGTTAGGTTAAGAATCAGGGTTAACGTTAGTGTTACGGTGAGGGTGAGGGTCTGGGTGAGGGTGAGGGTTAGGGTTAGTGTTAGGGTTAGGGTTTGGGTTAGGGTTAGGGTTAGGGCTAGGGTTACGTTTAGGGTTCAGGTTTGGGTTCGAGTTAGGGTTAGGGTTAGTGTTAGGGTTAGGGTAAGGGTACTGTTAGGGTTATGGTTCGGGTCAGGGTGAGGGTGTGGTTGAGGGCGAGGGTGAGGGTTTGGTTTAGGGTTAGGGTTAGAGTTCGGGTTTGGTTTTGGTTTCGGGTTCTGGTTAGGGTTAGGTTTAGGGTTAGGCTTAGGGTGAGTGTGAGGGTTCGGGTGAGTTTTAAGGCACGGATGAGGTTTAGGGTTATGGTTAGGATTAGGGCTAGCTTTACGGTTATGGTTATGGTTAGGGTTAGGGTTAGGGATCGGGAAAGGTTTAGGGGTAGGGTTAGCGTCAGCGTCAGGGTTAAGGTTAGGTTTAGGGTGAGGGTGATGGTGAGGGTTCGGGTTTGGGTTAGGATTGGGGTTAGGTTAAGGGTTCGGGTTAGGGTTAGGGCTAGTGTGAGGGTTAGGGTGAGCATTAGGGTTAGGGTTAGTTTTAGTGTTAGGGTTAGATTTAGGGTTCGGGTTCGGGTTCGAGTTAGGGTTATTGTTAGAGTTAGGTTTTCGGTTAGAGTTAGTGTGAGTGTGAGGGTGAGGGTGAGGGCGAAAGTTAGGTTTAAATTTAGGGTTAGGGTTAGTGTTGGCTTAAGGATATAGTTACGGTGAAGGTGAGGTTGTGGGTGAGTGTGAGGGTTCGAGTTAGCTTGTGGGTTAGGGTTAGTGTAGGGTTAGAGTAGGGGTATGTTTAGGGTTAGGTTTAGGGATGCGGTTAGGTTTAGGGTTAGGGTTAGGTTTAGGACTAGGGCTACGGTTAGGTCTAGGGTTAGGGTTAGATTTCGGGTGAGGGTTCGGGATCTGGTTAGGTTTAGCTTTAGGGATAGGGTTAGGGTGAGGTTTAGGGTTAGTGTTAGGGTTAGGGTTAGTGTTAGATTAGGGCTAGGGTTAGGGTGAGGGTTAGGGTTAATGTTAGGGTGAGGGTGAGTTTGAGGGTGAGGGTGTGGGTGAGGGTGACGGTGAGAGTTAGGGTTAGGGTTAGGTTTATGGTTAGGCGTACAGTTAGGGTTTGTGTTAGGGTTAGGGAAGGGATCGGGTTAGGTTTAGGTTTAGGGTTAGGTTAAGAATCAGGGTTAACGTTAGTGTTACGGTGAGGGTGAGGGTCTGGGTGAGGGTGAGGGTTAGGGTTAGTGTTAGGGTTAGGGTTAGGGTTAGGGTTAGGGTTAGGGTTAGGGCTAGGGTGACGTTTAGGGTTCAGGTTTGGGTTCGAGTTAGGGTTAGGGTTAGTGTTAGGGTTAGGGTAAGGGTACTGTTAGGGTTATGGTTCGGGTCAGGGTGAGGGTGTGGTTGAGGGCGAGGGTGAGGGTTTGGTTTAGGGTTAGGGTTAGAGTTAGGGTTTGGTTTTGGTTTCGGGTTCTGGTTAGGGTTAGGTTTAGGGTTAGGCTTAGGGTGAGTTTGAGGGTTCGGGTGAGTTTTAAGGCACGGATGAGGTTTAGGGTTATGGTTAGGATTAGGGCTAGCTTTACGGTTATGGTTATGGTTAGGGTTAGGGTTAGGGATCGGGTAAGGTTTAGGGGTAGGGTTAGCGTCAGCGTCAGGTTTAAGGTTAGGTTTACGGTGAGGGTGATGCTGAGGGTTCGGGTTTGGGTTAGGATTGGGGTTAGGTTTAGGGTTCGGGTTAGGGTTAGGGCTAGTGTGAGGGTTAGGGTGAGCATTAGGGTTAGGGTTAGTTTTAGTGTTAGGGTTAGATTTAGGGTTCGGGTTCGGGTTCGAGTTAGGGTTATTGTTAGAGTTAGGTTTTCGGTTAGAGTTAGGGTGAGTGTGAGGGTGAGGGTGAGGGCGAAAGTTAGGTTTAAATTTAGGGTTAGGGTTAGTGTTGGCTTAAGGATATAGTTACGGTGAAGGTGAGGTTGTGGGTGAGTGTGAGGGTTCGAGTTAGGTTGTGGGTTAGGGTTAGTGTAGGGTTAGAGTAGGGGTATGTTTAGGGTTAGGTTTAGGGTTGCGGTTAGGTTTAGGGTTAGGGTTAGGTTTAGGACTAGGGCTACGGTTAGGTCTAGGGTTAGGGTTAGATTTCGGGTGAGGGTTCGGGATCTGGTTAGGTTTAGCTTTAGGGATAGGGTTAGGGTGAGGTTTAGGGTTAGTGTTAGGGTTAGGGTTAGTGTTAGATTAGGGCTAGGGTTAGGGTGAGGGTTAGGGTTAATGTTAGGGTGAGGGTGAGTTTGAGGGTGAGGGTGTGGGTGAGGGTGACGGTGAGAGTTAGGGTTAGGGTTAGGTTTATGGTTAGGCGTACAGTTAGGGTTTGTGTTAGGGTTAGGGAAGGGATCGGGTTAGGTTTAGGTTTAGGGTTAGGTTAAGAATCAGGGTTAACGTTAGTGTTACGGTGAGGGTGAGGGTCTGGGTGAGGGTGAGGGTTAGGGTTAGTGTTAGGGTTAGGGTTAGGGTTAGGGTTAGGGTTAGGGTTAGGGTTAGGGTTAGGGCTAGGTTTACGTTTAGGGTTCAGGTTTGGGTTCGAGTTAGGGTTAGGGTTAGTGTTAGGGTTAGGGTAAGGGTACTGTTAGGGTTATGGTTCGGGTCAGGGTGAGGGTGTGGTTGAGGGCGAGGGTGAGGGTTTGGTTTAGGGTTAGGGTTAGAGTTTGGGTTTGGTTTTGGTTTCGGGTTCTGGTTAGGGTTAGGTTTCGGGTTAGGCTTAGGGTGAGTGTGAGGGTTCGGGTGAGTTTTAAGGCACGGATGAGGTTTAGGGTTATGGTTAGGATTAGGGCTAGATTTACGGTTATGTTTAGGGTTAGGGTTAGGGATCGGGTAAGGTTTAGGGGTAGGGTTAGCGTCAGCGTCAGGGTTAAGGTTAGGTTTAGGGTGAGGGTGATGCTGAGGGTTCGGGTTTGGGTTAGGATTGGGGTTAGGTTTAGGGTTCGGGTTAGGGTTAGGGCTAGTGTGAGGGTTAGGGTGAGCATTAGGGTTAGGGTTAGTTTTAGTGTTAGGGTTAGATTTAGGGTTCGGTTTCGGGTTCGAGTTAGGGTTATTGTTAGAGTTAGGTTTTCGGTTAGAGTTAGGGTGAGTGTGAGGGTGAGGGTGAGGGCGAAACTTAGGTTTAAATTTAGGGTTAGGGTTAGTGTTGGCTTAAGGATATAGTTACGGTGAAGGTGAGGTTGTGGGTGAGTGTGAGGGTTCGAGTTAGGTTGTGGGTTAGGGTTAGTGTAGGGTTAGAGTAGGGGTATGTTTAGGGTTAGGTTTAGGGTTGCGGTTAGGTTTAGGGTTAGGGTTAGGTTTAGGACTAGGGCTACGGTTAGGTCTAGGGTTAGGGTTAGATTTCGGGTGAGGGTTCGGGATCTGGTTAGGTTTAGCTTTAGGGATAGGGTTAGGGTGAGGTTTAGGGTTAGTGTTAGGGTTAGGGTTAGTGTTAGATTAGGGCTAGGGTTAGGGTGAGGGTTAGGGTTAATGTTAGGGTGAGGGTGAGTTTGAGGGTGAGGGTGTGGGTGAGGGTGACGGTGAGAGTTAGGGTTAGGGTTAGGTTTATGGTTAGGCGTACAGTTAGGGTTTGTGTTAGGGTTAGGGAAGGGATCGGGTTAGGTTTAGGTTTAGGGTTAGGTTAAGAATCAGGGTTAACGTTAGTGTTACGGTGAGGGTGAGGGTCTGGGTGAGGGTGAGGGTTAGGGTTAGTGTTAGGGTTAGGGTTTGGGTTAGGGTTAGGGTTAGGGCTAGGGTTACGTTTAGGGTTCAGGTTTGGGTTCGAGTTAGGGTTAGGGTTAGTGTTAGGGTTAGGATAAGGGTACTGTTAGGGTTATGGTTCGGGTCAGGGTGAGGGTGTGGTTGAGGGCGAGGGTGAGGGTTTGGTTTAGGGTTAGGGTTAGAGTTCGGGTTTGGTTTTGGTTTCGGGTTCTGGTTAGGGTTAGGTTTAGGGTTAGGCTTAGGGTGAGTGTGAGGGTTCGGGTGAGTTTTAAGGCACGGATGAGGTTTAGGGTTATGGTTAGGATTAGGGCTAGCTTTACGGTTATGGTTACGGTTAGGGTTAGGGTTAGGGATCGGGTAAGGTTTAGGGGTAGGGTTAGCGTCAGCGTCAGGGTTAAGGTTAGGTATAGGGTGAGGGTGATGGTGAGGGTTCGGGTTTGGGTTAGGATTGGGGTTAGGTTTAGGGTTTGGGTTAGGGTTAGGGCTAGTGTGAGGGTTAGGGTGAGCATTAGGGTTAGGGTTAGTTTTAGTGTTAGGGTTAGATTTAGGGTTCGGGTTCGGGTTCGAGTTAGGGTTATTGTTAGAGTTAGGTTTTCGGTTAGAGTTAGGGTGAGTGTGAGGGTGAGGGTGAGGGCGAAAGTTAGGTTTAAATTTAGGGTTAGGGTTAGTGTTGGCTTAAGGATATAGTTACGGTGAAGGTGAGGTTGTGGGTGAGTGTGAGGGTTCGAGTTAGGTTGTGGGTTAGGGTTAGTGTAGGGTTAGAGTAGGGGTATGTTTAGGGTTAGGTTTAGGGTTGCGGTTAGGTTTAGGGTTAGGGTTAGGTTTAGGACTAGGGCTACGGTTAGGTCTAGGGTTAGGGTTAGATTTCGGGTGAGGGTTCGGGATCTGGTTAGGTTTAGCTTTAGGGATAGGGTTAGGGTGAGGTTTAGGGTTAGTGTTAGGGTTAGGGTTAGTGTTAGATTAGGGCTAGGGTTAGGGTGAGGGTTAGGGTTAATGTTAGGGTGAGGGTGAGTTTGAGGGTGAGGGTGTGGGTGAGGGTGACGGTGAGAGTTAGGGTTAGGGTTAGGTTTATGGTTAGGCGTACAGTTAGGGTTTGTGTTAGGGTTAGGGAAGGGAACGGGTTAGGTTTAGGTTTAGGGTTAGGTTAAGAATCAGGGTTAACGTTAGTGTTACGGTGAGGGTGAGGGTCTGGGTGAGGGTGAGGGTTAGGGTTAGTGTTAGGGTTAGGGTTAGGGTTAGTGTTAGGGTTAGGGTTAGGGTTAGGGTTAGGGCTAGGGTTACGTTTAGGGTTCAGGTTTGGGTTCGAGTTAGGGTTAGGGTTAGTGTTAGGGTTAGGGTAAGGGTACTGTTAGGGTTATGGTTCGGGTCAGGGTGAGGGTGTGGTTGAGGGCGAGGGTGAGGGTTTGGTTTAGGGTTAGGGTTAGAGTTTGGGTTTGGTTTTGGTTTCGGGTTCTGGTTAGGGTTAGGTTTCGGGTTAGGCTTAGGGTGAGTGTGAGGGTTCGGGTGAGTTTTAAGGCACGGATGAGGTTTAGGGTTATGGTTAGGATTAGGGCTAGCTTTACGGTTATGGTTAGGTTTAGGGTTAGGGATCGGGTAAGGTTTAGGGGTAGGGTTAGCGTCAGCGTCAGGGTTAAGGTTAGGTTTAGGGTGAGGGTGATGCTGAGGGTTCGGGTTTGGGTTAGGATTGGGGTTAGGTTTAGGGTTCGGGTTAGGGTTAGGGCTAGTGTGAGGGTTAGGGTGAGCATTAGGGTTAGGGTTAGTTTTAGTGTTAGGGTTAGATTTAGGGTTCGGTTTCGGGTTCGAGTTAGGGTTATTGTTAGAGTTAGGTTTTCGGTTAGAGTTAGGGTGAGTGTGAGGGTGAGGGTGAGGGCGAAAGTTAGGTTTAAATTTAGGGTTAGGGTTAGTGTTGGCTTAAGGATATAGTTACGGTGAAGGTGAGGTTGTGGGTGAGTGTGAGGGTTCGAGTTAGGTTGTGGGTTAGGGTTAGTGTAGGGTTAGAGTAGGGGTATGTTTAGGGTTAGGTTTAGGGTTGCGGTTAGGTTTAGGGTTATGGTTAGGTTTAGGACTAGGGCTACGGTTAGGTCTAGGGTTAGGGTTAGATTTCAGGTGAGGTTTCAGGATCTGGTTAGGTTTAGCTTTAGGGATAGGGTTAGGGTGAGGTTTAGGGTTAGTGTTAGGGTTAGGGTTAGTGTTAGATTAGGGCTAGGGTTAGGGTGAGGGTTAGGGTTAATGTTAGGGTGAGGGTGAGTTTGAGGGTGAGGGTGTGGGTGAGGGTGATGGTGAGAGTTAGGGTTAGGGTTAGGTTTATGGTTAGGCGTACAGTTAGGGTTTGTGTTAGGGTTAGGGAAGGGATCGGGTTAGGTTTAGGTTTAGGGTTAGGTTAAGAATCAGGGTTAACGTTAGTGTTACGGTGAGGGTGAGGGTCTGGGTGAGGGTGAGGGTTAGGGTTAGTGTTAGGGTTAGGGTTTGGGTTAGGGTTAGGGTTAGGGCTAGGGTTACGTTTAGGGTTCAGGTTTGGGTTCGAGTTAGGGTTAGGGTTAGTGTTAGGGTTAGGGTAAGGGTACTGTTAGGGTTATGGTTCGGGTCAGGGTGAGGGTGTGGTTGAGGGCGAGGGTGAGGGTTTGGTTTAGGGTTAGGGTTAGAGTTCGGGTTTGGTTTTGGTTTCGGGTTCTGGTTAGGGTTAGGTTTAGGGTTAGGCTTAGGGTGAGTGTGAGGGTTCGGGTGAGTTTTAAGGCACGGATGAGGTTTAGGGTTATGGTTAGGATTAGGGCTAGCTTTACGGTTATGGTTATGGTTAGGGTTAGGGTTAGGGATCGGGAAAGGTTTAGGGGTAGGGTTAGCGTCAGCGTCAGGGTTAAGGTTAGGTTTAGGGTGAGGGTGATGGTGAGGGTTCGGGTTTGGGTTAGGATTGGGGTTAGGTTAAGGGTTCGGGTTAGGGTTAGGGCTAGTGTGAGGGTTAGGGTGAGCATTAGGGTTAGGGTTAGTTTTAGTGTTAGGGTTAGATTTAGGGTTCGGGTTCGGGTTCGAGTTAGGGTTATTGTTAGAGTTAGGTTTTCGGTTAGAGTTAGTGTGAGTGTGAGGGTGAGGGTGAGGGCGAAAGTTAGGTTTAAATTTAGGGTTAGGGTTAGTGTTGGCTTAAGGATATAGTTACGGTGAAGGTGAGGTTGTGGGTGAGTGTGAGGGTTCGAGTTAGCTTGTGGGTTAGGGTTAGTGTAGGGTTAGAGTAGGGGTATGTTTAGGGTTAGGTTTAGGGATGCGGTTAGGTTTAGGGTTAGGGTTAGGTTTAGGACTAGGGCTACGGTTAGGTCTAGGGTTAGGGTTAGATTTCGGGTGAGGGTTCGGGATCTGGTTAGGTTTAGCTTTAGGGATAGGGTTAGGGTGAGGTTTAGGGTTAGTGTTAGGGTTAGGGTTAGTGTTAGATTAGGGCTAGGGTTAGGGTGAGGGTTAGGGTTAATGTTAGGGTGAGGGTGAGTTTGAGGGTGAGGGTGTGGGTGAGGGTGACGGTGAGAGTTAGGGTTAGGGTTAGGTTTATGGTTAGGCGTACAGTTAGGGTTTGTGTTAGGGTTAGGGAAGGGATCGGGTTAGGTTTAGGTTTAGGGTTAGGTTAAGAATCAGGGTTAACGTTAGTGTTACGGTGAGGGTGAGGGTCTGGGTGAGGGTGAGGGTTAGGGTTAGTGTTAGGGTTAGGGTTAGGGTTAGGGTTAGGGTTAGGGTTAGGGCTAGGGTGACGTTTAGGGTTCAGGTTTGGGTTCGAGTTAGGGTTAGGGTTAGTGTTAGGGTTAGGGTAAGGGTACTGTTAGGGTTATGGTTCGGGTCAGGGTGAGGGTGTGGTTGAGGGCGAGGGTGAGGGTTTGGTTTAGGGTTAGGGTTAGAGTTAGGGTTTGGTTTTGGTTTCGGGTTCTGGTTAGGGTTAGGTTTAGGGTTAGGCTTAGGGTGAGTTTGAGGGTTCGGGTGAGTTTTAAGGCACGGATGAGGTTTAGGGTTATGGTTAGGATTAGGGCTAGCTTTACGGTTATGGTTATGGTTAGGGTTAGGGTTAGGGATCGGGTAAGGTTTAGGGGTAGGGTTAGCGTCAGCGTCAGGTTTAAGGTTAGGTTTACGGTGAGGGTGATGCTGAGGGTTCGGGTTTGGGTTAGGATTGGGGTTAGGTTTAGGGTTCGGGTTAGGGTTAGGGCTAGTGTGAGGGTTAGGGTGAGCATTAGGGTTAGGGTTAGTTTTAGTGTTAGGGTTAGATTTAGGGTTCGGGTTCGGGTTCGAGTTAGGGTTATTGTTAGAGTTAGGTTTTCGGTTAGAGTTAGGGTGAGTGTGAGGGTGAGGGTGAGGGCGAAAGTTAGGTTTAAATTTAGGGTTAGGGTTAGTGTTGGCTTAAGGATATAGTTACGGTGAAGGTGAGGTTGTGGGTGAGTGTGAGGGTTCGAGTTAGGTTGTGGGTTAGGGTTAGTGTAGGGTTAGAGTAGGGGTATGTTTAGGGTTAGGTTTAGGGTTGCGGTTAGGTTTAGGGTTAGGGTTAGGTTTAGGACTAGGGCTACGGTTAGGTCTAGGGTTAGGGTTAGATTTCGGGTGAGGGTTCGGGATCTGGTTAGGTTTAGCTTTAGGGATAGGGTTAGGGTGAGGTTTAGGGTTAGTGTTAGGGTTAGGGTTAGTGTTAGATTAGGGCTAGGGTTAGGGTGAGGGTTAGGGTTAATGTTAGGGTGAGGGTGAGTTTGAGGGTGAGGGTGTGGGTGAGGGTGACGGTGAGAGTTAGGGTTAGGGTTAGGTTTATGGTTAGGCGTACAGTTAGGGTTTGTGTTAGGGTTAGGGAAGGGATCGGGTTAGGTTTAGGTTTAGGGTTAGGTTAAGAATCAGGGTTAACGTTAGTGTTACGGTGAGGGTGAGGGTCTGGGTGAGGGTGAGGGTTAGGGTTAGTGTTAGGGTTAGGGTTAGGGTTAGGGTTAGGGTTAGGGTTAGGGTTAGGGTTAGGGCTAGGTTTACGTTTAGGGTTCAGGTTTGGGTTCGAGTTAGGGTTAGGGTTAGTGTTAGGGTTAGGGTAAGGGTACTGTTAGGGTTATGGTTCGGGTCAGGGTGAGGGTGTGGTTGAGGGCGAGGGTGAGGGTTTGGTTTAGGGTTAGGGTTAGAGTTTGGGTTTGGTTTTGGTTTCGGGTTCTGGTTAGGGTTAGGTTTCGGGTTAGGCTTAGGGTGAGTGTGAGGGTTCGGGTGAGTTTTAAGGCACGGATGAGGTTTAGGGTTATGGTTAGGATTAGGGCTAGATTTACGGTTATGTTTAGGGTTAGGGTTAGGGATCGGGTAAGGTTTAGGGGTAGGGTTAGCGTCAGCGTCAGGGTTAAGGTTAGGTTTAGGGTGAGGGTGATGCTGAGGGTTCGGGTTTGGGTTAGGATTGGGGTTAGGTTTAGGGTTCGGGTTAGGGTTAGGGCTAGTGTGAGGGTTAGGGTGAGCATTAGGGTTAGGGTTAGTTTTAGTGTTAGGGTTAGATTTAGGGTTCGGTTTCGGGTTCGAGTTAGGGTTATTGTTAGAGTTAGGTTTTCGGTTAGAGTTAGGGTGAGTGTGAGGGTGAGGGTGAGGGCGAAACTTAGGTTTAAATTTAGGGTTAGGGTTAGTGTTGGCTTAAGGATATAGTTACGGTGAAGGTGAGGTTGTGGGTGAGTGTGAGGGTTCGAGTTAGGTTGTGGGTTAGGGTTAGTGTAGGGTTAGAGTAGGGGTATGTTTAGGGTTAGGTTTAGGGTTGCGGTTAGGTTTAGGGTTAGGGTTAGGTTTAGGACGAGGGCTACGGTTAGGTCTAGGGTTAGGGTTAGATTTCGGGTGAGGGTTCAGGATCTGGTTAGGTTTAGCTTTAGGGATAGGGTTAGGGTGAGGTTTAGGGTTAGTGTTAGGGTTAGGGTTAGTGTTAGATTAGGGCTAGGGTTAGGGTGAGGGTTAGGGTTAATGTTAGGGTGAGGGTGAGGTTGAGGGTGAGGGTGTGGGTGAGGGTGATGGTGAGAGTTAGGGTTAGGGTTAGGTTTATGGTTAGGCGTACAGTTAGGGTTTGTGTTAGGGTTAGGGAAGGGATCGGGTTAGGTTTAGGTTTAGGGTTAGGTTAAGAATCAGGGTTAACGTTAGTGTTACGGTGAGGGTGAGGGTCTGGGTGAGGGTGAGGGTTAGGGTTAGTGTTAGGGTTAGGGTTTGGGTTAGGGTTAGGTTTAGGGTTAGGGTTACGTTTAGGGTTCAGGTTTGGGTTCGAGTTAGGGTTAGGGTTAGTGTTAGGGTTAGGGTAAGGGTACTGTTAGGGTTATGGTTCGGGTCAGGGTGAGGGTGTGGTTGAGGGCGAGGGTGAGGGTTTGGTTTAGGGTTAGGGTTAGAGTTCGGGTTTGGTTTTGGTTTCGGGTTCTGGTTAGGGTTAGGTTTAGGGTTAGGCTTAGGGTGAGTGTGAGGGTTCGGGTGAGTTTTAAGGCACGGATGAGGTTTAGGGTTATGGTTAGGATTAGGGCTAGCTTTACGGTTATGGTTACGGTTAGGGTTAGGGTTAGGGATCGGGTAAGGTTTAGGGGTAGGGTTAGCGTCAGCGTCAGGGTTAAGGTTAGGTTTAGGGTGAGGGTGATGGTGAGGGTTCGGGTTTGGGTTAGGATTGGGGTTAGGTTAAGGGTTCGGGTTAGGGTTAGGGCTAGTGTGAGGGTTAGGGTGAGCATTAGGGTTAGGGTTAGTTTTAGTGTTAGGGTTAGATTTAGGGTTCGGGTTCGGGTTCGAGTTAGGGTTATTGTTAGAGTTAGGTTTTCGGTTAGAGTTAGTGTGAGTGTGAGGGTGAGGGTGAGGGCGAAAGTTAGGTTTAAATTGAGGGTTAGGGTTAGTGTTGGCTTAAGGATATAGTTACGGTGAAGGTGAGGTTGTGGGTGAGTGTGAGGGTTCGAGTTAGGTTGTGGGTTAGGGTTAGTGTAGGGTTAGAGTAGGGGTATGTTTAGGGTTAGGTTTAGGGTTGCGGTTAGGTTTAGGGTTAGGGTTAGGTTTAGGACTAGGGCTACGGTTAGGTCTAGGGTTAGGGTTAGATTTCGGGTGAGGGTTCGGGATCTGGTTAGGTTTAGCTTTAGGGATAGGGTTAGGGTGAGGTTTAGGGTTAGTGTTAGGGTTAGGGTTAGTGTTAGATTAGGGCTAGGGTTAGGGTGAGGGTTAGGGTTAATGTTAGGGTGAGGGTGAGTTTGAGGGTGAGGGTGTGGGTGAGGGTGACGGTGAGAGTTAGGGTTAGGGTTAGGTTTATGGTTAGGCGTACAGTTAGGGTTTGTGTTAGGGTTAGGGAAGGGATCGGTTTAGGTTTAGGTTTAGGGTTAGGTTAAGAATCAGGGTTAACGTTAGTGTTACGGTGAGGGTGAGGGTCTGGGTGAGGGTGAGGGTTAGGGTTAGTGTTAGGGTTAGGGTTAGGGTTAGGGTTAGGGCTAGGGTTACGTTTAGGGTTCAGGTTTGGGTTCGAGTTAGGGTTAGGGTTAGTTTTAGGGTTAGGGTAAGGGTACTGTTAGGGTTATGGTTTGGGTCAGGGTGAGGGTGTGGTTGAGGGCGAGGGTGAGGGTTTGGTTTAGGGTTAGGGTTAGAGTTCGGGTTTGGTTTTGGTTTCGGGTTCTGGTTAGGGTTAGGTTTCGGGTTAGGCTTAGGGTGAGTGTGAGGGTTCGGGTGAGTTTTAAGGCACGGATGAGGTTTAGGGTTATGGTTAGGATTAGGGCTAGCTTTACGGTTATGGTTACGGTTAGGGTTAGGGTTAGGGATCGGGTAAGGTTTAGGGGTAGGGTTAGCGTCAGCGTCAGGGTTAAGGTTAGGTTTAGGGTGAGGGTGATGGTGAGGGTTCGGGTTTGGGTTAGGATTGGGGTTAGGTTTAGGGTTCGGGTTAGGGTTAGAGCTAGTGTGAGGGTTAGGGTGAGCATTAGGGTTAGGGTTAGTTTTAGTGTTAGGGTTAGATTTAGGGTTCGGGTTCGGGTTCGAGTTAGGGTTATTGTTAGAGTTAGGTTTTCGGTTAGAGTTAGGGTGAGTGTGAGGGTGAGGGTGAGGGCGAAATTTAGGTTTAAATTTAGGGTTAGGGTTAGTGTTGGCTTAAGGATATAGTTACGGTGAAGGTGAGGTTGTGGGTGAGTGTGAGGGTTCGAGTTAGGTTGTGGGTTAGGGTTAGTGTAGGGTTAGAGTAGGGGTATGTTTAGGGTTAGGTTTAGGGTTGCGGTTAGGTTTAGGGTTAGGGTTAGGTTTAGGACTAGGGCTACGGTTAGGTGTAGGGTTAGGGTTAGATTTCGGGTGAGGGTTCGGGATCTGGTTAGGTTTAGCTTTAGGGATAGGGTTAGGGTGAGGTTTAGGGTTAGTGTTAGGGTTAGGGTTAGTGTTAGATTAGGGCTAGGGTTAGGGTGAGGGTTAGGGTTAATGTTAGGGTGAGGGTGAGTTTGAGGGTGAGTGTGTGGGTGAGGGTGACGGTGAGAGTTAGGGTTAGGGTTAGGTTTATGGTTAGGCGTACAGTTAGGGTTTGTGTTAGGGTTAGGGAAGGGATCGGGTTAGGATTAGGTTTAGGGTTAGGTTAAGAATCAGGGTTAACGTTAGTGTTACGGTGAGGGTGAGGGTCTGGGTGAGGTTGAGGGTTAGGGTTAGTGTTAGGGTTAGGGTTAGGGTTAGGGTTAGGGCTAGGGTTACGTTTAGGGTTCAGGTTTGGGTTCGAGTTAGGGTTAGGGTTAGTGTTAGGGTTAGGGTAAGGGTACTGTTAGGGTTATGGTTTGGGTCAGGGTGAGGGTGTGGTTGAGGGCGAGGGTGAGGGTTTGGTTTAGGGTTAGGGTTAGAGTTCGGGTTTGGTTTTGGTTTCGGGTTCTGGTTAGGGTTAGGTTTCGGGTTAGGCTTAGGGTGAGTGTGAGGGTTCGGGTGAGTTTTAAGGCACGGATGAGGTTTAGGGTTATGGTTAGGATTAGGGCTAGCTTTACGGTTATGGTTACGGTTAGGGTTAGGGTTAGGGATCGGGTAAGGTTTAGGGGTAGGGTTAGCGTCAGCATCAGGGTTAAGGTTAGGTTTAGGGTGAGGGTGATGGTGAGGGTTCGGGTTTGGGTTAGGATTGGGGTTAGGTTTAGGGTTCGGGTTAGGGTTAGAGCTAGTGTGAGGGTTAGGGTGAGCATTAGGGTTAGGGTTAGTTTTAGTGTTAGGGTTAGATTTAGGGTTCGGGTTCGGGTTCGTGTTAGGGTTATTGTTAGAGTTAGGTTTTCGGTTAGAGTTAGGGTGAGTGTGAGGGTGAGGGTGAGGGCGAAAGTTAGGTTTAAATTTAGGGTTAGGGTTAGTGTTGGCTTAAGGATATAGTTACGGTGAAGGTGAGGTTGTGGGTGAGTGTGAGGGTTCGAGTTAGGTTGTGGGTTAGGGTTAGTGTAGGGTTAGAGTAGGGGTATGTTTAGGGTTAGGTTTAGGGTTGCGGTTAGGTTTAGGGTTAGGGTTAGGTTTAGGACTAGGGCTACGGTTAGGTCTAGGGTTAGGGTTAGATTTCCGGTGAGGGTTCGGGATCTGGTTAGGTTTAGCTTTAGGGATAGGGTTAGGGTGAGGTTTAGGGTTAGTGTTAGGGTTAGGGTTAGTGTTAGATTAGGGCTAGGGTTAGGGTGAGGGTTAGGGTTAATGTTAGGGTGAGGGTGAGTTTGAGGGTGAGGGTGTGGGTGAGGGTGACGGTGAGAGTTAGGGTTAGGGTTAGGTTTATGGTTAGGCGTACAGTTAGGGTTTGTGTTAGGGTTAGGGAAGGGATCGGGTTAGGTTTAGGTTTAGGGTTAGGTTAAGAATCAGGGTTAACGTTAGTGTTACGGTGAGGGTGAGGGTCTGGGTGAGGGTGAGGGTTAGGGTTAGTGTTAGGGTTAGGGTTAGGGTTAGGGTTAGGGCTAGGGTTACGTTTAGGGTTCAGGTTTGGGTTCGAGTTAGGGTTAGGGTTAGTTTTAGGGTTAGGGTAAGGGTACTGTTAGGGTTATGGTTTGGGTCAGGGTGAGGGTGTCGTTGAGGGCGAGGGTGAGGGTTTGGTTTAGGGTTAGGGTTAGAGTTCGGGTTTGGTTTTGGTTTCGGGTTCTGGTTAGGGTTAGGTTTCGGGTTAGGCTTAGGGTGAGTGTGAGGGTTCGGGTGAGTTTTAAGGCACGGATGAGGTTTAGGGTTATGGTTAGGATTAGGGCTAGCTTTACGGTTATGGTTACGGTTAGGGTTAGGGTTAGGGATCGGGTAAGGTTTAGGGGTAGGGTTAGCGTCAGCGTCAGGGTTAAGGTTAGGTTTAGGGTGAGGGTGATGGTGAGGGTTCGGGTTTGGGTTAGGATTGGGGTTAGGTTTAGGGTTCGGGTTAGGGTTAGGGCTAGTGTGTGGGTTAGGGTGAGCATTAGGGTTAGGGTTAGTTTTAGTGTTAGGGTTAGATTTAGGGTTCGGGTTCGGGTTCGATTTAGGGTTATTGTTAGAGTTAGGATTTCGGTTAGAGTTAGGGTGAGTGTGAGGGTGAGGGTGAGGGCGAAAGTTAGGTTTAAATTTAGGGTTAGGGTTAGTGTTGGCTTAAGGATATAGTTACGGTGAAGGTGAGGTTGTGGGTGAGTGTGAGGGTTCGAGTTAGGTTGTGGGTTAGGGTTAGTGTAGGGTTAGAGTAGGGGTATGTTTAGGGTTAGGTTTAGGGTTGCGGTTAGGTTTAGGGTTAGGGTTAGGTTTAGGAATAGGGCTACGGTTAGGTCTAGGGTTAGGGTTAGATTTCGGGTGAGGGTTCGGGATCTGGTTAGGTTTAGCTTTAGGGATAGGGTTAGGGTGAGGTTTAGGGTTAGTGTTAGGGTTAGGGTTAGTGTTAGATTAGGGCTAGGGTTAGGGTGAGGGTTAGGGTTAATGTTAGGGTGAGGGTGAGTTTGAGGGTGAGGGTGTGGGTGAGGGTGACGGTGAGAGTTAGGGTTAGGGTTAGGTTTATGGTTAGGCGTACAGTTAGGGTTTGTGTTAGGGTTAGGGAAGGGATCGGGTTAGGTTTAGGTTTAGGGTTAGGTTAAGAATGAGGGTTAACGTTAGTGTTACGGTGAGGGTGAGGGTCTGGGTGAGGGTGAGGGTTAGGGTTAGTGTTAGGGTTAGGGTTAGGGTTAGGGTTAGGGCTAGGGTTACGTTTAGGGTTCAGGTTTGGGTTCGAGTTAGGGTTAGGGTTAGTGTTAGGGTTAGGGTAAGGGTACTGTTAGGGTTATGGTTTGGGTCAGGGTGAGGGTGTGGTTGAGGGCGAGGGTGAGGGTTTGGTTTAGGGTTAGGGTTAGAGTTCGGGTTTGGTTTTGGTTTCGGGTTCTGGTTAGGGTTAGGTTTAGGGTTAGGCTTAGGGTGAGTTTGAGGGTTCGGGTGAGTTTTAAGGCACGGATGAGGTTTAGGGTTATGGTTAGGATTAGGGCTAGCTTTACGGTTATGGTTACGGTTAGGGTTAGGGTTAGGGATCGGGTAAGGTTTAGGGGTAGGGTTAGCGTCAGCGTCAGGGTTAAGGTTAGGTTTAGGGTGAGGGTGATGGTGAGGGTTCGGGTTTGGGTTAGGATTGGGGTTAGGTTTAGGGTTCGGGTTAGGGTTAGGGCTAGTGTGAGGGTTAGGGTGAGCATTAGGGTTAGGGTTAGTTTTAGTGTTAGGGTTAGATTTAGGGTTCGGGTTCGGGTTCGAGTTAGGGTTATTGTTAGAGATAGGTTTTCGGTTAGAGTTAGGGTGAGTGTGAGGGTGAGGGTGAGGGCGAAAGTTAGGTTTAAATTTAGGGTTAGGGTTAGTGTTGGCTTAAGGATATAGTTACGGTGAAGGTGAGGTTGTGGGTGAGTGTGAGGGTTCGAGTTAGGTTGTGGGTTAGGGTTAGTGTAGGGTTAGAGTAGGGGTATGTTTAGGGTTAGGTTTAGGGTTGCGGTTAGGTTTAGGGTTAGGGTTAGGTTTAGGACTAGGGCTACGGTTAGGTCTAGGGTTAGGGTTAGATTTCGGGTGAGGGTTCGGGATCTGGTTAGGTTTAGCTTTAGGGATAGGGTTAGGGTGAGGTTTAGGGTTAGTGTTAGGGTTAGGGTTAGTGTTAGATTAGGGCTAGGGTTAGGGTGAGGATTAGGGTTAATGTTAGGGTGAGGGTGAGTTTGAGGGTGAGGGTGTGGGTGAGGGTGACGGTGAGAGTTAGGGTTAGGGTTAGGTTTATGGTTAGGCGTACAGTTAGGGTTTGTGTTAGGGTTAGGGAAGGGATCGGGTTAGGTTTAGGTTTAGGGTTAGGTTAAGAATCAGGGTTAACGTTAGTGTTACGGTGAGGGTGAGGGTCTGGGTGAGGGTGAGGGTTAGGGTTAGTGTTAGGGTTAGGGTTAGGGTTAGGGTTAGGGCTAGGGTTACGTTTAGGGTTCAGGTTTGGGTTCGAGTTAGGGTTAGGGTTAGTGTTAGGGTTAGGGTAAGGGTACTGTTAGGGTTATGGTTTGGGTCAGGGTGAGGGTGTGGTTGAGGGCGAGGGTGAGGGTTTGGTTTAGGGTTAGGGTTAGAGTTCGGGTTTGGTTTTGGTTTCGGGTTCTGGTTAGGGTTAGGTTTCGGGTTAGGCTTAGGGTGAGTGTGAGGGTTCGGGTGAGTTTTAAGGCACGGATGAGGTTTAGGGTTATGGTTAGGATTAGGGCTAGCTTTACGGTTATGGTTACGGTTAGGGTTAGGGTTAGGGATAGGGTAAGGTTTAGGGGTAGGGTTAGCGTCAGCGTCAGGGTTAAGGTTAGGTTTAGGGTGAGGGTGATGGTGAGGGTTCGGGTTTGGGTTAGGATTGGGGTTAGGTTTAGGGTTCGGGTTAGGGTTAGAGCTAGTGTGAGGGTTAGGGTGAGCATTAGGGTTAGGGTTAGTTTTAGTGTTAGGGTTAGATTTAGGGTTCGGGTTCGGGTTCGAGTTAGGGTTATTGTTAGAGTTAGGTTTTCGGTTAGAGTTAGGGTGAGTGTGAGGGTGAGGGTGAGGGCGAAAGTTAGGTTTAAATTGAGGGTTAGGGTTAGTGTTGGCTTAAGGATATAGTTACGGTGAAGGTGAGGTTGTGGGTGAGTGTGAGGGTTCGAGTTAGGTTGTGGGTTAGGGTTAGTGTAGGGTTAGAGTAGGGGTATGTTTAGGGTTAGGTTTAGGGTTGCGGTTAGGTTTAGGGTTAGGGTTAGGTTTAGGACTAGGGCTACGGTTAGGTCTAGGGTTAGGGTTAGATTTCGGGTGAGGGTTCGGGATCTGGTTAGGTTTAGCTTTAGGGATAGGGTTAGGGTGAGGTTTAGGGTTAGTGTTAGGGTTAGGGTTAGTGTTAGATTAGGGCTAGGGTTAGGGTGAGGGTTAGGGTTAATGTTAGGGTGAGGGTGAGTTTGAGGGTGAGTGTGTGGGTGAGGGTGACGGTGAGAGTTAGGGTTAGGGTTAGGTTTATGGTTAGGCGTACAGTTAGGGTTTGTGTTAGGGTTAGGGAAGGGATCGGGTTAGGATTAGGTTTAGGGTTAGGTTAAGAATCAGGGTTAACGTTAGTGTTACGGTGAGGGTGAGGGTCTGGGTGAGGTTGAGGGTTAGGGTTAGTGTTAGGGTTAGGGTTAGGGTTAGGGTTAGGGCTAGGGTTACGTTTAGGGTTCAGGTTTGGGTTCGAGTTAGGGTTAGGGTTAGTGTTAGGGTTAGGGTAAGGGTACTGTTAGGGTTATGGTTTGGGTCAGGGTGAGGGTGTGGTTGAGGGCGAGGGTGAGGGTTTGGTTTAGGGTTAGGGTTAGAGTTCGGGTTTGGTTTTGGTTTCGGGTTCTGGTTAGGGTTAGGTTTCGGGTTAGGCTTAGGGTGAGTGTGAGGGTTCGGGTGAGTTTTAAGGCACGGATGAGGTTTAGGGTTATGGTTAGGATTAGGGCTAGCTTTACGGTTATGGTTACGGTTAGGGTTAGGGTTAGGGATCGGGTAAGGTTTAGGGGTAGGGTTAGCGTCAGCGTCAGGGTTAAGGTTAGGTTTAGGGTGAGGGTGATGGTGAGGGTTCGGGTTTGGGTTAGGATTGGGGTTAGGTTTAGGGTTCGGGTTAGGGTTAGAGCTAGTGTGAGGGTTAGGGTGAGCATTAGGGTTAGGGTTAGTTTTAGTGTTAGGGTTAGATTTAGGGTTCGGGTTCGGGTTCGAGTTAGGGTTATTGTTAGAGTTAGGTTTTCGGTTAGAGTTAGGGTGAGTGTGAGGGTGAGGGTGAGGGCGAAAGTTAGGTTTAAATTGAGGGTTAGGGTTAGTGTTGGCTTAAGGATATAGTTACGGTGAAGGTGAGGTTGTGGGTGAGTGTGAGGGTTCGAGTTAGGTTGTGGGTTAGGGTTAGTGTAGGGTTAGAGTAGGGGTATGTTTAGGGTTAGGTTTAGGGTTGCGGTTAGGTTTAGGGTTAGGGTTAGGTTTAGGACTAGGGCTACGGTTAGGTCTAGGGTTAGGGTTAGATTTCCGGTGAGGGTTCGGGATCTGGTTAGGTTTAGCTTTAGGGATAGGGTTAGGGTGAGGTTTAGGGTTAGTGTTAGGGTTAGGGTTAGTGTTAGATTAGGGCTAGGGTTAGGGTGAGGGTTAGGGTTAATGTTAGGGTGAGGGTGAGTTTGAGGGTGAGGGTGTGGGTGAGGGTGACGGTGAGAGTTAGGGTTAGGGTTAGGTTTATGGTTAGGCGTACAGTTAGGGTTTGTGTTAGGGTTAGGGAAGGGATCGGGTTAGGTTTAGGTTTAGGGTTAGGTTAAGAATCAGGGTTAACGTTAGTGTTACGGTGAGGGTGAGGGTCTGGGTGAGGGTGAGGGTTAGGGTTAGTGTTAGGGTTAGGGTTAGGGTTAGGGTTAGGGCTAGGGTTACGTTTAGGGTTCAGGTTTGGGTTCGAGTTAGGGTTAGGGTTAGTTTTAGGGTTAGGGTAAGGGTACTGTTAGGGTTATGGTTTGGGTCAGGGTGAGGGTGTCGTTGAGGGCGAGGGTGAGGGTTTGGTTTAGGGTTAGGGTTAGAGTTCGGGTTTGGTTTTGGTTTCGGGTTCTGGTTAGGGTTAGGTTTCGGGTTAGGCTTAGGGTGAGTGTGAGGGTTCGGGTGAGTTTTAAGGCACGGATGAGGTTTAGGGTTATGGTTAGGATTAGGGCTAGCTTTACGGTTATGGTTACGGTTAGGGTTAGGGTTAGGGATCGGGTAAGGTTTAGGGGTAGGGTTAGCGTCAGCGTCAGGGTTAAGGTTAGGTTTAGGGTGAGGGTGATGGTGAGGGTTCGGGTTTGGGTTAGGATTGGGGTTAGGTTTAGGGTTCGGGTTAGGGTTAGGGCTAGTGTGTGGGTTAGGGTGAGCATTAGGGTTAGGGTTAGTTTTAGTGTTAGGGTTAGATTTAGGGTTCGGGTTCGGGTTCGATTTAGGGTTATTGTTAGAGTTAGGATTTCGGTTAGAGTTAGGGTGAGTGTGAGGGTGAGGGTGAGGGCGAAAGTTAGGTTTAAATTTAGGGTTAGGGTTAGTGTTGGCTTAAGGATATAGTTACGGTGAAGGTGAGGTTGTGGGTGAGTGTGAGGGTTCGAGTTAGGTTGTGGGTTAGGGTTAGTGTAGGGTTAGAGTAGGGGTATGTTTAGGGTTAGGTTTAGGGTTGCGGTTAGGTTTAGGGTTAGGGTTAGGTTTAGGAATAGGGCTACGGTTAGGTCTAGGGTTAGGGTTAGATTTCGGGTGAGGGTTCGGGATCTGGTTAGGTTTAGCTTTAGGGATAGGGTTAGGGTGAGGTTTAGGGTTAGTGTTAGGGTTAGGGTTAGTGTTAGATTAGGGCTAGGGTTAGGGTGAGGGTTAGGGTTAATGTTAGGGTGAGGGTGAGTTTGAGGGTGAGGGTGTGGGTGAGGGTGACGGTGAGAGTTAGGGTTAGGGTTAGGTTTATGGTTAGGCGTACAGTTAGGGTTTGTGTTAGGGTTAGGGAAGGGATCGGGTTAGGTTTAGGTTTAGGGTTAGGTTAAGAATGAGGGTTAACGTTAGTGTTACGGTGAGGGTGAGGGTCTGGGTGAGGGTGAGGGTTAGGGTTAGTGTTAGGGTTAGGGTTAGGGTTAGGGTTAGGGCTAGGGTTACGTTTAGGGTTCAGGTTTGGGTTCGAGTTAGGGTTAGGGTTAGTGTTAGGGTTAGGGTAAGGGTACTGTTAGGGTTATGGTTTGGGTCAGGGTGAGGGTGTGGTTGAGGGCGAGGGTGAGGGTTTGGTTTAGGGTTAGGGTTAGAGTTCGGGTTTGGTTTTGGTTTCGGGTTCTGGTTAGGGTTAGGTTTAGGGTTAGGCTTAGGGTGAGTTTGAGGGTTCGGGTGAGTTTTAAGGCACGGATGAGGTTTAGGGTTATGGTTAGGATTAGGGCTAGCTTTACGGTTATGGTTACGGTTAGGGTTAGGGTTAGGGATCGGGTAAGGTTTAGGGGTAGGGTTAGCGTCAGCGTCAGGGTTAAGGTTAGGTTTAGGGTGAGGGTGATGGTGAGGGTTCGGGTTTGGGTTAGGATTGGGGTTAGGTTTAGGGTTCGGGTTAGGGTTAGGGCTAGTGTGAGGGTTAGGGTGAGCATTAGGGTTAGGGTTAGTTTTAGTGTTAGGGTTAGATTTAGGGTTCGGGTTCGGGTTCGAGTTAGGGTTATTGTTAGAGATAGGTTTTCGGTTAGAGTTAGGGTGAGTGTGAGGGTGAGGGTGAGGGCGAAAGTTAGGTTTAAATTTAGGGTTAGGGTTAGTGTTGGCTTAAGGATATAGTTACGGTGAAGGTGAGGTTGTGGGTGAGTGTGAGGGTTCGAGTTAGGTTGTGGGTTAGGGTTAGTGTAGGGTTAGAGTAGGGGTATGTTTAGGGTTAGGTTTAGGGTTGCGGTTAGGTTTAGGGTTAGGGTTAGGTTTAGGACTAGGGCTACGGTTAGGTCTAGGGTTAGGGTTAGATTTCGGGTGAGGGTTCGGGATCTGGTTAGGTTTAGCTTTAGGGATAGGGTTAGGGTGAGGTTTAGGGTTAGTGTTAGGGTTAGGGTTAGTGTTAGATTAGGGCTAGGGTTAGGGTGAGGATTAGGGTTAATGTTAGGGTGAGGGTGAGTTTGAGGGTGAGGGTGTGGGTGAGGGTGACGGTGAGAGTTAGGGTTAGGGTTAGGTTTATGGTTAGGCGTACAGTTAGGGTTTGTGTTAGGGTTAGGGAAGGGATCGGGTTAGGTTTAGGTTTAGGGTTAGGTTAAGAATCAGGGTTAACGTTAGTGTTACGGTGAGGGTGAGGGTCTGGGTGAGGGTGAGGGTTAGGGTTAGTGTTAGGGTTAGGGTTAGGGTTAGGGTTAGGGCTAGGGTTACGTTTAGGGTTCAGGTTTGGGTTCGAGTTAGGGTTAGGGTTAGTGTTAGGGTTAGGGTAAGGGTACTGTTAGGGTTATGGTTTGGGTCAGGGTGAGGGTGTGGTTGAGGGCGAGGGTGAGGGTTTGGTTTAGGGTTAGGGTTAGAGTTCGGGTTTGGTTTTGGTTTCGGGTTCTGGTTAGGGTTAGGTTTCGGGTTAGGCTTAGGGTGAGTGTGAGGGTTCGGGTGAGTTTTAAGGCACGGATGAGGTTTAGGGTTATGGTTAGGATTAGGGCTAGCTTTACGGTTATGGTTACGGTTAGGGTTAGGGTTAGGGATAGGGTAAGGTTTAGGGGTAGGGTTAGCGTCAGCGTCAGGGTTAAGGTTAGGTTTAGGGTGAGGGTGATGGTGAGGGTTCGGGTTTGGGTTAGGATTGGGGTTAGGTTTAGGGTTCGGGTTAGGGTTAGAGCTAGTGTGAGGGTTAGGGTGAGCATTAGGGTTAGGGTTAGTTTTAGTGTTAGGGTTAGATTTAGGGTTCGGGTTCGGGTTCGAGTTAGGGTTATTGTTAGAGTTAGGTTTTCGGTTAGAGTTAGGGTGAGTGTGAGGGTGAGGGTGAGGGCGAAAGTTAGGTTTAAATTGAGGGTTAGGGTTAGTGTTGGCTTAAGGATATAGTTACGGTGAAGGTGAGGTTGTGGGTGAGTGTGAGGGTTCGAGTTAGGTTGTGGGTTAGGGTTAGTGTAGGGTTAGAGTAGGGGTATGTTTAGGGTTAGGTTTAGGGTTGCGGTTAGGTTTAGGGTTAGGGTTAGGTTTAGGACTAGGGCTACGGTTAGGTCTAGGGTTAGGGTTAGATTTCGGGTGAGGGTTCGGGATCTGGTTAGGTTTAGCTTTAGGGATAGGGTTAGGGTGAGGTTTAGGGTTAGTGTTAGGGTTAGGGTTAGTGTTAGATTAGGGCTAGGGTTAGGGTGAGGGTTAGGGTTAATGTTAGGGTGAGGGTGAGTTTGAGGGTGAGTGTGTGGGTGAGGGTGACGGTGAGAGTTAGGGTTAGGGTTAGGTTTATGGTTAGGCGTACAGTTAGGGTTTGTGTTAGGGTTAGGGAAGGGATCGGGTTAGGATTAGGTTTAGGGTTAGGTTAAGAATCAGGGTTAACGTTAGTGTTACGGTGAGGGTGAGGGTCTGGGTGAGGTTGAGGGTTAGGGTTAGTGTTAGGGTTAGGGTTAGGGTTAGGGTTAGGGCTAGGGTTACGTTTAGGGTTCAGGTTTGGGTTCGAGTTAGGGTTAGGGTTAGTGTTAGGGTTAGGGTAAGGGTACTGTTAGGGTTATGGTTTGGGTCAGGGTGAGGGTGTGGTTGAGGGCGAGGGTGAGGGTTTGGTTTAGGGTTAGGGTTAGAGTTCGGGTTTGGTTTTGGTTTCGGGTTCTGGTTAGGGTTAGGTTTCGGGTTAGGCTTAGGGTGAGTGTGAGGGTTCGGGTGAGTTTTAAGGCACGGATGAGGTTTAGGGTTATGGTTAGGATTAGGGCTAGCTTTACGGTTATGGTTACGGTTAGGGTTAGGGTTAGGGATCGGGTAAGGTTTAGGGGTAGGGTTAGCGTCAGCGTCAGGGTTAAGGTTAGGTTTAGGTTGAGGGTGATGGTGAGGGTTCGGGTTTGGGTTAGGATTGGGGTTAGGTTTAGGGTTCGGGTTAGGGTTAGAGCTAGTGTGAGGGTTAGGGTGAGCATTAGGGTTAGGGTTAGTTTTAGTGTTAGGGTTAGATTTAGGGTTCGGGTTCGGGTTCGAGTTAGGGTTATTGTTAGAGTTAGGTTTTCGGTTAGAGTTAGGGTGAGTGTGAGGGTGAGGGTGAGGGCGAAAGTTAGGTTTAAATTGAGGGTTAGGGTTAGTGTTGGCTTAAGGATATAGTTACGGTGAAGGTGAGGTTGTGGGTGAGTGTGAGGGTTCGAGTTAGGTTGTGGGTTAGGGTTAGTGTAGGGTTAGAGTAGGGGTATGTTTAGGGTTAGGTTTAGGGTTGCGGTTAGGTTTAGGGTTAGGGTTAGGTTTAGGACTAGGGCTACGGTTAGGTCTAGGGTTAGGGTTAGATTTCGGGTGAGGGTTCGGGATCTGGTTAGGTTTAGCTTTAGGGATAGGGTTAGGGTGAGGTTTAGGGTTAGTGTTAGGGTTAGGGTTAGTGTTAGATTAGGGCTAGGGTTAGGGTGAGGGTTAGGGTTAATGTTAGGGTGAGGGTGAGTTTGAGGGTGAGGGTGTGGGTGAGGGTGACGGTGAGAGTTAGGGTTAGGGTTAGGTTTATGGTTAGGCGTACAGTTAGGGTTTGTGTTAGGGTTAGGGAAGGGATCGGGTTAGGTTTAGGTTTAGGGTTAGGTTAAGAATCAGGGTTAACGTTAGTGTTACGGTGAGGGTGAGGGTCTGGGTGAGGGTGAGGGTTAGGGTTAGTGTTAGGGTTAGGGTTAGGGTTAGGGTTAGGGCTAGGGTTACGTTTAGGGTTCAGGTTTGGGTTCGAGTTAGGGTTAGGGTTAGTGTTAGGGTTAGGGTAAGGGTACTGTTAGGGTTATGGTTTGGGTCAGGGTGAGGGTGTGGTTGAGGGCGAGGGTGAGGGTTTGGTTTAGGGTTAGGGTTAGAGTTCGGGTTTGGTTTTGGTTTCGGGTTCTGGTTAGGGTTAGGTTTCGGGTTAGGCTTAGGGTGAGTGTGAGGGTTCGGGTGAGTTTTAAGGCACGGATGAGGTTTAGGGTTATGGTTAGGATTAGGGCTAGCTTTACGGTTATGGTTACGGTTAGGGTTAGGGTTAGGGATAGGGTAAGGTTTAGGGGTAGGGTTAGCGTCAGCGTCAGGGTTAAGGTTAGGTTTAGGGTGAGGGTGATGGTGAGGGTTCGGGTTTGGGTTAGGATTGGGGTTAGGTTTAGGGTTCGGGTTAGGGTTAGAGCTAGTGTGAGGGTTAGGGTGAGCATTAGGGTTAGGGTTAGTTTTAGTGTTAGGGTTAGATTTAGGGTTCGGGTTCGGGTTCGAGTTAGGGTTATTGTTAGAGTTAGGTTTTCGGTTAGAGTTAGGGTGAGTGTGAGGGTGAGGGTGAGGGCGAAAGTTAGGTTTAAATTGAGGGTTAGGGTTAGTGTTGGCTTAAGGATATAGTTACGGTGAAGGTGAGGTTGTGGGTGAGTGTGAGGGTTCGAGTTAGGTTGTGGGTTAGGGTTAGTGTAGGGTTAGAGTAGGGGTATGTTTAGGGTTAGGTTTAGGGTTGCGGTTAGGTTTAGGGTTAGGGTTAGGTTTAGGACTAGGGCTACGGTTAGGTCTAGGGTTAGGGTTAGATTTCGGGTGAGGGTTCGGGATCTGGTTAGGTTTAGCTTTAGGGATAGGGTTAGGGTGAGGTTTAGGGTTAGTGTTAGGGTTAGGGTTAGTGTTAGATTAGGGCTAGGGTTAGGGTGAGGGTTAGGGTTAATGTTAGGGTGAGGGTGAGTTTGAGGGTGAGTGTGTGGGTGAGGGTGACGGTGAGAGTTAGGGTTAGGGTTAGGTTTATGGTTAGGCGTACAGTTAGGGTTTGTGTTAGGGTTAGGGAAGGGATCGGGTTAGGATTAGGTTTAGGGTTAGGTTAAGAATCAGGGTTAACGTTAGTGTTACGGTGAGGGTGAGGGTCTGGGTGAGGTTGAGGGTTAGGGTTAGTGTTAGGGTTAGGGTTAGGGTTAGGGTTAGGGCTAGGGTTACGTTTAGGGTTCAGGTTTGGGTTCGAGTTAGGGTTAGGGTTAGTGTTAGGGTTAGGGTAAGGGTACTGTTAGGGTTATGGTTTGGGTCAGGGTGAGGGTGTGGTTGAGGGCGAGGGTGAGGGTTTGGTTTAGGGTTAGGGTTAGAGTTCGGGTTTGGTTTTGGTTTCGGGTTCTGGTTAGGGTTAGGTTTCGGGTTAGGCTTAGGGTGAGTGTGAGGGTTCGGGTGAGTTTTAAGGCACGGATGAGGTTTAGGGTTATGGTTAGGATTAGGGCTAGCTTTACGGTTATGGTTACGGTTAGGGTTAGGGTTAGGGATCGGGTAAGGTTTAGGGGTAGGGTTAGCGTCAGCGTCAGGGTTAAGGTTAGGTTTAGGGTGAGGGTGATGGTGAGGGTTCGGGTTTGGGTTAGGATTGGGGTTAGGTTTAGGGTTCGGGTTAGGGTTAGAGCTAGTGTGAGGGTTAGGGTGAGCATTAGGGTTAGGGTTAGTTTTAGTGTTAGGGTTAGATTTAGGGTTCGGGTTCGGGTTCGTGTTAGGGTTATTGTTAGAGATAGGTTTTCGGTTAGAGTTAGGGTGAGTGTGAGGGTGAGGGTGAGGGCGAAAGTTAGGTTTAAATTTAGGGTTAGGGTTAGTGTTGGCTTAAGGATATAGTTACGGTGAAGGTGAGGTTGTGGGTGAGTGTGAGGGTTCGAGTTAGGTTGTGGGTTAGGGTTAGTGTAGGGTTAGAGTAGGGGTATGTTTAGGGTTAGGTTTAGGGTTGCGGTTAGGTTTAGGGTTAGGGTTAGGTTTAGGACTAGGGCTACGGTTAGGTCTAGGGTTAGGGTTAGATTTCGGGTGAGGGTTCGGGATCTGGTTAGGTTTAGCTTTAGGGATAGGGTTAGGGTGAGGTTTAGGGTTAGTGTTAGGGTTAGGGTTAGTGTTAGATTAGGGCTAGGGTTAGGGTGAGGGTTAGGGTTAATGTTAGGGTGAGGGTGAGTTTGAGGGTGAGGGTGTGGGTGAGGGTGACGGTGAGAGTTAGGGTTAGGGTTAGGTTTATGGTTAGGCGTACAGTTAGGGTTTGTGTTAGGGTTAGGGAAGGGATCGGGTTAGGTTTAGGTTTAGGGTTAGGTTAAGAATCAGGGTTAACGTTAGTGTTACGGTGAGGGTGAGGGTCTGGGTGAGGGTGAGGGTTAGGGTTAGTGTTAGGGTTAGGGTTAGGGTTAGGGTTAGGGCTAGGGTTACGTTTAGGGTTCAGGTTTGGGTTCGAGTTAGGGTTAGGGTTAGTTTTAGGGTTAGGGTAAGGGTACTGTTAGGGTTATGGTTTGGGTCAGGGTGAGGGTGTGGTTGAGGGCGAGGGTGAGGGTTTGGTTTAGGGTTAGGGTTAGAGTTCGGGTTTGGTTTTGGTTTCGGGTTCTGGTTAGGGTTAGGTTTCGGGTTAGGCTTAGGGTGAGTGTGAGGGTTCGGGTGAGTTTTAAGGCACGGATGAGGTTTAGGGTTATGGTTAGGATTAGGGCTAGCTTTACGGTTATGGTTACGGTTAGGGTTAGGGTTAGGGATCGGGTAAGGTTTAGGGGTAGGGTTAGTGTCAGCGTCAGGGTTAAGGTTAGGTTTAGGGTGAGGGTGATGGTGAGGGTTCGGGTTTGGGTTAGGATTGGGGTTAGGTTTAGGGTTCGGGTTAGGGTTAGGGCTAGTGTGTGGGTTTGGGTGAGCATTAGGTTTAGGGTTAGTTTTAGTGTTAGGGTTAGATTTAGGGTTCGGGTTCGGGTTCGAGTTAGGGTTATTGTTAGAGTTAGGTTTTCGGTTAGAGTTAGGGTGAGTGTGAGGGTGAGGGTGAGGGCGAAAGTTAGGTTTAAATTGAGGGTTAGGGTTAGTGTTGGCTTAAGGATATAGTTACGGTGAAGGTGAGGTTGTGGGTGAGTGTGAGGGTTCGAGTTAGGTTGTGGGTTAGGGTTAGTGTAGGGTTAGAGTAGGGGTATGTTTAGGGTTAGGTTTAGGGTTGCGGTTAGGTTTAGGGTTAGGGTTAGGTTTAGGAATAGGGCTACGGTTAGGTCTAGGGTTAGGGTTAGATTTCGGGTGAGGGTTCGGGATCTGGTTAGGTTTAGCTTTAGGGATAGGGTTAGGGTGAGGTTTAGGGTTAGTGTTAGGGTTAGGGTTAGTGTTAGATTAGGGCTAGGGTTAGGGTGAGGGTTAGGGTTAATGTTAGGGTGAGGGTGAGTTTGAGGGTGAGGGTGTGGGTGAGGGTGACGGTGAGAGTTAGGGTTAGGGTTAGGTTTATGGTTAGGCGTACAGTTAGGGTTTGTGTTAGGGTTAGGGAAGGGATCGGGTTAGGTTTAGGTTTAGGGTTAGGTTAAGAATGAGGGTTAACGTTAGTGTTACGGTGAGGGTGAGGGTCTGGGTGAGGGTGAGGGTTAGGGTTAGTGTTAGGGTTAGGGTTAGGGTTAGGGTTAGGGCTAGGGTTACGTTTAGGGTTCAGGTTTGGGTTCGAGTTAGGGTTAGGGTTAGTGTTAGGGTTAGGGTAAGGGTACTGTTAGGGTTATGGTTTGGGTCAGGGTGAGGGTGTGGTTGAGGGCGAGGGTGAGGGTTTGGTTTAGGGTTAGGGTTAGAGTTCGGGTTTGGTTTTGGTTTCGGGTTCTGGTTAGGGTTAGGTTTAGGGTTAGGCTTAGGGTGAGTGTGAGGGTTCGGGTGAGTTTTAAGGCACGGATGAGGTTTAGGGTTATGGTTAGGATTAGGGCTAGCTTTACGGTTATGGTTACGGTTAGGGTTAGGGTTAGGGATCGGGTAAGGTTTAGGGGTAGGGTTAGCGTCAGCGTCAGGGTTAAGGTTAGGTTTAGGGTGAGGGTGATGGTGAGGGTTCGGGTTTGGGTTAGGATTGGGGTTAGGTTTAGGGTTCGGGTTAGGGTTAGGGCTAGTGTGAGGGTTAGGGTGAGCATTAGGGTTAGGGTTAGTTTTAGTGTTAGGGTTAGATTTAGGGTTCGGGATCGGGTTCGAGTTAGGGTTATTGTTAAAGTTAGGTTTTCGGTTAGAGTTAGGGTGAGTGTGAGGGTGAGGGTGAGGGCGAAAGTTAGGTTTAAATTTAGGGTTAGGGTTAGTGTTGGCTTAAGGATATAGTTACGGTGAAGGTGAGGTTGTGGGTGAGTGTGAGGGTTCGAGTTAGGTTGTGGGTTAGGGTTAGTGTAGGGTTAGAGTAGGGGTATGTTTAGGGTTAGGTTTAGGGTTGCGGTTAGGTTTAGGGTTAGGGTTAGGTTTAGGACTAGGGCTACGGTTAGGTCTAGGGTTAGGGTTAGATTTCGGGTGAGGGTTCGGGATCTGGTTAGGTTTAGCTTTAGGGATAGGGTTAGGGTGAGGTTTAGGGTTAGTGTTAGGGTTAGGGTTAGTGTTAGATTAGGGCTAGGGTTAGGGTGAGGGTTAGGGTTAATGTTAGGGTGAGGGTGTGGGTGAGGGTGACGGTGAGAGATAGGGTTAGGGTTAGGTTTATGGTTAGGCGTACAGTTAGGGTTTGTGTTAGGGTTAGGGAAGGGATCGGGTTAGGTTTAGGTTTAGGGTTAGGTTAAGAATCAGGGTTAACGTTAGTGTTACGGTGAGGGTGAGGGTCTGGGTGAGGTTGAGGGTTAGGGTTAGTGTTAGGGTTAGGGTTAGGGTTAGGGTTAGTGCTAGGGTTACGTTTAGGGTTCAGGTTTGGGTTCGAGTTAGGGTTAGGGTTAGTGTTAGGGTTAGGGTAAGGGTACTGTTAGGGTTATGGTTCGGGTCAGGGTGAGGGTGTGGTTGAGGGCGAGGGTGAGGGTTTGGTTTAGGGTTAGGGTTAGAGTTCGGGTTTGGTTTTGGTTTCGGGTTCTGGTTAGGGTTAGGTTTCGGGTTAGGCTTAGGGTGAGTGTGAGGGTTCGGGTGAGTTTTAAGGCACGGATGAGGTTTAGGGTTATGGTTAGGATTAGGGCTAGCTTTACGGTTATGGTTACGGTTAGGGTTAGGGTTAGGGATCGGGTAAGGTTTAGGGGTAGGGTTAGCGTCAGCGTCAGGGTTAAGGTTAGGTTTAGGGTGAGGGTGATGGTGAGGGTTCGGGTTTGGGTTAGGATTGGGGTTAGGTTTAGGGTTCGGGTTAGGGTTAGAGCTAGTGTGAGGGTTAGGGTGAGCATTAGGGTTAGGGTTAGTTTTAGTGTTAGGGTTAGATTTAGGGTTCGGGTTCGGGTTCGTGTTAGGGTTATCGTTAGAGTTAGGTTTTCGGTTAGAGTTAGGGTGAGTGTGAGGGTGAGGGTGAGGGCGAAATTTAGGTTTAAATTTAGGGTTAGGGTTAGTGTTGGCTTAAGGATATAGTTACGGTGAAGGTGAGGTTGTGGGTGAGTGTGAGGGTTCGAGTTAGGTTGTGGGTTAGGGTTAGTGTAGGGTTAGAGTAGGGGTATGTTTAGGGTTAGGTTTAGGGTTGCGGTTAGGTTTAGGGTTAGGGTTAGGTTTAGGACTAGGGCTACGGTTAGGTCTAGGGTTAGGGTTAGATTTCGGGTGAGGGTTCGGGATCTGGTTAGGTTTAGCTTTAGGGATAGGGTTAGGGTGAGGTTTAGGGTTAGTGTTAGGGTTAGGGTTAGTGTTAGATTAGGGCTAGGGTTAGGGTGAGGGTTAGGGTTAATGTTAGGGTGAGGGTGTGGGTGAGGGTGACGGTGAGAGTTAGGGTTAGGGTTAGGTTTATGGTTAGGCGTACAGTTAGGGTTTGTGTTAGGGTTAGGGAAGGGATCGGGTTAGGTTTAGGTTTAGGGTTAGGTTAAGAATCAGGGTTAACGTTAGTGTTACGGTGAGGGTGAGGGTCTGGGTGAGGGTGAGGGTTAGGGTTAGTGTTAGGGTTAGGGTTAGGGTTAGGGTTAGGGCTAGGGTTACGTTTAGGGTTCAGGTTTGGGTTCGAGTTAGGGTTAGGGTTAGTGTTAGGGTTAGGGTAAGGGTACTGTTAGGGTTATGGTTCGGGTCAGGGTGAGGGTGTGGTTGAGGGCGAGGGTGAGGGTTTGGTTTAGGGTTAGGGTTAGAGTTCGGGTTTGGTTTTGGTTTCGGGTTCTGGTTAGGGTTAGGTTTCGGGTTAGGCTTAGGGTGAGTGTGAGGGTTCGGGTGAGTTTTAAGGCACGGATGAGGTTTAGGGTTATGGTTAGGATTAGGGCTAGCTTTACGGTTATGGTTACGGTTAGGGTTAGGGTTAGGGATCGGGTAAGGTTTAGGGGTAGGGTTAGCGTCAGCGTCAGGGTTAAGGTTAGGTTTAGGGTGAGGGTGATGGTGAGGGTTCGGGTTTGGGTTAGGATTGGGGTTAGGTTTAGGGTTCGGGTTAGGGTTAGAGCTAGTGTGAGGGTTAGGGTGAGCATTAGGGTTAGGGTTAGTTTTAGTGTTAGGGTTAGATTTAGGGTTCGGGTTCGGGTTCGTGTTAGGGATATCGTTAGAGTTAGGTTTTCGGTTAGAGTTAGGGTGAGTGTGAGGGTGAGGGTGAGGGCGAAAGTTAGGTTTAAATTTAGGGTTAGGGTTAGTGTTGGCTTAAGGATATAGTTACGGTGAAGGTGAGGTTGTGGGTGAGTGTGAGGGTTCGAGTTAGGTTGTGGGTTAGGGTTAGTGTAGGGTTAGAGTAGGGGTATGTTTAGGGTTAGGTTTAGGGTTGCGGTTAGGTTTAGGGTTAGGGTTAGGTTTAGGACTAGGGCTACGGTTAGGTCTAGGGTTAGGGTTAGATTTCGGGTGAGGGTTCGGGATCTGGTTAGGTTTAGCTTTAGGGATAGGGTTAGGTTGAGGTTTAGGGTTAGTGTTAGGGTTAGGGTTAGTGTTAGATTAGGGCTAGGGTTAGGGTGAGGGTTAGGGTTAATGTTAGGGTGAGGGTGAGTTTGAGGGTGAGGGTGTGGGTGAGGGTGACGGTGAGAGTTAGGGTTAGGGTTAGGTTTATGGTTAGGCGTACAGTTAGGGTTTGTGTTAGGGTTAGGGAAGGGATCGGGTTAGGTTTAGGTTTAGGGTTAGGTTAAGAATCAGGGTTAATGTTAGTGTTACGGTGAGGGTGAGGGTCTGGGTGAGGGTGAGGGTTAGGGTTAGTGTTAGGGTTAGGGTTAGGGTTAGGGTTAGGGCTAGGGTTACGTTTAGGGTTCAGGTTTGGGTTCGAGTTAGGGTTAGGGTTAGTGTTAGGGTTAGGGTAAGGGTACTGTTAGGGTTATGGTTCGGGTCAGGGTGAGGGTGTGGTTGAGGGCGAGGGTGAGGGTTTGGTTTAGGGTTAGGGTTAGAGTTCGGGTTTGGTTTTCGTTTCGGGTTCTGGTTAGGGTTAGGTTTCGGGTTAGGCTTAGGGTGAGTGTGAGGGTTCGGGTGAGTTTTAAGGCACGGATGAGGTTTAGGGTTATGGTTAGGATTAGGGCTAGCTTTACGGTTATGGTTACGGTTAGGGTTAGGGTTAGGGATCGGGTAAGGTTTAGGGGTAGGGTTAGCGTCAGCGTCAGGGTTAAGGTTAGGTTTAGGGTGAGGGTGATGGTGAGGGTTCGGGTTTGGGTTAGGATTGGGGTTAGGTTTAGGGTTCGGGTTAGGGTTAGAGCTAGTGTGAGGGTTAGGGTGAGCATTAGGGTTAGGGTTAGTTTTAGTGTTAGGGTTAGATTTAGGGTTCGGGTTCGGGTTCGAGTTAGGGTTATTGTTAGAGTTAGGTTTTCGGTTAGAGTTAGGGTGAGTGTGAGGGTGAGGGTGAGGGCGAAAGTTAGGTTTAAATTTAGGGTTAGGGTTAGTGTTGGCTTAAGGATATAGTTACGGTGAAGGTGAGGTTGTGGGTGAGTCTGAGGGTTCGAGTTAGGTTGTGGGTTAGGGTTAGTGTAGGGTTAGAGTAGGGGTATGTTTAGGGTTAGGTTTAGGGTTGCGGTTAGGTTTAGGGTTAGGGTTAGGTTTAGGACTAGGGCTACGGTTAGGTCTAGGGTTAGGGTTAGATTTCGGGTGAGGGTTCGGGATCTGGTTAGGTTTAGCTTTAGGGATAGGGTTAGGGTGAGGTTTAGGGTTAGTGTTAGGGTTAGGGTTAGTGTTAGATTAGGGCTAGGGTTAGGGTGAGGGTTAGGGTTAATGTTAGGGTGAGGGTGAGTTTGAGGGTGAGGGTGTGGGTGAGGGTGACGGTGAGAGTTAGGGTTAGGGTTAGGTTTATGGTTAGGCGTACAGTTAGGGTTTGTGTTAGGGTTAGGGAAGGGATCGGGTTAGGTTTAGGTTTAGGGTTAGGTTAAGAATCAGGGTTAACGTTAGTGTTACGGTGAGGGTGAGGGTCTGGGTGAGGGTGAGGGTTAGGGTTAGTGTTAGGGTTAGGGTTAGGGTTAGGGTTAGGGTTAGGGTTAGGTTTAGGGCTAGGGTTACGTTTAGGGTTCAGGTTTGGGTTCGAGTTAGGGTTAGGGTTAGTGTTAGGGTTAGGGTAAGGGTACTGTTAGGGTTATGGTTCGGGTCAGGGTGAGGGTGTGGTTGAGGGCGAGAGTGAGGGTTTGGTTTAGGGTTAGGGTTTGAGTTCGGGTTTGGTTTTGGTTTCGGGTTCTGGTTAGGGTTAGGTTTAGGGTTAGGCTTAGGGTGAGTGTGAGGGTTCGGGTGAGTTTTAATGCACGGATGAGGTTTAGGGTTATGGTTAGGATTAGGGCTAGCTTTACGGTTATGGTTACGGTTAGGGTTAGGGTTAGGGATCGGGTAAGGTTTAGGGGTAGGGTTAGCGTCAGCGTCAGGGTTAAGGTTAGGTTTAGGGTGAGGGTGATGGTGAGGGTTCGGGTTTGGGTTAGGATTGGGGTTAGGTTTAGGGTTCGGGTTAGGGTTAGAGCTAGTGTGAGGGTTAGGGTGAGCATTAGGGTTAGGGTTAGTTTTAGTGTTAGGGTTAGATTTAGGGTTCGGGTTCGGGTTCGATTTAGGGTTATTGTTAGAGTTAGGATTTCGGTTAGAGTTAGGGTGAGTGTGAGGGTGAGGGTGAGGGCGAAAGTTAGGTTTAAATTTAGGGTTAGGGTTAGTGTTGGCTTAAGGATATAGTTACGGTGAAGGTGAGGTTGTGGGTGAGTGTGAGGGTTCGAGTTAGGTTGTGGGTTAGGGTTAGTGTAGGGTTAGAGTAGGGGTATGTTTAGGGTTAGGTTTAGGGTTGCGGTTAGGTTTAGGGTTAGGGTTAGGTTTAGGACTAGGGCTACGGTTAGGTCTAGGGTTAGGGTTAGATTTCGGGTGAGGGTTCGGGATCTGGTTAGGTTTAGCTTTAGGGATAGGGTTAGGGTGAGGTTTAGGGTTAGTGTTAAGGTTAGGGTTAGTGTTAGATTAGGGCTAGGGTTAGGGTGAGGGTTAGGGTTAATGTTAGGGTGAGGGTGAGTTTGAGGGTGAGGGTGTGGGTGAGGGTGACGGTGAGAGTTAGGGTTAGGGTTAGGTTTATGGTTAGGCGTACAGTTAGGGTTTGTGTTAGGGTTAGGGAAGGGATCGGGTTAGGTTTAGGTTTAGGGTTAGGTTAAGAATCAGGGTTAACGTTAGTGTTACGGTGAGGGTGAGGGTCTGGGTGAGGGTGAGGGTTAGGGTTAGTGTTAGGGTTAGGGTTAGGGTTAGGGTTAGGGCTAGGGTTACGTTTAGGGTTCAGGTTTGGGTTCGAGTTAGGGTTAGGGTTAGTGTTAGGGTTAGGGTAAGGGTACTGTTAGGGTTATGGTTTGGGTCAGGGTGAGGGTGTGGTTGAGGGCGAGGGTGAGGGTTTGGTTTAGGGTTAGGGTTAGAGTTCGGGTTTGGTTTTGGTTTCGGGTTCTGGTTAGGGTTAGGTTTCGGGTTAGGCTTAGGGTGAGTGTGAGGGTTCGGGTGAGTTTTAAGGCACGGATGAGGTTTAGGGTTATGGTTAGGATTAGGGCTAGCTTTACGGTTATGGTTACGGTTAGGGTTAGGGTTAGGGATCGGGTAAGGTTTAGGGGTAGGGTTAGCGTCAGCGTCAGGGTTAAGGTTAGGTTTAGGGTGAGGGTGATGGTGAGGGTTCGGGTTTGGGTTAGGATTGGGGTTAGGTTTAGGGTTCGGGTTAGGGTTAGGGCTAGTGTGAGGGTTAGGGTGAGCATTAGGGTTAGGGTTAGTTTTAGTGTTAGGGTTAGATTTAGGGTTCGGGTTCGGGTTCGAGTTAGGGTTATTGTTAAAGTTAGGTTTTCGGTTAGAGTTAGGGTGAGTGTGAGGGTGAGGGTGAGGGCGAAAGTTAGGTTTAAATTTAGGGTTAGTGTTAGTGTTGGCTTAAGGATATAGTTACGGTGAAGGTGAGGTTGTGGGTGAGTGTGAGGGTTCGAGTTAGGTTGTGGGTTAGGGTTAGTGTAGGGTTAGAGTAGGGGTATGTTTAGGGTTAGGTTTAGGGTTGCGGTTAGGTTTAGGGTTAGGGTTAGGTTTAGGACTAGGGCTACGGTTAGGTCTAGGGTTAGGGTTAGATTTCGGATGAGGGTTCGGGATCTGGTTAGGTTTAGCTTTAGGGATAGGGTTAGGGTGAGGTTTAGGGTTAGTGTTAGGGTTAGGGTTAGTGTTAGATTAGGGCTAGGGTTAGGGTGAGGGTTAGGGTTAATGTTAGGGTGAGGGTGTGGGTGAGGGTGACGGTGAGAGTTAGGGTTAGGGTTAGGTTTATGGTTAGGCGTACAGTTAGGGTTTGTGTTAGGGTTAGGGAAGGGATCGGGTTAGGTTTAGGTTTAGGGTTAGGTTAAGAATCAGGGTTAACGTTAGTGTTACGGTGAGGGTGAGGGTCTGGGTGAGGTTGAGGGTTAGGGTTAGTGTTAGGGTTAGGGTTAGGGTTAGGGTTAGGGCTAGGGTTACGTTTAGGGTTCAGGTTTGGGTTCGAGTTAGGGTTAGGGTTAGTGTTAGGGTTAGGGTAAGGGTACTGTTAGGGTTATGGTTCGGGTCAGGGTGAGGGTGTGGTTGAGGGCGAGGGTGAGGGTTTGGTTTAGGGTTAGGGTTAGAGTTCGGGTTTGGTTTTGGTTTCGGGTTCTGGTTAGGGTTAGGTTTCGGGTTAGGCTTAGGGTGAGTGTGAGGGTTCGGGTGAGTTTTAAGGCACGGATGAGGTTTAGGGTTATGGTTAGGATTAGGGCTAGCTTTACGGTTATGGTTACGGTTAGGGTTAGGGTTAGGGATCGGGTAAGGTTTAGGGGTAGGGTTAGCGTCAGCGTCAGGGTTAAGGTTAGGTTTAGGGTGAGGGTGATGGTGAGGGTTCGGGTTTGGGTTAGGATTGGGGTTAGGTTTAGGGTTCGGGTTAGGGTTAGAGCTAGTGTGAGGGTTAGGGTGAGCATTAGGGTTAGGGTTAGTTTTAGTGTTAGGGTTAGATTTAGGGTTCGGGTTCGGGTTCGTGTTAGGGTTATCGTTAGAGTTAGGTTTTCGGTTAGAGTTAGGGTGAGTGTGAGGGTGAGGGTGAGGGCGAAAGTTAGGTTTAAATTTAGGGTTAGGGTTAGTGTTGGCTTAAGGATATAGTTACGGTGAAGGTGAGGTTGTGGGTGAGTGTGAGGGTTCGAGTTAGGTTGTGGGTTAGGGTTAGTGTAGGGTTAGAGTAGGGGTATGTTTAGGGTTAGGTTTAGGGTTGCGGTTAGGTTCAGGGTTAGGGTTAGGTTTAGGACTAGGGCTACGGTTAGGTCTAGGGTTAGGGTTAGATTTCGGGTGAGGGTTCGGGATCTGGTTAGGTTTAGCTTTAGGGATAGGGTTAGGGTGAGGTTTAGGGTTAGTGTTAGGGTTAGGGTTAGTGTTAGATTAGGGCTAGGGTTAGGGTGAGGGTTAGGGTTAATGTTAGGGTGAGGGTGAGTTTGAGGGTGAGGGTGTGGGTGAGGGTGACGGTGAGAGTTAGGGTTAGGGTTAGGTTTATGGTTAGGCGTACAGTTAGGGTTTGTGTTAGGGTTAGGGAAGGGATCGGGTTAGGTTTAGGTTTAGGGTTAGGTTAGGAATCAGGGTTAACGTTAGTGTTACGGTGAGGGTGAGGGTCTGGGTGAGGGTGAGGGTTAGGGTTAGTGTTAGGGTTAGGGTTAAGGCTAGGGTTAGGGTTAGGGCTAGGGTTACGTTTAGGGTTCAGGTTTGGGTTCGAGTTAGGGTTAGGGTTAGTGTTAGGGTTAGGGTAAGGGTACTGTTAGGGTTATGGTTCGGGTCAGGGTGAGGGTGTGGTTGAGGGTGAGGGTGAGGGTTTGGTTTAGGGTTAGGGTTAGAGTTCGGGTTTGGTTTTGGTTTCGGGTTCTGGTTAGGGTTAGGTTTAGGGTTAGGCTTAGGGTGAGTGTGAGGGTTCGGGTGAGTTTTAAGGCACGGATGAGGTTTAGGGTTATGGTTAGGATTAGGGCTAGCTTTACGGTTATGGTTACGGTTAGGGTTAGGGTTAGGGATCGGGTAAGGTTTAGGGGTAGGGTTAGCGTCAGCATCAGGGTTAAGGTTAGGTTTAGGGTGAGGGTGATGGTGAGGGTTCGGGTTTGGGTTAGGATTGGGGTTAGGTTTAGGGTTCGGGTTAGGGTTAGGGCTAGTGTGAGGGTTAGGGTGAGCATTAGGGTTAGGGTTAGTTTTAGTGTTAGGGTTAGATTTAGGGTTCGGGTTCGGGTTCGATTTAGGGTTATTGTTAGAGTTAGGATTTCGGTTAGAGTTAGGGTGAGTGTGAGGGTGAGGGTGAGGGCGAAAGTTAGGTTTAAATTTAGGGTTAGGGTTAGTGTTGGCTTAAGGATATAGTTACGGTGAAGGTGAGGTTGTGGGTGAGTGTGAGGGTTCGAGATAGGTTGTGGGTTAGGGTTAGTGTAGGGTTAGAGTAGGGGTATGTTTAGGGTTAGGTTTAGGGTTGCGGTTAGGTTTAGGGTTAGGGTTAGGTTTAGGACTAGGGCTACGGTTAGGTCTAGGGTTAGGGTTAGATTTCGGGTGAGGGTTCGGGATCTGGTTAAGTTTAGCTTTAGGGATAGGGTTAGGGTGAGGTTTAGGGTTAGTGTTAGGGTTAGGGTTAGTGTTAGATTAGGGCTAGGGTTAGGGTGAGGGTTAGGGTTAATGTTAGGGTGAGGGTGAGTTTGAGGGTGAGGGTGTGGGTGAGGGTGACGGTGAGAGTTAGGGTTAGGGTTAGGTTTATGGTTAGGCGTACAGTTAGGGTTTGTGTTAGGGTTAGGGAAGGGATCGGGTTAGGTTTAGGTTTAGGGTTAGGTTAAGAATCAGGGTTAACGTTAGTGTTACGGTGAGGGTGAGGGTCTGGGTGAGGGTGAGGGTTAGGGTTAGTGTTAGGGTTAGGGTTAGGGTTAGGGTTAGGGCTAGGGTTACGTTTAGGGTTCAGGTTTGGGTTCGAGTTAGGGTTAGGGTTAGTATTAGGGTTAGGGTAAGGGTACTGTTAGGGTTATGGTTTGGGTCAGGGTGAGGGTGTGGTTGAGGGCGAGGGTGAGGGTTTGGTTTAGGGTTAGGGTTAGAGTTCGGGTTTGGTTTTGGTTTCGGGTTCTGGTTAGGGTTAGGTTTCGGGTTAGGCTTAGGGTGAGTGTGAGGGTTCGGGTGAGTTTTAAGGCACGGATGAGGTTTAGGGTTATGGTTAGGATTAGGGCTAGCTTTACGGTTATGGTTACGGTTAGGGTTAGGGTTAGGGATCGGGTAAGGTTTAGGGGTAGGGTTAGCGTCAGCGTCAGGGTTAAGGTTAGGTTTAGGGTGAGGGTGATGGTGAGGGTTCGGGTTTGGGTTAGGATTGGGGTTAGGTTTAGGGTTCGGGTTAGGGTTAGGGCTAGTGTGAGGGTTAGGGTGAGCAGTAGGGTTAGGGTTAGTTTTAGTGTTAGGGTTAGATTTAGGGTTCGGGTTCGGGTTCGAGTTAGGGTTATTGTTAGAGTTAGGTTTTCGGTTAGAGTTAGGGTGAGTGTGAGGGTGAGGGTGAGGGCGAAAGTTAGGTTTAAATTTAGGGTTAGGGTTAGTGTTGGCTTAAGGATATAGTTACGGTGAAGGTGAGGTTGTGGGTGAGTGTGAGGGTTCGAGTTAGGTTGTGGGTTAGGGTTAGTGTAGGGTTAGAGTAGGGGTATGTTTAGGGTTAGGTTTAGGGTTGCGGTTAGGTTTAGGGTTAGGGTTAGGTTTAGGACTAGGGCTACGGTTAGGTCTAGGGTTAGGGTTAGATTTCGGGTGAGGGTTCGGGATCTGGTTAGGTTTAGCTTTAGGGATAGGGTTAGGGTGAGGTTTAGGGTTAGTGTTAGGGTTAGGGTTAGTGTTAGATTAGGGCTAGGGTTAGGGTGAGGGTTAGGGTTAATGTTAGGGTGAGGGTGAGTTTGAGGGTGAGGGTGTGGGTGAGGGTGACGGTGAGAGTTAGGGTTAGGGTTAGGTTTATGGTTAGGCGTACAGTTAGGGTTTGTGTTAGGGTTAGGGAAGGGATCCGGTTAGGTTTAGGTTTAGGGTTAGGTTAAGAATCAGGGTTAACGTTAGTGTTACGGTGAGGGTGAGGGTCTGGGTGAGGGTGAGGGTTAGGGTTAGTGTTAGGGTTAGGGTTAGGGTTAGGGTTAGGGCTAGGGTTACGTTTAGGGTTCAGGTTTGGGTTCGAGTTAGGGTTAGGGTTAGTGTTAGGGTTAGGGTAAGGGTACTGTTAGGGTTATGGTTCGGGTCAGGGTGAGGGTGTGGTTGAGGGCGAGGGTGAGGGTTTGGTTTAGGGTTAGGGTTAGAGTTCGGGTTTGGTTTTGGTTTCGGGTTCTGGTTAGGGTTAGGTTTCGGGTTAGGCTTAGGGTGAGTGTGAGGGTTCGGGTGAGTTTTAAGGCACGGATGAGGTTTAGGGTTATGGTTAGGATTAGGGCTAGCTTTACGGTTATGGTTACGGTTAGGGTTAGGGTTAGGGATCGGGTAAGGTTTAGGGGTAGGGTTAGCGTCAGCGTCAGGGTTAAGGTTAGGTTTAGGGTGAGGGTGATGGTGAGGGTTCGGGTTTGGGTTAGGATTGGGGTTAGGTTTAGGGTTCGGGTTAGGGTTAGAGCTAGTGTGAGGGTTAGGGTGAGCATTAGGGTTAGGGTTAGTTTTAGTGTTAGGGTTAGATTTAGGGTTCGGGTTCGGGTTCGAGTTAGGGTTATTGTTAGAGTTAGGTTTTCGGTTAGAGTTAGGGTGAGTGTGAGGGTGAGGGTGAGGGCGAAAGTTAGGTTTAAATTTAGGGTTAGGGTTAGTGTTGGCTTAAGGATATAGTTACGGTGAAGGTGAGGTTGTGGGTGAGTGTGAGGGTTCGAGTTAGGTTGTTGGTTAGGGTTAGTGTAGGGTTAGAGTAGGGGTATGTTTAGGGTTAGGTTTAGGGTTGCGGTTAGGTTTAGGGTTAGGGTTAGGTTTAGGACTAGGGCTACGGTTAGGTCTAGGGTTAGGGTTAGATTTCGGGTGAGGGTTCGGGATCTGGTTAGGTTTAGCTTTAGGGATAGGGTTAGGGTGAGGTTTAGGGTTAGTGTTAGGGTTAGGGTTAGTGTTAGATTAGGGCTAGGGTTAGGGTGAGGGTTAGGGTTAATGTTAGGGTGAGGGTGTGGGTGAGGGTGACGGTGAGAGTTAGGGTTAGGGTTCGGTTTATGGTTAGGCGTACAGTTAGGGTTTGTGTTAGGGTTAGGGAAGGGATCGGGTTAGGTTTAGGTTTAGGGTTAGGTTAAGAATCAGGGTTAATGTTAGTGTTACGGTGAGGGTGAGGGTCTGGGTGAGGGTGAGGGTTAGGGTTAGTGTTAGGGTTAGGGTTAGGGTTAGGGTTAGGGCTAGGGTTACGTTTAGGGTTCAGGTTTGGGTTCGAGTTAGGGTTAGGGTTAGTGTTAGGGTTAGGGTAAGGGTACTGTTAGGGTTATGGTTCGGGTCAGGGTGAGAGTGTGGTTGAGGGCGAGGGTGAGGGTTTGGTTTAGGGTTAGGGTTAGAGTTCGGGTTTGGTTTTGGTTTCGGGTTCTGGTTAGGGTTAGGTTTCGGGTTAGGCTTAGGGTGAGTGTGAGGGTTCGGGTGAGATTTAAGGCACGGATGAGGTTTAGGGTTATGGTTAGGATTAGGGCTAGCTTTACGGTTATGGTTACGGTTAGGGTTAGGGTTAGGGATCGGGTAAGGTTTAGGGGTAGGGTTAGCGTCAGCGTCAGGGTTAAGGTTAGGTTTAGGGTGAGGGTGATGGTGAGGGTTCGGGTTTGGGTTAGGATTGGGGTTAGGTTTAGGGTTCGGGTTAGGGTTAGAGCTAGTGTGAGGGTTAGGGTGAGCATTAGGGTTAGGGTTAGTTTTAGTGTTAGGGTTAGATTTAGGGTTCGGGTTCGGGTTCGAGTTAGGGTTATTGTTAGAGTTAGGTTTTCGGTTAGAGTTAGGGTGAGTGTGAGGGTGAGGGTGAGGGCGAAAGTTAGGTTTAAATTTAGGGTTAGGGTTAGTGTTGGCTTAAGGATATAGTTACGGTGAAGGTGAGGTTGTGGGTGAGTGTGAGGGTTCGAGTTAGGTTGTGGGTTAGGGTTAGTGTAGGGTTAGAGTAGGGGTATGTTTAGGGTTAGGTTTAGGGTTGCGGTTAGGTTTAGGGTTAGGGTTAGGTTTAGGACTAGGGCTACGGTTAGGTCTAGGGTTAGGGTTAGATTTCGGGTGAGGGTTCGGGATCTGGTTAGGTTTAGCTTTAGGGATAGGGTTAGGGTGAGGTTTAGGGTTAGTGTTAGGGTTAGGGTTAGTGTTAGATTAGGGCTAGGGTTAGGGTGAGGGTTAGGGTTAATGTTAGGGTGAGGGTGAGTTTGAGGGTGAGGGTGTGGGTGAGGGTGACGGTGAGAGTTAGGGTTAGGGTTAGGTTTATGGTTAGGCGTACAGTTAGGGTTTGTGTTAGGGTTAGGGAAGGGATCGGGTTAGGTTTAGGTTTAGGGTTAGGTTAAGAATCAGGGTTAACGTTAGTGTTACGGTGAGGGTGAGGGTCTGGGTGAGGGTGAGGGTTAGGGTTAGTGTTAGGGTTAGGGTTAGGGTTAGGGTTAGGGTTAGGGTTAGGTTTAGGGCTAGGGTTACGTTTAGGGTTCAGGTTTGGGTTCGAGTTAGGGTTAGGGTTAGTGTTAGGGTTAGGGTAAGGGTACTGTTAGGGTTATGGTTCGGGTCAGGGTGAGGGTGTGGTTGAGGGCGAGAGTGAGGGTTTGGTTTAGGGTTAGGGTTTGAGTTCGGGTTTGGTTTTGGTTTCGGGTTCTGGTTAGGGTTAGGTTTAGGGTTAGGCTTAGGGTGAGTGTGAGGGTTCGGGTGAGTTTTAATGCACGGATGAGGTTTAGGGTTAGGGTTAGGATTAGGGCTAGCTTTACGGTTATGGTTATGGTTAGGGTTAGGGTTAGGGATCGGGTAAGGTTTAGGGGTAGGGTTAGCGTCAGCGTCAGGGTTATGGTTAGGTTTAGGGTGAGGGTGATGGTGAGGGTTCGGGTTTGGGTTAGGATTGGGTTTAGGTTTAGGGTTCGGGTTAGGGTTAGGGCTAGTGTGAGGGTTAGGGTGAGCATTAGGGTTAGGGTTAGTTTTAGTGTTAGGGTTAGATTTAGGGTTCAGGTTCGGGTTCGATTTAGGGTTATTGTTAGATTTAGGATTTCGGTTAGAGTTAGGGTGAGTGTGAGGGTGAGGGTGAGGGCGAAAGTTAGGTTTAAATTTAGGGTTAGGGTTAGTGTTGGCTTAAGGATATAGTTACGGTGAAGGTGAGGTTGTGGGTGAGTGTGAGGGTTCGAGTTAGGTTGTGGGTTAGGGTTAGTGTAGGGTTAGAGTAGGGGTATGTTTAGGGTTAGGTTTAGGGTTGCGGTTAGGTTTAGGGTTAGGGTTAGGTTTAGGACTAGGGCTACGGTTAGGTCTAGGGTTAGGGTTAGATTTCGGGTGAGGGTTCGGGATCTGGTTAGGTTTAGCTTTAGGGATAGGGTTGGGTGAGGTTTAGGGTTAGTGTTAGGGTTAGGGTTAGTGTTAGATTAGGGCTAGGGTTAGGGTGAGGGTTAGGGTTAATGTTAGGGTGAGGGTGAGTTTGACGGTGAGGGTGTGGGTGAGGGTGACGGTGAGAGTTAGGGTTAGGGTTAGGTTTATGGTTAGGCGTACAGTTAGGGTTTGTGTTAGGGTTAGGGAAGGGATCGGGTTAGGTTTAGGTTTAGGGTTAGGTTAAGAATCAGGGTTAACGTTAGTGTTACGGTGAGGGTGAGGGTCTGGGTGAGGGTGAGGGTTAGGGTTAGTGTTAGGGTTAGGGTTAGGGTTAGGGTTAGGGCTAGGGTTACGTTTAGGGTTCAGGTTTGGGTTCGAGTTAGGGTTAGGGTTAGTGTTAGGGTTAGGGTAAGGGTACTGTTAGGGTTATGGTTTGGGTCAGGGTGAGGGTGTGGTTGAGGACGAGGGTGAGGGTTTGGTTAGGTTTCGGGTTAGGCTTAGGGTGAGTGTGAGGGTTCGGGTGAGTTTTAAGGCACGGATGAGGTTTAGGGTTATGGTTAGGATTAGGGCTAGCTTTACGGTTATGGTTACGGTTAGGGTTAGGGTTAGGGATCGGGTAAGGTTTAGGGGTAGGGTTAGCGTCAGCGTCAGGGTTAAGGTTAGGTTTAGGGTGAGGGTGATGGTGAGGGTTCGGGTTTGGGTTAGGATTGGGGTTAGGTTTAGGGTTCGGGTTAGGGTTAGAGCTAGTGTGAGGGTTAGGGTGAGCATTAGGGTTAGGGTTAGTTTTAGTGTTAGGGTTAGATTTAGGGTTCGGGTTCGGGTTCGAGTTAGGGTTATTGTTAGAGTTAGGTTTTCGGTTAGAGTTAGGGTGAGTGTGAGGGTGAGGGTGAGGGCGAATGTTAGGTTTAAATTTAGGGTTAGGGTTAGTGTTGGCTTAAGGATATAGTTACGGTGTAGGTGAGGTTGTGGGTGAGTGTGAGGGTTCGAGTTAGGTTGTGGGTTAGGGTTAGTGTAGGGTTAGAGTAGGGGTATGTTTAGGGTTAGGTTTAGGGTTGCGGTTAGGTTTAGGGTTAGGGTTAGGTTTAGGACTAGGGCTACGGTTAGGTCTAGGGTTAGGGTTAGATTTCGGGTGAGGGTTCGGGATCTGGTTAGGTTTAGCTTTAGGGATAGGGTTAGGGTGAGGTTTAGGGTTAGTGTTAGGGTTAGGGTTAGTGTTAGATTAGGGCTAGGGTTAGGGTGAGGGTTAGGGTTAATGTTAGGGTGAGGGTGTGGGTGAGGGTGACGGTGAGAGTTAGGGTTAGGGTTAGGTTTATGGTTAGGCGTACAGTTAGGGTTTGTGTTAGGGTTAGGGAAGGGATCGGGTTAGGTTCAGGTTTAAGGTTAGGTTAAGAATCAGGGTTAACGTTAGTGTTACGGTGAGGGTGAGGGTCTGGGTGAGGTTGAGGGTTAGGGTTAGTGTTAGGGTTAGGGTTAGGGTTAGGGTTAGGGCTAGGGTTACGTTTAGGGTTCAGGTTTGGGTTCGAGTTAGGGTTAGGGTTAGTGTTAGGGTTAGGGTAAGGGTACTGTTAGGGTTATGGTTCGGGTCAGGGTGAGGGTGTGGTTGAGGGCGAGGGTGAGGGTTTGGTTTAGGGTTAGGGTTAGAGTTCGGGTTTGGTTTTGGTTTCGGGTTCTGGTTAGGGTTAGGTTTCGGGTTAGGCTTAGGGTGAGTGTGAGGGTTCGGGTGAGTTTTAAGGCACGGATGAGGTTTAGGGTTATGGTTAGGATTAGGGCTAGCTTTACGGTTATGGTTACGGTTAGGGTTAGGGTTAGGGATCGGGTAAGGTTTAGGGGTAGGGTTAGCGTCAGCGTCAGGGTTAAGGTTAGGTTTAGGGTGAGGGTGATGCTGAGGGTTCGGGTTTGGGTTAGGATTGGGGTTAGGTTTAGGGTTCGGGTTAGGGTTAGGGCTAGTGTGAGGGTTAGGGTGAGCATTAGGGTTAGGGTTAGTTTTAGTGTTAGGGTTAGATTTAGGGTTCGGGTTCGGGTTCGAGTTAGGGTTATTGTTAGAGTTAGGTTTTCGGTTAGAATTAGGGTGAGTGTGAGGGTGAGGGTGAGGGCGAAAGTTAGGTTTAAATTTAGGGTTATGGTTAGTGTTGGCTTAAGGATATAGTTACGGTGAAGGTGAGGTTGTGGGTGAGTGTGAGGGTTCGAGTTAGCTTGTGGGTTAGGGTTAGTGTAGGGTTAGAGTAGGGGTATGTTTAGGGTTAGGTTTAGGGTTGCGGTTAGGTTTAGCGTTAGGGTTAGGTTTAGGACTAGGGCTACGGTTAGGTCTAGGGTTAGGGTTAGATTTCGGGTGAGGGTTCGGGATCTGGTTAGGTTTAGCTTTAGGGATAGGGTTAGGGTGAGGTTTAGGGTTAGTGTTAGGGTTAGGGTTAGTGTTAGATTAGGGCTAGGGTTAGGGTGAGGGTTAGGGTTAATGTTAGGGTGAGGGTGAGTTTGAGGGTGAAGGTGTGGGTGAGGGTGACGGTGAGAGTTAGCGTTAGGGTTAGGTTTATGGTTAGGCGTACAGTTAGGGTTTGTGTTAGGGTTAGGGAAGGGATCGGGTTAGGTTTAGGTTTAGGGTTAGGTTAAGAATCAGGGTTAACGTTAGTGTTACGGTGAGGGTGAGGGTCTGGGTGAGGGTGAGGGTTAGGATTAGTGTTAGGGTTAGGGTTTGGGTTAGGGTTAGGGTTAGGGCTAGGGTTACGTTTAGGGTTCAGGTTTGGGTTCGAGTTAGGGTTAGGGTTAGTGTTAGGGTTAGGGTAAGGGTACTGTTAGGGTTATGGTTCGGGTCAGGGTGAGGGTGTGGTTGAGGGCGAGGGTGAGGGTTTGGTTTAGGGTTAGGGTTAGAGTTCGGGTTTGGTTTTGGTTTCGGGTTCTGGTTAGGGTTAGGTTTAGGGTTAGGCTTAGGGTGAGTGTGAGGGTTCGGGTGAGTTTTAAGGCACGGATGAGGTTTAGGGTTATGGTTAGGATTAGGGCTAGCTTTACGGTTATGGTTACGGTTAGGGTTAGGGTTAGGGATCGGGTAAGGTTTAGGGGTAGGGTTAGCGTCAGCGTCAGGGTTAAGGTTAGGTTTAGGGTGAGGGTGATGGTGAGGGTTCGGGTTTGGGTTAGGATTGGGGTTAGGTTTAGGGTTCGGGTTAGGGTTAGGGCTAGTGTGAGGGTTAGGGTGAGCATTAGGGTTAGGGTTAGTTTTAGTGTTAGGGTTAGATTTAGGGTTCGGGTTCGGGTTCGAGTTAGGGTTATTGTTAGAGTTAGGTTTTCGGTTAGAGTTAGGGTGAGCGTGAGGGTGAGGGTGAGGGCGAAAGTTAGGTTTAAATTTAGGGTTAGGGTTAGTGTTGGCTTAAGGATATAGTTACGGTGAAGGTGAGGTTGTGGGTGAGTGTGAGGGTTCGAGTTAGGTTGTGGGTTAGGGTTAGTGTAGGGTTAGAGTCGGGGTATGTTTAGGGTTAGGTTTAGGGTTGCAGTTAGGTTTAGGGTTAGGGTTAGGTTTAGGACTAGGGCTACGGTTAGGTCTAGGGTTAGGGTTAGATTTCGGGTGAGGGTTCGGGATCTGGTTAGGTTTAGCTTTAGGGATAGGGTTAGGGTGAGGTTTAGGGTTAGTGTTAGGGTTAGGGTTAGTGTTAGATTAGGGCTAGGGTTAGGGTGAGGGTTAGGGTTAATGTTAGGGTGAGGGTGAGTTTGAGGGTGAGGGTGTGGGTGAGGGTGACGGTGAGAGTTAGGGTTAGGGTTAGGTTTATGGTTAGGCGTACAGTTAGGGTTTGTGTTAGGGTTAGGGAAGGGATCGGGTTAGGTTTAGGTTTAGGGTTAGGTTAAGAATCAGGGTTAACGTTAGTGTTACGGTGAGGGTGAGGGTCTGGGTGAGGGTGAGGGTTAGGGTTAGTGTTAGGGTTAGGGTTAGGGTTAGGGTTAGGGTTAGGGCTAGGGTTACGTTTAGGGTTCAGGTTTGGGTTCGAGTTAGGGTTAGGGTTAGTGTTAGGGTTAGGGTAAGGGTACTGTTAGGGTTATGGTTCGGGTCAGGGTGAGGGTGTGGTTGAGGGTGAGGGTGAGGGTTTGGTTTAGGGTTAGGGTTAGAGTTCGGGTTTGGTTTTGGTTTCGGGTTCTGGTTAGGGTTAGGTTTCGGGTTAGGCTTAGGGTGAGTGTGAGGGTTCGGGTGAGTTTTAAGGCACGGATGAGGTTTAGGGTTATGGTTAGGATTAGGGCTAGCTTTACGGTTATGGTTACGGTTAGGGTTAGGGTTAGGGATCGGGTAAGGTTTAGGGGTAGGGTTAGCGTCAGCGTCAGGGTTAAGGTTAGGTTTAGGGTGAGGGTGATGGTGAGGGTTCGGGTTTGGGTTAGGATTGGGGTTAGGTTTAGGGTTCGGGTTAGGGTTAGGGCTAGTGTGAGGGTTAGGGTGAGCATTAGGGTTAGGGTTAGTTTTAGTGTTAGGGTTAGATTTAGGGTTCGGGATCGGGTTCGATTTAGGGTTATTGTTAGAGTTAGGATTTCGGTTAGAGTTAGGGTGAGTGTGAGGGTGAGGGTGAGGGCGAAAGTTAGGTTTAAATTTAGGGTTAGGGTTAGTGTTGGCTTAAGGATATAGGTACGGTGAAGGTGAGGTTGTGGGTGAGTGTGAGGGTTCGAGTTAGGTTGTGGGTTAGGGTTAGTGTAGGGTTAGAGTAGGGGTATGTTTAGGGTTAGGTTTAGTGTTGCGGTTACGTTTAGGGTTAGGGTTAGGTTTAGGACTAGGGCTACGGTTAGGTCTAGGGTTAGGGTTAGATTTCGGGTGAGGGTTCGGGATCTGGTTAGGTTTAGCTTTAGGGATAGGGTTAGGGTGAGGTTTAGGGTTAGTGTTAGGGTTAGGGTTAGTGTTAGATTAGGGCTAGGGTTAGGGTGAGGGTTAGGGTTAATGTTAGGGTGAGGGTGAGTTTGAGGGTGAGGGTGTGGGTGAGGGTGACGGTGAGAGTTAGGGTTAGGGTTAGGTTTATGGTTAGGCGTACAGTTAGGGTTTGTGTTAGGGTTAGGGAAGGGATCGGGTTAGGTTTAGGTTTAGGGTTAGGTTAAGAATCAGGGTTAACGTTAGTGTTACGGTGAGGGTGAGGGTCTGGGTGAGGGTGAGGGTTAGGGTTAGTGTTAGTGTTAGGGTTAGGGTTAGGGTTAGGTTTAGGGTTAGGGCTAGGGTTACGTTTAGGGTTCAGGTTTGGGTTCGAGTTAGGGTTAGGGTTAGTGTTAGGGTTAGGGTAAGGGTACTGTTAGGGTTATGGTTCGGGTCAGGGTGAGGGTGTGGTTGAGGGCGAGGGTGAGGGTTTGGTTTAGGGTTAGGGTTAGAGTTTGGGTTTGGTTTTGGTTTCGGGTTCTGGTTAGGGTTAGGTTTAGGGTTAGGCTTAGGGTGAGTGTGAGGGTTCGGGTGAGTTTTAAGGCACGGATGAGGTTTAGGGTTATGGTTAGGATTAGGGCTAGCTTTACGGTTATGGTTATGGTTAGGGTTAGGGTTAGGGATCGGGTAAGGTTTAGGGGTAGGGTTAGCGTCAGCGTCAGGGTTAAGGTTAGGTTTACGGTGAGGGTGATGCTGAGGGTTCGGGTTTGGGTTAGGATTGGGGTTAGGTTTAGGGTTCGGGTTAGGGTTAGGGCTAGTGTGAGGGTTAGGGTGAGCATTAGGGTTAGGGTTAGTTTTAGTGTTAGGGTTAGATTTAGGGTTCGGGTTCGGGTTCGAGTTAGGGTTATTGTTAGAGTTAGGTTTTCGGTTAGAGTTAGGGTGAGTGTGAGGGTGAGAGTGAGGGCGAAAGTTAGGTTTAAATTTAGGGTTAGGGTTAGTGTTGGCTTAAGGATATAGTTACGGTGAAGGTGAGGTTGTGGGTGAGTGTGAGGGTTCGAGTTAGGTTGTGGGTTAGGGTTAGTGTAGGGTTAGAGTAGGGGTATGTTTAGGGTTAGGTTTAGGGTTGCAGTTAGGTTTAGGGTTAGGGTTAGGTTTAGGACTAGGGCTACGGTTAGGTCTAGGGTTAGGGTTAGATTTCGGGTGAGGGTTCGGGATCTGGTTAGGTTTAGCTTTAGGGATAGGGTTAGGGTGAGGTTTAGGGTTAGTGTTAAGGTTAGGGTTAGTGTTAGATTAGGGCTAGGGTTAGGGTGAGGGTTAGGGTTAATGTTAGGGTGAGGGTGAGTTTGAGGGTGAGGGTGTGGGTGAGGGTGACGGTGAGAGTTAGGGTTAGGGTTAGGTTTATGGTTAGGCGTACAGTTAGGGTTTGTGTTAGGGTTAGGGAAGGGATCGGGTTAGGTTTAGGTTTAGGGTTAGGTTAAGAATCAGGGTTAACGTTAGTGTTACGGTGAGGGTGAGGGTCTGGGTGAGGGTGAGGGTTAGGGTTAGTGTTAGGGTTAGGGTTAGGGTTAGGGTTAGGGTTAGGGCTAGGGTTACGTTTAGGGTTCAGGTTTGGGTTCGAGTTAGGATAAGGGTTAGTGTTAGGGTTAGGGTTAGGGTTAGGGTTAGGGTTAGGGTTAGGGCTAGGGTTACGTTTAGGGTTCAGGTTTGGGTTCGAGTTAGGGTTAGGGTTAGTGTTAGGGTTAGGGTAAGGGTACTGTTAGGGTTATGGTTCGGGTCAGGGTGAGGGTGTGGTTGAGGGCGAGGGTGAGGGTTTCGTTTAGGGTTAGGGTTAGAGTTTGGGTTTGTTTTTGGTTTCGGGTTCTGGTTAGGGTTAGGTTTAGGGTTAGGCTTAGGGTGAGTGTGAGGGTTCGGGTGAGTTTTAAGGCACGGATGAGGTTTAGGGTTATGGTTAGGATTAGGGCTAGCTTTACGGTTATGGTTATGGTTAGGGTTAGGGTTAGGGATCGGGTAAGGTTTAGGGGTAGGGTTAGCGTCAGCGTCAGGGTTAAGGTTAGGTTTAGGGTGAGGGTGATGGTGAGGGTTCGGGTTTGGGTTAGGATTGGGGTTAGGTTTAGGGTTCGGGTTAGGGTTAGGGCTAGTGTGAGGGTTAGGGTGAGCATTAGGGTTAGGGTTAGTTTTAGTGTTAGGGTTAGATTTAGGGTTCGGGTTCGGGTTCGAGTTAGGGTTATTGTTAGAGTTAGGTTTTCGGTTAGAGTTAGGGTGAGTGTGAGGGTGAGGGTGAGGGCGAAAGTTAGGTTTAAATTTAGGGTTAGGGTTAGTGTTGGCTTAAGGATATAGTTACGGTGAAGGTGAGGTTGTGGGTGAGTGTGAGGGTTCGAGTTAGGTTGTGGGTTAGGGTTAGTGTAGGGTTAGAGTAGGGGTATGTTTAGGGTTAGGTTTAGGGTTGCGGTTAGGTTTAGGGTTAGGGTTAGGTTTAGGACTAGGGCTACGGTTAGGTCTAGGGTTAGGGTTAGATTTCGGGTGAGGGTTCGGGATCTGGTTAGGTTTAGCTTTAGGGATAGGGTTAGGGTGAGGTTTAGGGTTAGTGTTAGGGTTAGGGTTAGTGTTAGATTAGGGCTAGAGTTAGGGTGAGGGTTAGGGTTAATGTTAGGATGAGGGTGAGTTTGAGGGTGAGGGTGTGGGTGAGGGTGATGGTGAGAGTTAGGTTTAGGGTTAGGTTTATGGTTAGGCGTACAGTTAGGGTTTGTGTTAGGGTTAGGGAAGGGATCGGGTTAGGTTTAGGTTTAGGGTTAGGTTAAGAATCAGGGTTAACGTTAGTGTTACGGTGAGGGTGAGGGTCTGGGTGAGGGTGAGGGTTAGGGTTAGTGTTAGGGTTAGGGTTAGGGTTAGGGTTAGGGTTAGGGCTAGGGTTACGTTTAGGGTTCAGGTTTGGGTTCGAGTTAGGGTTAGGGTTAGTGTTAGGGTTAGGGTAAGGGTACTGTTAGGGTTATGGTTCGGGTCAGGGTGAGGGTGTGGTTGAGGCCGAGGGTGAGGGTTTGGTTTAGGGTTAGGGTTAGAGTTTGGGTTTGGTTTTGGTTTCGGGTTCTGGTTAGGGTTAGGTTCAGGGTTAGGCTTAGGGTGAGTGTGAGGGTTCGGGTGAGTTTTAAGGCACGGATGAGGTTTAGGGTTATGGTTAGGATTAGGGCTAGCTTTACGGTTATGGTTATGGTTAGGGTTAGGGTTAGGGATCGGGTAAGGTTTAGGGGTAGGGTTAGCGTCAGCGTCAGGGTTAAGGTTAGGTTTAGGGTGAGGGTGATGCTGAGGGTTCGGGTTTGGGTTAGGATTGGGGTTAGGTTTAGGGTTCGGGTTAGGGTTAGGGCTAGTGTGAGGGTTAGGGTGAGCATTAGGGTTAGGGTTAGTTTTAGTGTTAGGGTTAGATTTAGGGTTCGGGTTCGGGTTCGAGTTAGGGTTATTGTTAGAGTTAGGTTTTCGGTTAGAGTTAGGGTGAGTGTGAGGATGAGGGTGAGGGCGAAAGTTAGGTTTAAATTTAGGGTTAGGGTTAGTGTTGGTTTAAGGATATAGTTACGGTGAAGGTGAGGTTGTGGGTGAGTGTGAGGGTTCGAGTTAGCTTGTGGGTTAGGGTTAGTGTAGGGTTAGAGTAGGGGTATGTTTAGGGTTAGGTTTAGGGTTGCGGTTAGGTTTAGGGTTAGGGTTAGGTTTAGGACTAGGGCTACGGTTAGGTCTAGGGTTAGGGTTAGATTTCGGGTGAGGGTTCGGGATCTGGTTAGGTTTAGCTTTAGGGATAGGGTTAGGGTGAGGTTTAGGGTTAGTGTTAGGGTTAGCGTTAGTGTTAGATTAGGGCTAGGGTTTGGGTGAGGGTTAGGGTTAATGTTAGGGTGAGGGTGAGTTTGAGGGTGAGGGTGTGGGTGAGGGTGACGGTGAGAGTTAGGGTTAGGGTTAGGTTTATGGTTAGGCGTAGAGTTAGGGTTTGTGTTAGGGTTAGGGAAGGGATCGGGTTAGGTTTAGGTTTAGGGTTAGGTTAAGAATCAGGGTTAACGTTAGTGTTACGGTGAGGGTGAGGGTCTGGGTGAGGGTGAGGGTTAGGGTTAGTGTTAGGGTTAGGGTTAGGGTTAGGGTTAGGTTTAGGGTTAGGGTTAGGGCTAGGGTTACGTTTAGGGTTCAGGTTTGGGTTCGAGTTAGGGTTAGAGTTAGTGTTAGGGTTAGGGTAAGGGTACTGTTAGGGTTATGGTTCGGGTCAGGGTGAGGGTGTGGTTGAGGGCGAGGGTGAGGGTTTGGTTTAGGGTTAGGGTTAGAGTTCGGGTTTGGTTTTGGTTTCGGGTTCTGGTTAGGGTTAGGTTTAGGGTTAGGCTTAGGGTGAGTGTGAGGGTTCGGGTGAGTTTTAAGGCACGGATGAGGTTTAGGGTTATGGTTAGGATTAGGGCTAGCTTTACGGTTATGGTTACGGTTAGGGTTAGGGTTAGGGATCGGGTAAGGTTTAGGGGTAGGGTTAGCGTCAGCGTCAGGGTTAAGGTTAGGTTTAGGGTGAGGGTGATGGTGAGGGTTCGGGTTTGGGTTAGGATTGGGGTTAGGTTTAGGGTTCGGGTTAGGGTTAGGGCTAGTGTGAGGGTTAGGGTGAGCATTAGGGTTAGGGTTAGTTTTAGTGTTAGGGTTAGATTTAGGGTTCGGGTTCGTGTTCGATTTATGGTTATTGTTAGAGTTAGCATTTCGGTAAGAGTTAGGGTGAGTGTGAGGGTGAGGGTGAGGGCGAAAGTTAGGTTTAAATTTAGGGTTAGGGTTAGTGTTGGCTTAAGGATATAGTTACGGTGAAGGTGAGGTTGTGGGTGAGTGTGAGGGTTCGAGTTAGGTTGTGGGTTAGGGTTAGTGTAGGGTTAGAGTAGGGGTATGTTTAGGGTTAGGTTTAGGGTTGCGGTTAGGTTTAGGGTTAGGGTTAGGTTTAGGACTAGGGCTATGGTTAGGTCGAGGGTTAGGGTTAGATTTCGGGTGAGGGTTCGGGATCTGGTTAGGTTTAGCTTTAGGGATAGGGTTAGGGTGAGGTTTAGGGTTAGTGTTAGGGTTAGGGTTAGTGTTAGATTAGGGCTAGGGTTAGGGTGAGGGTTAGGGTTAATGTTAGGGTGAGGGTGAGTTTGAGGGTGAGGGTGTGGGTGAGGGTGACGGTGAGAGTTAGGGTTAGGGTTAGGTTTATGGTTAGGCGTACAGTTAGGGTTTGTGTTAGGGTTAGGGAAGGGATCGGGTTAGGTTTAGGTTTAGGGTTAGGTTAAGAATCAGGGTTAACGTTAGTGTTACGGTGAGGGTGAGGGTCTGGGTGAGGGTGAGGGTTAGGGTTAGTGTTAGGGTTAGGGTTAGGGTTAGGGTTAGGGCTAGGGTTACGTTTAGGGTTCAGGTTTGGGTTCGAGTTAGGGTTAGGGTTAGTGTTAGGGTTAGGGTAAGGGTACTGTTAGGGTTATGGTTCGGGTCAGGGTGAGGGTGTGGTTGAGGGCGAGGGTGAGGGTTTGGTTTAGGGTTAGGGTTAGAGTTCGGGTTTGGTTTTGGTTTCGGGTTCTGGTTAGGGTTAGGTTTAGGGTTAGGCTTAGGGTGAGTGTGAGGGTTCGGGTGAGTTTTAAGGCACGGATGAGGTTTAGGGTTATGGTTAGGATTAGGGCTAGCTTTACGGTTATGGTTATGGTTAGGGTTAGGGTTAGGGATCGGGTAAGGTTTAGGGGTAGGGTTAGCGTCAGCGTCAGGGTTTAGTTTAGGTTTAGGGTGAGGGTGATGGTGAGGGTTCGGGTTTGGGTTAGGATTGGGGTTAGGTTTAGGGTTTGGGTTAGGGTTAGGGCTAGTGTGAGGGTTAGGGTGAGCATTAGGGTTAGGGTTAGTTTTAGTGTTAGGGTTAGATTTAGGGTTCGGGTTCGGGTTCGAGTTAGGGTTATTGTTAGAGTTAGGTTTTCGGTTAGAGTTAGGGTGAGTGTGAGGGTGAGGGTGAGGGCGAAAGTTAGGTTTAAATTTAGGGTTAGGGTTAGTGTTGGCTTAAGGATATATTTACGGTGAAGGTGAGGTTGTGGGTGAGTGTGAGGGTTCGAGTTAGGTTGTGGGTTAGGGTTAGTGTAGGGTTAGAGTAGGGGTATGTTTAGGGTTAGGTTTAGTGTTGCGGTTAGGTTTAGGGTTAGGGTTAGGTTTAGGACTAGGGCTACGGTTAGGTCTAGGGTTAGGGTTAGATTTCGGGTGAGGGTTCGGGATCTGGTTAGGTTTAGCTTTAGGGATAGGGTTAGGGTGAGGTTTAGGGTTAGTGTTAGGGTTAGGGTTAGTGTTAGATTAGGGCTAGGGTTAGGGTGAGGGTTAGGGTTAATGTTAGGGTGAGGGTGAGTTTGAGGGTGAGGGTGTGGGTGAGGGTGACGGTGAGAGTTAGGGTTAGGGTTAGGTTTATGGTTAGGCGTAGAGTTAGGGTTTGTGTTAGGGTTAGGGAAGGGATCGGGTTAGGTTTAGGTTTAGGGTTAGGTTAAGAATCAGGGTTAACGTTAGTGTTACGGTGAGGGTGAGGGTCTGGGTGAGGGTGAGGGTTAGGGTTAGTGTTAGGGTTAGGGTTAGGGTTGGGGTTAGGGTTAGGGTTAGGGCTAGGGTTACGTTTAGGGTTCAGGTTTGGGTTCGAGTTAGGGTTAGGGTTAGTGTTAGGGTTAGGGTAAGGGTACTGTTAGGGTTATGGTTCGGGTCAGGGTGAGGGTGTGGTTGAGGGCGAGGGTGAGGGTTTGGTTTAGGGTTAGGGTTAGAGTTCGGGTTTGGTTTTGGTTTCGGGTTCTGGTTAGGGTTAGGTTTAGGGTTAGGCTTAGGGTGAGTGTGAGGGTTCGGGTGAGTTTTAAGGCACGGATGAGGTTTAGGGTTATGGTTAGGATTAGGGCTAGCTTTACGGTTATGGTTACGGTTAGGGTTAGGGTTAGGGATCGGGTAAGGTTTAGGGGTAGGGTTAGCGTCAGCGTCAGGGTTAAGGTTAGGTTTAGGGTGAGGGTGATGGTGAGGGTTCGGGTTTGGGTTAGGATTGGGGTTAGGTTTAGGGTTCGGGTTAGGGTTAGGGCTAGTGTGAGGGTTAGGGTGAGCATTAGGGTTAGGGTTAGTTTTAGTGTTAGGGTTAGATTTAGGGTTCGGGTTCGGGTTCGAGTTAGGGTTATTGTTAGAGTTAGGTTTTCGGTTAGAGTTAGGGTGAGTGTGAGGGTGAGGGTGAGGGCGAAAGTTAGGTTTAAATTTAGGGTTAGGGTTAGTGTTGGCTTAAGGATATAGTTACGGTGAAGGTGAGGTTGTGGGTGAGTGTGAGGGTTCGAGGTAGGTTGTGGGTTAGGGTTAGTGTAGGGTTAGAGTAGGGGTATGTTTAGGGTTAGGTTTAGGGTTGCGGTTAGGTTTAGGGTTAGGGTTAGGTTTAGGACTAGGGCTACGGTTAGGTCTAGGGTTAGGGTTAGATTTCGGGTGAGGGTTCGGGATCTGGTTAGGTTCAGCTTTAGGGATAGGGTTAGGGTGAGGTTTAGGGTTAGTGTTAGGGTTAGGGTTAGTGTTAGATTAGGGCTAGGGTTAGGGTGAGGGTTAGGGTTAATGTTAGGGTGAGGGTGAGTTTGAGGGTGAGGGTGTGGGTGAGGGTGACGGTGAGAGTTAGGGTTAGGGTTAGGTTTATGGTTAGGCGTACAGTTAGGGTTTGTGTTAGGGTTAGGGAAGGGATCGGGTTAGGTTTAGGTTTAGGGTTAGGTTAAGAATCAGGGTTAACGTTAGTGTTACAGTGAGGGTGAGGGTCTGGGTGAGGGTGAGGGTTAGGGTTAGTGTTAGTGTTAGGGTTAGGGTTAGGGTTAGGTTTAGGGTTAGGGCTAGGGTTACGTTTAGGGTTCAGGTTTGGGTTCGAGTTAGGGTTAGGGTTAGTGTTAGGGTTAGGGTAAGGGTACTGTTAGGGTTATGGTTCGGGTCAGGGTGATGGTGTGGTTGAGGGCGAGGGTGAGGGTTTGGTTTAGGGTTAGGGTTAGAGTTTGGGTTTGGTTTTGGTTTCGGGTTCTGGTTAGGGTTAGGTTTAGGGTTAGGCTTAGGGTGAGTGTGAGGGTTCTGGTGAGTTTTAAGGCACGGATGACGTTTAGGGTTATGGTTAGGATTAGGGCTAGGTTTACGGTTATGGTTATGGTTAGGGTTAGGGTTAGGGATCGGGTAAGGTTTAGGGGTAGGGTTAGCGTCAGCGTCAGGGTTAAGGTTAGGTTTACGGTGAGGGTGATGCTGAGGGTTCGGGTTTGGGTTAGGATTGGGGTTAGGTTTAGGGTTCGGGTTAGGGTTAGGGCTAGTGTGAGGGTTAGGGTGAGCATTAGGGTTAGGGTTAGTTTTAGTGTTAGGGTTAGATTTAGGGTTCGGGTTCGGGTTCGAGTTAGGGTTATTGTTAGAGTTAGGTTTTCGGTTAGAGTTAGGGTGAGTGTGAGGGTGAGAGTGAGGGCGAAAGTTAGGTTTAAATTTAGGGTTAGGGTTAGTGTTGGCTTAAGGATATAGTTACGGTGAAGGTGAGGTTGTGGGTGAGTGTGAGGGTTCGAGTTAGGTTGTGGGTTAGGGTTAGTGTAGGGTTAGAGTAGGGGTATGTTTAGGGTTAGGTTTAGGGTTGCAGTTAGGTTTAGGGTTAGGGTTAGGTTTAGGACTAGGGCTACGGTTAGGTCTAGGGTTAGGGTTAGATTTCGGGTGAGGGTTCGGGATCTGGTTAGGTTTAGCTTTAGGGATAGGGTTAGGGTGAGGTTTAGGGTTAGTGTTAAGGTTAGGGTTAGTGTTAGATTAGGGCTAGGGTTAGGGTGAGGGTTAGGGTTAATGTTAGGGTGAGGGTGAGTTTGAGGGTGAGGGTGTGGGTGAGGGTGACGGTGAGAGTTAGGGTTAGGGTTAGGTTTATGGTTAGGCGTACAGTTAGGGTTTGTGTTAGGGTTAGGGAAGGGATCGGGTTAGGTTTAGGTTTAGGGTTAGGTTAAGAATCAGGGTTAACGTTAGTGTTACGGTGAGGGTGAGGGTCTGGGTGAGGGTGAGGGTTAGGGTTAGTGTTAGGGTTAGGGTTAGGGTTAGGGTTAGGGTTAGGGTTAGGGCTAGGGTTACGTTTAGGGTTCAGGTTTGGGTTCGAGTTAGGGTTAGGGTTAGTGTTAGGGTTAGGGTAAGGGTACTGTTAGGGTTATGGTTCGGGTCAGGGTGAGGGTGTGGTTGAGGGCGAGGGTGAGGGTTTGGTTTAGGGTTATGGTTAGAGTTTGGGTTTGGTTTTGGTTTCGGGTTCTGGTTAGGGTTAGGTTTAGGGTTAGGCTTAGGGTGAGTGTGAGGGTTCGGGTGAGTTTTAAGGCACGGATGAGGTTTAGGGTTATGGTTAGGATTAGGGCTAGCTTTACGGTTATGGTTATGGTTAGGGTTAGGGTTAGGGATCGGGTAAGGTTTAGGGGTAGGGTTAGCGTCAGCGTCAGGGTTAAGGTTAGGTTTAGGGTGAGGGTGATGCTGAGGGTTCGGGTTTGGGTTAGGATTGGGGTTAGGTTTAGGGTTCGGGTTAGGGTTAGGGCTAGTGTGAGGGTTAGGGTGAGCATTAGGGTTAGGGTTAGTTTTAGTGTTAGGGTTAGATTTAGGGTTCGGGTTCGGGTTCGAGTTAGGGTTATTGTTAGAGTTAGGTTTTCGGTTAGAGTTAGGGTGAGTGTGAGGATGAGGGTGAGGGCGAAAGTTAGGTTTAAATTTAGGGTTAGGGTTAGTGTTGGTTTAAGGATATAGTTACGGTGAAGGTGAGGTTGTGGGTGAGTGTGAGGGTTCGAGTTAGCTTGTGGGTTAGGGTTAGTGTAGGGTTAGTGTAGGGGTATGTTTAGGGTTAGGTTTAGGGTTGCGGTTAGGTTTAGGGTTAGGGTTAGGTTTAGGACTAGGGCTACGGTTAGGTCTAGGGTTAGGGTTAGATTTCGGGTGAGGGTTCGGGATCTGGTTAGGTTTAGCTTTAGGGATAGGGTTAGGGTGAGGTTTAGGGTTAGTGTTAGGGTTAGCGTTAGTGTTAGATTAGGGCTAGGGTTTGGGTGAGGGTTAGGGTTAATGTTAGGGTGAGGGTGAGTTTGAGGGTGAGGTTGTGGGTGAGGGTGACGGTGAGATTTAGGGTTAGGGTTAGGTTTATGGTTAGGCGTACAGTTAGGGTTTGTGTTAGGGTTAGGGAAGGGATCGGGTTAGGTTTATGTTTAGGGTTAGGTTAAGAATCAGGGTTAACGTTAGTGTTACGGTGAGGGTGAGGGTCTGGGTGAGGGTGAGGGTTAGGGTTAGTGTTAGGGTTAGGGTTAGGGTTAGGGTTAGGGTTAGGGTTAGGGTTAGGGCTAGGGTTACGTTTAGGGTTCAGGTTTGGGTTCGAGTTAGGGTTAGGGTTAGTGTTAGGGTTAGGGTAAGGGTACTGTTAGGGTTATGGTTCGGGTCAGGGTGAGGGTGTGGTTGAGGGCGAGGGTGAGGGTTTGGTTTAGGGTTAGGGTTAGAGTTTGGGTTTGGTTTTGGTTTCGGGTTCTGGTTAGGGTTAGGTTTAGGGTTAGGCTTAGGGTGAGTGTGAGGTTTCGGGTGAGTTTTAAGGCACGGATGAGGTTTAGGGTTATGGTTAGGATTAGGGCTAGCTTTTCGGTTATGGTTATGGTTAGGGTTAGGGTTAGGGATCGGGTAAGGTTTAGGGGTAGGGTTAGCGTCAGCGTCAGGGTTAAGGTTAGGTTTAGGGTGAGGGTGATGGTGAGGGTTCGGGTTTGGGTTAGGATTGGGGTTAGGTTTAGGGTTCGGGTTAGGGTTAGGGCTAGTGTGAGGGTTAGGGTGAGCATTAGGGTTAGGGTTAGTTTTAGTGTTAGGGTTAGATTTAGGGTTCGGGTTCGGGTTCGAGTTAGGGTTATTGTTAGAGTTAGGTTTTCGGTTAGAGTTAGGGTGAGTGTGAGGGTGAGGGTGAGGGCGAAAGTTAGGTTTAAATTTAGGGTTAGGGTTAGTGTTGGCTTAAGGATATAGTTACGGTGAAGGTGAGGTTGTGGGTGAGTGTGAGGGTTCGAGGTAGGTTGTGGGTTAGGGTTAGTGTAGGGTTAGAGTAGGGGTATGTTTAGGGTTAGGTTTAGGGTTGCGGTTAGGTTTAGGGTTAGGGTTAGGTTTAGGACTAGGGCTACGGTTAGGTCTAGGGTTAGGGTTAGATTTCGGGTGAGGGTTCGGGATCTGGTTAGGTTTAGCTTTAGGGATAGGGTTAGGGTGAGGTTTAGGGTTAGTGTTAGGGTTAGGGTTAGTGTTAGATTAGGGCTAGGGTTAGGGTGAGGGTTAGGGTTAATGTTAGGGTGAGGGTGAGTTTGAGGGTGAGGGTGTGGGTGAGGGTGACGGTGAGAGTTAGGGTTAGGGTTAGGTTTATGGTTAGGCGTACAGTTAGGGTTTGTGTTAGGGTTAGGGAAGGGATCGGGTTAGGTTTAGGTTTAGGGTTAGGTTAAGAATCAGGGTTAACGTTAGTGTTACGGTGAGGGTGAGGGTCTGGGTGAGGGTGAGGGTTAGGGTTAGTGTTAGGGTTAGGGTTAGGGTTAGGGTTAGGTTTAAGGTTAGGGTTAGGGCTAGGGTTACGTTTAGGGTTCAGGTTTGGGTTCGAGTTAGGGTTAGGGTTAGTGTTAGGGTTAGGGTAAGGGTACTGTTAGGGTTATGGTTCGGGTCAGGGTGAGGGTGTGGTTGAGGGCGAGGGTGAGGGTTTGGTTTAGGGTTAGGGTTAGAGTTCGGGTTTGGTTTTGGTTTCGGGTTCTGGTTAGGGTTAGGTTTAGGGTTAGGCTTAGGGTGAGTGTGAGGGTTCGGGTGAGTTTTAAGGCACGGATGAGGTTTAGGGTTATGGTTAGGATTAGGGCTAGCTTTACGGTTATGGTTACGGTTAGGGTTAGGGTTAGGGATCGGGTAAGGTTTAGGGGTAGGGTTAGCGTCAGCGTCAGGGTTAAGGTTAGGTTTAGGGTGAGGGTGATGGTGAGGGTTCGGGTTTGGGTTAGGATTGGGGTTAGGTTTAGGGTTCGGGTTAGGGTTAGGGCTAGTGTGAGGGTTAGGGTGAGCATTAGGGTTAGGGTTAGTTTTAGTGTTAGGGTTAGATTTAGGGTTCGGGTTCGTGTTCGATTTAGGGTTATTGTTAGAGTTAGCATTTCGGTTTGAGTTAGGGTGAGTGTGAGGGTGAGGGTGAGGGCGAAAGTTAGGTTTAAATTTAGGGTTAGGGTTAGTGTTGGCTTAAGGATATAGTTACGGTGAAGGTGAGGTTGTGTGTGAGTGTGAGGGTTCGAGTTAGGTTGTGGGTTAGGGTTAGTGTAGGGTTAGAGTAGGGGTATGTTTAGGGTTAGGTATAGGGTTGCGGTTAGGTTTAGGATTAGGGTTAGGTTTAGGACTAGGGCTATGGTTAGGTCTAGGGTTAGGGTTAGATTTCGGGTGAGGGTTCGGGATCTGGTTAGGTTTAGCTTTAGGGATAGGGTTAGGGTGAGGTTTAGGGTTAGTGTTAGGGTTAGGGTTAGTGTTAGATTAGGGCTAGGGTTAGGGTGAGGGTTAGGGTTAATGTTAGGGTGAGGGTGAGTTTGAGGGTGAGGGTGTGGGTGAGGGTGACGGTGAGAGTTAGGGTTAGGGTTAGGTTTATGGTTAGGCGTACAGTTAGGGTTTGTGTTAGGGTTAGGGAAGGGATCGGGTTAGGTTTAGGTTTAGGGTTAGGTTAAGAATCAGGGTTAACGTTAGTGTTACGGTGAGGGTGAGGGTCTGGGTGAGGGTGAGGGTTAGGGTTAGTGTTAGGGTTAGGGTTAGGGTTAGGGCTAGGGTTACGTTTAGGGTTCAGGTTTGGGTTCGAGTTAGGGTTAGGGTTAGTGTTAGGGTTAGAGTAAGGGTACTGTTAGGGTTATGGTTCGGGTCAGGGTGAGGGTGTGGTTGAGGGCGAGGGTGAGGGTTTGGTTTAGGGTTAGGGTTAGAGTTCGGGTTTGGTTTTGGTTTCGGGTTCTGGTTAGGGTTAGGTTTAGGGTTAGGCTTAGGGTGAGTGTGAGGGTTCGGGTGAGTTTTAAGGCACGGATGAGGTTTAGGGTTATGGTTAGGATTAGGGCTAGCTTTACGGTTATGGTTACGGTTAGGGTTAGGGTTAGGGATCGGGTAAGGTTTAGGGGTAGGGTTAGCGTCAGCGTCAGGGTTAAGGTTAGGTTTAGGTTGAGGGTGATGCTGAGGGTTCGGGTTTGGGTTAGGATTGGGGTTAGGTTTAGGGTTCGGGTTAGGGTTAGGGCTAATGTGAGGGTTAGGGTGAGCATTAGGGTTAGGGTTAGTTTTAGTGTTAGGGTTAGATTTAGGGTTCGGGTTCGGGTTCGAGTTAGGGTTATTGTTAGAGTTAGGTTTTCGGTTAGAGTTAGGGTGAGTGTGAGGGTGAGGGTGAGGGCGAAAGTTAGGTTTAAATTTAGGGTTAGGGTTAGTGTTGGCTTAAGGATATAGTTACGGTGAAGGTGAGGTTGTGGGTGAGTGTGAGGGTTCGAGTTAGGTTGTGGGTTAGGGTTAGTGTAGGGTTAGAGTAGGGGTATGTTTAGGGTTAGGTTTAGGGTTGCAGTTAGGTTTAGGGTTCGGTTAGGTTTAGGACTAGTTCTACGGTTAGGTCTAGTGTTAGTGTTAGATTTCGGGTGAGGGTTCGGGATCTGGTTAGGTTTAGCTTTAGGGATAGGGTTAGGGTGAGGTTTAGGGTTAGTGTTAGGGTTAGGGTTAGTGTTAGATTAGGGCTAGGGTTTGGGTGAGGGTTAGGGTTAATGTTAGGGTGAGGGTGAGTTTGAGGGTGAGGGTGTGGGTGAGGGTGACGGTGAGAGTTAGGGTTAGGGTTAGGTTTATGGTTAGGCGTACAGTTAGGGTTTGTGTTAGGGTTAGGGAAGGGATCGGGTTAGGTTTATGTTTAGGGTTAGGTTAAGAATCAGGGTTAACGTTAGTGTTACGGTGAGGGTGAGGGTCTGGGTGAGGGTGAGGGTTAGGGTTAGTGTTAGGGTTAGGATTAGGGTTAGGGTTAGGGTTAGGGTTAGGGCTAGGGTTACATTTAGGGTTCAGGTTTGGGTTCGAGTTAGGGTTAGGGTTAGTGTTAGGGTTAGGGTAAGGGTACTGTTAGGGTTATGGTTCGGGTCAGGGTGAGGGTGTGGTTGAGGGCGAGGGTGAGGGTTTGGTTTAGGGTTAGGGTTAGAGTTAGGGTTTGGTTTTGGTTTCGGGTTCTGGTTAGGGTTAGGTTTAGGGTTAGGCTTAGGGTGAGTGTGAGGGTTCGGGTGAGTTTTAAGGCACGGATGAGGTTTAGGGTTATGGTTAGGATTACGGCTAGCTTTACGGTTATGGTTACGGTTAGGGTTAGGGTTAGGGATCGGGTAAGGTTTAGGGGTAGGGTTAGCGTCAGCGTCAGGGTTAAGGTTAGGTTTAGGGTGAGGGTGATGCTGAGGGTTCGGGTTTGGGTTAGGATTGGGGTTAGGTTTAGGGTTCGGGTTAGGGTTAGGGCTAGTGTGAGGGTTAGGGTGAGCATTAGGGTTAGGGTTAGTTTTAGTGTTAGGGTTAGATTTAGGGTTCGGGTTCGGGTTCGAGTTAGGGTTATTGTTAGAGTTAGGTTTTCGGTTAGAGTTAGGGTGAGTGTGAGGGTGAGGGTGAGGGCGAAAGTTAGGTTTAAATTTAGGGTTAGGGTTAGTGTTGGCTTAAGGATATAGTTACGGTGAAGGTGAGGTTGTGGGTGAGTGTGAGGGTTCGAGTTAGGTTGTGGGTTAGGGTTAGTGAAGGGTTAGGGTAGGGGTATGTTTAGGGTTAGGTTTAGGGTTGCAGTTAGGTTTAGGGTTCGGTTAGGTTTAGGACTAGGTCTACGGTTAGGTCTAGTGTTAGTGTTAGATTTCGGGTGAGGGTTCGGGATCTGGTTAGGTTTAGCTTTAGGGATAGGGTTAGGGTGAGGTTTAGGGTTAGTGTTAGGGTTAGGGTTAGTGTTAGATTAGGGCTAGGGTTAGGGTGAGGGTTAGGGTTAATGTTAGGGTGAGGGTGAGTTTGAGGGTGAGGGTGTGGGTGAGGGTGACGGTGAGAGTTAGGGTTAGGGTTAGGTTTATGGTTAGGCGTACAGTTAGGGTTTGTGTTAGGGTTAGGGAAGGGATCGGGTTAGGTTTAGGTTTAGGGTTAGGTTAAGAATCAGGGTTAACGTTAGTGTTACGGTGAGGGTGAGGGTCTGGGTGAGGGTGAGGGTTAGGGTTAGTGTTAGGGTTAGGGTTAGGGTTAGGGTTAGGGTTATGGTTAGGGCTAGGGTTACGTTTAGGGTTCAGGTTTGGGTTCGAGTTAGGGTTAGGGTTAGTGTTAGGGTTAGGGTAAGGGTACTGTTAGGGTTATGGTTCGGGTCAGGGTGAGGGTGTGGTTGAGGGCGAGGGTGAGGGTTTGGTTTAGGGTTAGGGTTAGAGTTCGGGTTTGGTTTTGGTTTCGGGTTCTGGTTAGGGTTAGGTTTAGGGTTAGGCTTAGGGTGAGTGTGAGGGTTCGGGTGAGTTTTAAGGCACGGATGAGGTTTAGGGTTATGGTTAGGATTAGGGCTAGCTTTACGGTTATGGTTATGGTTAGGGTTAGGGTTAGGGATCGGGTAAGGTTTAGGGGTAGGGTTAGCGTCAGCGTCAGGGTTAAGGTTAGGTTTAGGGTGAGGGTGATGCTGAGGGTTCGGGTTTGGGTTAGGATTGGGGTTAGGTTTAGGGTTCGGGTTAGGGTTAGGGCTAGTGTGAGGGTTAGGGTGAGCATTAGGGTTAGGGTTAGTTTTAGTGTTAGGGTTAGATTTAGGGTTCGGGTTCGGGTTCGAGTTAGGGTTATTGTTAGAGTTAGGTTTTCGGTTAGAGTTAGGGTGAGTGTGAGGGTGAGGGTGAGGGCGAAAGTTAGGTTTAAATTTAGGGTTAGGGTTAGTGTTGGCTTAAGGATATAGTTACGGTGAAGGTGAGGTTGTGGGTGAGTGTGAGGGTTCGAGTTAGCTTGTGGGTTAGGGTTAGTGTAGGGTTAGAGTAGGGGTATGTTTAGGGTTAGGTTTAGGGTTGCGGTTAGGTTTAGGGTTAGGGTTAGGTTTAGGACTAGGGCTACGGTTAGGTCTAGGGTTAGGGTTAGATTTCGGGTGAGGGTTCGGGATCTGGTTAGGTTTAGCTTTAGGGATAGGGTTAGGGTGAGGTTTAGGGTTAGTGTTAGGGTTAGGGTTAGTGTTAGATTAGGGCTAGGGTTAGGGTGAGGGTTAGGGTTAATGTTAGGGTGAGGGTGAGTTTGAGGGTGAGGGTGTGGGTGAGGGTGACGGTGATAGTTAGGGTTAGGGTTAGGTTTATGGTTAGGCGTACAGTTAGGGTTTGTGTTAGGGTTAGGGAAGGGATCGGGTTAGGTTTAGGTTTAGGGTTAGGTTAAGAATCAGGGTTAACGTTAGTGTTACGGTGAGGGTGAGGGTCTGGGTGAGGGTGAGGGTTAGGGTTAGTGTTAGGGTTAGGGTTAGGGTTATGGTTAGGGTTAGGGTTAGGGGTAGGGTTACGTTTAGGGTTCAGGTTTGGGTTCGAGTTAGGGTTAGGGTTAGTGTTAGGGTTAGGGTAAGGGTACTGTTAGGGTTATGGTTCGGGTCAGGGTGAGGGTGTGGTTGAGGGCGAGGGTGAGGGTTTGGTTTAGGGTTAGGGTTAGAGTTCGGGTTTGGTTTTGGTTTCGGGTGCTGGTTAGGGTTAGGTTTAGGGTTAGGCTTAGGGTGAGTGTGAGGGTTCGGGTGAGTTTTAAGGCACGGATGAGGTTTAGGGTTATGGTTAGGATTAGGGCTAGCTTTACGGTTATGGTTATGGATAGGGTTAGGGTTGGGGATCGGGTAAGGTTTAGGGGTAGGGTTAGCGTCAGCGTCAGGGTTAAGGTTAGGTTTAGGGTGAGGGTGATGCTGAGGGTTCGGGTTTGGGTTAGGATTGGGGTTAGGTTTAGGGTTCGGGTTAGGGTTAGGGCTAGTGTGAGGGTTAGGGTGAGCATTAGGGTTAGGGTTAGTTTTAGTGTTAGGGTTAGATTTAGGGTTCGGGTTCGGGTTCGAGTTAGGGTTATTGTTAGAGTTAGGTTTTCGGTTAGAGTTAGGGTGAGTGTGAGGGTGAGGGTGAGGGCGAAAGTTAGGTTTAAATTTAGGGTTAGGGTTAGTGTTGGCTTAAGGATATAGTTATGGTGAAGGTGAGGTTGTGGGTGAGTGTGAGGGTTCGAGTTAGGTTGTGGGTTAGGGTTAGTGTAGGGTTAGAGTAGGGGTATGTTTAGGGTTAGGTTTAGGGTTGCGGTTAGGTTTAGGGTTAGGGTTAGGTTTAGGACTAGGGCTACGGTTAGGTCTAGGGTTAGGGTTAGATTTCGGGTGAGGGTTCGGGATCTGGTTAGGTTTAGCTTTAGGGATAGGGTTAGGGTGAGGTTTAGGGTTAGTGTTAGGGTTAGGGTTAGTGTTAGATTAGGGCTAGGGTTAGGGTGAGGGTTAGGGTTAATGTTAGGGTGAGGGTGAGTTTGAGGGTGAGGGTGTGGGTGAGGGTGACGGTGAGAGTTAGGGTTAGGGTTAGGTTTATGGTTAGGCGTACAGTTAGGGTTTGTGTTAGGGTTAGGGAAGGGATCGGGTTAGGTTTAGGTTTAGGGTTAGGTTAAGAATCAGGGTTAACGTTAGTGTTACGGTGAGGGTGAGGGTCTGGGTGAGGGTGAGGGTTAGGTTTAGTGTTAGGGTTAGGGATAGGGTTAGGGTTAGGGTTAGGGCTAGGGTTACGTTTAGGGTTCAGGTTTGGGTTCGAGTTAGGGTTAGGGTTAGTGTTAGGGTTAGGGTAAGGGTACTGTTAGGGTTATGGTTCGGGTCAGGGTGAGGGTGTGGTTGAGGGCGAGGGTGAGGGTTTGGTTTAGGGTTAGGGTTAGAGTTCGGGTTTGGTTTTGGTTTCGGGTTCTGGTTAGGGTTAGGTTTAGGGTTAGGCTTAGGGTGAGTGTGAGGGTTCGGGTGAGTTTTAAGGCACGGATGAGGTTTAGGGTTATGGTTAGGATTAGGGCTAGCTTTACGGTTATGGTTATGGATAGGGTTAGGGTTGGGGATCGGGTAAGGTTTAGGGGTAGGGTTAGCGTCAGCGTCAGGGTTAAGGTTAGGTTTAGGGTGAGGGTGATGCTGAGGGTTCGGGTTTGGGTTAGGATTGGGGTTAGGTTTAGGGTTCGGGTTAGGGTTAGGGCTAGTGTGAGGGTTAGGGTGAGCATTAGGGTTAGGGTTAGTTTTAGTGTTAGGGTTAGATTTAGGGTTCGGGTTCGGGTTCGAGTTAGGGTTATTGTTAGAGTTAGGTTTTCGGTTAGAGTTAGGGTGAGTGTGAGGGTGAGGGTGAGGGCAAAAGTTAGGTTTAAATTTAGGGTTAGGGTTAGTGTTGGCTTAAGGATATAGTTATGGTGAAGGTGAGGTTGTGGGTGAGTGTGAGGGTTCGAGTTAGGTTGTGGGTTAGGGTTAGTGTAGGGTTAGAGTAGGGGTATGTTTAGGGTTAGGTTTAGGGTTGCGGTTAGGTTTAGGGTTAGGGTTAGGTTTAGGACTAGGGCTACGGTTAGGTCTAGGGTTAGGGTTAGATTTCGGGTGAGGGTTCGGGATCTGGTTAGGTTTAGCTTTAGGGATAGGGTTAGGGTGAGGTTTAGGGTTAGTGTTAGGGTTAGGGATAGGGTTAGGGTTAGGGTTAGGGCTAGGGTTACGTTTAGGGTTCAGGTTTGGGTTCGAGTTAGGGTTAGGGTTAGTGTTAGGGTTAGGGTAAGGGTACTGTTAGGGTTATGGTTCGGGTCAGGGTGAGGGTGTGGTTGAGGGCGAGGGTGAGGGTTTGGTTTAGGGTTAGGGTTAGAGTTCGGGTTTGGTTTTGGTTTCGGGTTCTGGTTAGGGTTAGGTTTAGGGTTAGGCTTAGGGTGAGTGTGAGGGTTCGGGTGAGTTTTAAGGCACGGATGAGGTTTAGGGTTATGGTTAGGATTAGGGCTAGCTTTACGGTTATGGTTACGGTTAGGGTTAGGGTTAGGGATCGGGTAAGGTTTAGGGGTAGGGTTAGCGTCAGCGTCAGGGTTAAGGTTAGGTTTAGGGTGAGGGTGATGGTGAGGGTTCGGGTTCGGGTTAGGATTGGGGTTAGGTTTAGGGTTCGGGTTAGGGTTAGGGCTAGTGTGAGGGTTAGGGTGAGCATTAGGGTTAGGGTTAGTTTTAGTGTTAGGGTTAGATTTAGGGTTCGGGTTCGGGTTCGAGTTAGGGTTATTGTTAAAGTTAGGTTTTCGGTTAGAGTTAGGGTGAGTGTGAGGGTGAGGGTGAGGGCGAAAGTTAGGTTTAAATTTAGGGTTAGGGTTAGTGTTGGCTTAAGGATATAGTTACGGTGAAGGTGAGGTTGTGGGTGAGTGTGAGGGTTCGAGTTAGGTTGTGGGTTAGGGTTAGTGTAGGGTTAGAGTAGGGGTATGTTTAGGGTTAGGTTTAGGGTTGCGGTTAGGTTTAGGGTTAGGGTTAGGTTTAGGACTAGGGCTACGGTTAGGTCTAGGGTTAGGGTTAGATTTCGGGTGAGGGTTCGGGATCTGGTTAGGTTTAGCTTTAGGGATAGGGTTAGGGTGAGGTTTAGGGTTAGTGTTAGGGTTAGGGTTAGTGTTAGATTAGGGCTAGAGTTAGGGTGGGGCTTAGGGTTAATGTTAGGATGAGGGTGAGTTTGAGGGTGAGGGTGTGGGTGAGGGTGACGGTGAGAGTTAGGGTTAGGGTTAGGTTTATGGTTAGGCGTACAGTTAGGGTTTGTGTTAGGGTTAGGGAAGGGATCGGGTTAGGTTTAGGTTTAGGGTTAGGTTAAGAATCAGGGTTAACGTTAGTGTTACGGTGAGGGTGAGGGTCTGGGTGAGGGTGAGGGTTAGGGTTAGTGTTAGGGTTAGGGTTAGGGTTAGGGTTAGGGCCAGGGTTACGTTTAGGGTTCAGGTTTGGGTTCGAGTTAGGGTTAGGGTTAGTGTTAGGGTTAGGGTAAGGGTACTTTTAGGGTTATGGTTCGGGTCAGGGTGAGGGTGTGGTTGAGGGCGAGGGTGAGGGTTTGGTTTAGGGTTAGGGTTAGAGTTTGGGTTTGGTTTTGGTTTCGGGTTCTGGTTAGGGTTAGGTTTAGGGTTAGGCTTAGGGTGAGTGTGAGGGTTCGGGTGAGTTTTAAGGCACGGATGAGGTTTAGGGTTATGGTTAGGATTAGGGCTAGCTTTACGGTTATGGTTATGGATAGGGTTAGGGTTAGGGATCGGGTAAGGTTTAGGGGTAGGGTTAGCGTCAGCGTCAGGGTTAAGGTTAGGTTTAGGGTGAGGGTGATGCTGAGGGTTCGGGTTTGGGTTAGGATTGGGGTTAGGTTTAGGGTTCGGGTTAGGGTTATGGCTAGTGTGAGGGTTAGGGTGAGCATTAGGGTTAGGGTTAGTTTTAGTGTTAGGGTTAGATTTAGGGTTCGGGTTCGGGTTGGAGTTAGGGTTATTGTTAGAGTTAGGTTTTCGGTTAGAGTTAGGGTGAGTGTGAGGGTGAGGGTGAGGGCGAAAGTTAGGTTTAAATTTAGGGTTAGGGTTAGTGTTGGCTTAAGGATATAGTTATGGTGAAGGTGAGGTTGTGGGTGAGTGTGAGGGTTCGAGTTAGGTTGTGGGTTAGGGTTAGTGTAGGGTTAGAGTAGGGGTATGTTTAGGGTTAGGTTTAGGGTTGTGGTTAGGTTTAGGGTTAGGGTTAGGTTTAGGACTAGGGCTACGGTTAGGTCTAGGGTTAGGGTTAGATTTCGGGTGAGGGTTCGGGATCTGGTTAGGTTTAGCTTTAGGGATAGGGTTAGGGTGAGGTTTAGGGTTAGTGTTAGGGTTAGGGTTAGTGTTAGATTAGGGCTAGGGTTAGGGTGAGGGTTAGGGTTAATGTTAGGGTGAGGGTGAGTTTGAGGGTGAGGGTGTGGGTGAGGGTGACGGTGAGAGTTAGGGTTAGGGTTAGGTTTATGGTTAGGCGTACAGTTAGGGTTTGTGTTAGGGTTAGGGAAGGGATCGGGTTAGGTTTAGGTTTAGGGTTAGGTTAAGAATCAGGGTTAACGTTAGTGTTACGGTGAGGGTGAGGGTCTGGGTGAGGGTGAGGGTTAGGGTTAGTGTTAGGGTTAGGGTAAGGGTACTGTTAGGGTTATGGTTCGGGTCAGGGTGAGGGTGTGGTTGAGGGCGAGGGTGAGGGTTTGGTTTAGGGTTAGGGTTAGAGTTCGGGTTTGGTTTTGGTTTCGGGTTCTGGTTAGGGTTAGGTTTAGGGTTAGGCTTAGGGTGAGTGTGAGGGTTCGGGTGAGTTTTAAGGCACGGATGAGGTTTAGGGTTATGGTTAGGATTAGGGCTAGCTTTACGGTTATGGTTACGGTTAGGGTTAGGGTTAGGGATCGGGTAAGGTTTAGGGGTAGGGTTAGCGTCAGCGTCAGGGTTAAGGTTAGGTTTAGGGTGAGGGTGATGGTGAGGGTTCGGGTTTGGGTTAGGATTGGGGTTAGGTTTAGGGTTCGGGTTAGGGTTAGGGCTAGTGTGAGGGTTAGGGTGAGCATTAGGGTTAGGGTTAGTTTTAGTGTTAGGGTTAGATTTAGGGTTCGGGTTCGGGTTCGAGTTAGGGTTATTGTTAAAGTTAGGTTTTCGGTTAGAGTTAGAGTGAGTGTGAGGGTGAGGGTGAGGGCGAAAGTTAGGTTTAAATTTAGGGTTAGGGTTAGTGTTGGCTTAAGGATATAGTTACGGTGAAGGTGAGGTTGTGGGTGAGTGTGAGGGTTCGAGTTAGGTTGTGGGTTAGGGTTAGTGTAGGGTTAGAGTAGGGGTATGTTTAGGGTTAGGTTTAGGGTTGCGGTTAGGTTTAGGGTTAGGGTTAGGTTTAGGACTAGGGCTACGGTTAGGTCTAGGGTTAGGGTTAGATTTCGGGTGAGGGTTCGGGATCTGGTTAGGTTTAGCTTTAGGGATAGGGTTAGGGTGAGGTTTAGGGTTAGTGTTAGGGTTAGGGTTAGTGTTAGATTAGGGCTAGAGTTAGGGTGAGTGTTAGGGTTAATGTTAGGGTGAGGGTGAGTTTGAGGGTGAGGTTGTGGGTGAGGGTGACGGTGAGAGTTAGGGTTAGGGTTAGGTTTATGGTTAGGCGTACAGTTAGGGTTTGTGTTAGGGTTAGGGAAGGGATCGGGTTAGGTTTAGGTTTAGGGTTAGGTTAAGAATCAGGGTTAACGTTAGTGTTACGGTGAGGGTGAGGGTCTGGGTGAGGGTGAGGGTTAGGCTTAGTGTTAGGGTTAGGGTTAGGGTTAGGGTTAGGTTTAGGGTTAGGGCTAGGGTTACGTTTAGGGTTCAGGTTTGGGTTCGAGTTAGGGTTAGGGTTAGTGTTAGGGTTAGGGTAAGGGTACTCTTAGGGTTATGGTTCGGGTCAGGGTGAGGGTGTGGTTGAGGGCGAGGGTGAGGGTTTGGTTTAGGGTTAGGGTTAGAGTTCGGGTTTGGTTTTGGTTTCGGGTTCTGGTTAGGGTTAGGTTTAGGGTTAGGCTTAGGGTGAGTGTGAGGGTTCGGGTGAGTTTTAAGGCACGGATGAGGTTTAGGGTTATGGTTAGGATTAGGGCTAGCTTTACGGTTATGGTTATGGTTAGGGTTAGGGTTAGGGATCGGGTAAGGTTTAGGGGTAGGGTTAGCGTCAGCGTCAGGGTTAAGGTTAGGTTTACGGTGAGAGTGATGCTGAGGGTTCGGGTTTGGGTTAGGATTGGGGTTAGGTTTAGGGTTCGGGTTAGGGTTAGGGCTAGTGTGAGGGTTAGGGTGAGCATTAGGGTTAGGGTTAATTTTAGTGTTAGGGTTAGATTTAGGGTTCGGTTTCGGGTTCGAGTTAGGGCTATTGTTAGAGTTAGGTTTTCGGTTAGAGTTAGGGTGAGTGTGAGGGTGAGGGTGAGGGCGAAAGTTAGGTTTAAATTTAGGGTTAGTGTTAGTGTTGGCTTAAGGATATAGTTACGGTGAAGGTGAGGTTGTGGGTGAGTGTGAGGGTTCGAGTTAGGTTGTGGGTTAGGGTTAGTGTAGGGTTAGAGTAGGGGTATGTTTAGGGTTAGGTTTAGGGTTGCGGTTAGGTTTAGGGTTAGGGTTAGGTTTAGGACTAGGGCTACGGTTAGGTCTAGGGTTAGGGTTAGATTTCGGGTGAGGGTTCGGGATCTGGTTAGGTTTAGCTTTAGGGATAGGGTTAGGGTGAGGTTTAGGGTTAGTGTTAGGGTTAGGGTTAGTGTTAGATTAGGGCTAGGGTTAGGGTGAGGGTTAGGGTTAATGTTAGGGTGAGGGTGAGTTTGAGGGTGAGGGTGTGGGTGAGGTTGACGGTGAGAGTTAGGGTTAGGGTTAGGTTTATGCTTAGGCGTACAGTTAGGGTTTGTGTTAGGGTTAGGGAAGGGATCGGGTTAGGTTTAGGTTTAGGGTTAGGTTAAGAATCAGGGTTAACGTTAGTGTTACGGTGAGGGTGAGGGTCTGGGTGAGGGTGAGGGTTAGGGTTAGTGTTAGGGTTAGGGTTAGGGTTAGGGTTAGGGTTAGGGCTAGGGTTACGTTTAGGGTTCAGGTTTGGGTTCGAGTTAGGGTTAGGGTTAGTGTTAGGGTTAGGGTAAGGGTACTGTTAGGGTTATGGTTCGGATCAGGGTGAGGGTGTGGTTGAGGGCGAGGGTGAGGGTTTGGTTTAGGGTTAGGGTTAGAGTTCGGGTTTGGTTTTGATTTCGGGTTCTGGTTAGGGTTAGGTTTAGGGTTAGGCTTAGGGTGAGTGTGAGGGTTCGGGTGAGTTTTAAGGCACGGATGAGGTTTAGGGTTATGGTTAGGATTAGGGCTAGCTTTACGGTTATGGTTATGGTTAGGGTTAGGGTTAGGGATCGGGTAAGGTTTAGGGGTAGGGTTAGCGTCAGCGTCAGGGTTAAGGTTAGGTTTAGGGTGAGGGTGATGCTGAGGGTTCGGGTTTGGGTTAGGATTGGGGTTAGGTTTAGGGTTCGGGTTAGGGTTAGGGCTAGTGTGAGGGTTAGGGTGAGCATTAGGGTTAGGGTTAGTTTTAGTGTTAGGGTTAGATTTAGGGTTCGGGTTCGGGTTCGAGTTAGGGTTATTGTTAGAGTTAGGTTTTCGGTTAGAGTTAGGGTGAGTGTGAGGGTGAGGGTGAGGGCGAAAGTTAGGTTTAAATTTAGGGTTAGGGTTAGTGTTGGCTTAAGGATATAGTTACGGTGAAGGTGAGGTTGTGGGTGAGTGTGAGGGTTCGAGTTAGGTTGTGGGTTAAGGTTAGTGTAGGGTTAGAGTAGGGGTATGTTTAGGGTTAGGTTTAGGGTTGCGGTTAGGTTTAGGGTTAGGGTTAGGTTTAGGACTAGGGCTACGGTTAGGTCTAGGGTTAGGGTTAGATTTCGGGTGAGGGTTCGGGATCTGGTTAGGTTTAGCTTTAGGGATAGGGTTAGGGTGAGGTTTAGGGTTAGTGTTAGGGTTAGGGTTAGTGTTAGATTAGGGCTAGAGTTAGGGTGAGTGTTAGGGTTAATGTTAGGGTGAGGGTGAGTTTGAGGGTGAGGTTGTGGGTGAGGGTGACGGTGAGAGTTAGGGTTAGGGTTAGGTTTATGGTTAGGCGTACAGTTAGGGTTTGTGTTAGGGTTAGGGAAGGGATCGGGTTAGGTTTAGGTTTAGGGTTAGGTTAAGAATCAGGGTTAACGTTAGTGTTACGGTGAGGGTGAGGGTCTGGGTGAGGGTGAGGGTTAGGCTTAGTGTTAGGGTTAGGGTTAGGGTTAGGGTTAGGTTTAGGGTTAGGGCTAGGGTTACGTTTAGGGTTCAGGTTTGGGTTCGAGTTAGGGTTAGGGTTAGTGTTAGGGTTAGGGTAAGGGTACTCTTAGGGTTATGGTTCGGGTCAGGGTGAGGGTGTGGTTGAGGGCGAGGGTGAGGGTTTGGTTTAGGGTTAGGGTTAGAGTTCGGGTTTGGTTTTGGTTTCGGGTTCTGGTTAGGGTTAGGTTTAGGGTTAGGCTTAGGGTGAGTGTGAGGGTTCGGGTGAGTTTTAAGGCACGGATGAGGTTTAGGGTTATGGTTAGGATTAGGGCTAGCTTTACGGTTATGGTTATGGTTAGGGTTAGGGTTAGGGATCGGGTAAGGTTTAGGGGTAGGGTTAGCGTCAGCGTCAGGGTTAAGGTTAGGTTTACGGTGAGAGTGATGCTGAGGGTTCGGGTTTGGGTTAGGATTGGGGTTAGGTTTAGGGTTCGGGTTAGGGTTAGGGCTAGTGTGAGGGTTAGGGTGAGCATTAGGGTTAGGGTTAATTTTAGTGTTAGGGTTAGATTTAGGGTTCGGTTTCGGGTTCGAGTTAGGGCTATTGTTAGAGTTAGGTTTTCGGTTAGAGTTAGGGTGAGTGTGAGGGTGAGGGTGAGGGCGAAAGTTAGGTTTAAATTTAGGGTTAGTGTTAGTGTTGGCTTAAGGATATAGTTACGGTGAAGGTGAGGTTGTGGGTGAGTGTGAGGGTTCGAGTTAGGTTGTGGGTTAGGGTTAGTGTAGGGTTAGAGTAGGGGTATGTTTAGGGTTAGGTTTAGGGTTGCGGTTAGGTTTAGGGTTAGGGTTAGGTTTAGGACTAGGGCTACGGTTAGGTCTAGGGTTAGGGTTAGATTTCGGGTGAGGGTTCGGGATCTGGTTAGGTTTAGCTTTAGGGATAGGGTTAGGGTGAGGTTTAGGGTTAGTGTTAGGGTTAGGGTTAGTGTTAGATTAGGGCTAGGGTTAGGGTGAGGGTTAGGGTTAATGTTAGGGTGAGGGTGAGTTTGAGGGTGAGGGTGTGGGTGAGGTTGACGGTGAGAGTTAGGGTTAGGGTTAGGTTTATGCTTAGGCGTACAGTTAGGGTTTGTGTTAGGGTTAGGGAAGGGATCGGGTTAGGTTTAGGTTTAGGGTTAGGTTAAGAATCAGGGTTAACGTTAGTGTTACGGTGAGGGTGAGGGTCTGGGTGAGGGTGAGGGTTAGGGTTAGTGTTAGGGTTAGGGTTAGGGTTAGGGTTAGGGTTAGGGCTAGGGTTACGTTTAGGGTTCAGGTTTGGGTTCGAGTTAGGGTTAGGGTTAGTGTTAGGGTTAGGGTAAGGGTACTGTTAGGGTTATGGTTCGGATCAGGGTGAGGGTGTGGTTGAGGGCGAGGGTGAGGGTTTGGTTTAGGGTTAGGGTTAGAGTTCGGGTTTGGTTTTGATTTCGGGTTCTGGTTAGGGTTAGGTTTAGGGTTAGGCTTAGGGTGAGTGTGAGGGTTCGGGTGAGTTTTAAGGCACGGATGAGGTTTAGGGTTATGGTTAGGATTAGGGCTAGCTTTACGGTTATGGTTATGGTTAGGGTTAGGGTTAGGGATCGGGTAAGGTTTAGGGGTAGGGTTAGCGTCAGCGTCAGGGTTAAGGTTAGGTTTAGGGTGAGGGTGATGCTGAGGGTTCGGGTTTGGGTTAGGATTGGGGTTAGGTTTAGGGTTCGGGTTAGGGTTAGGGCTAGTGTGAGGGTTAGGGTGAGCATTAGGGTTAGGGTTAGTTTTAGTGTTAGGGTTAGATTTAGGGTTCGGGTTCGGGTTCGAGTTAGGGTTATTGTTAGAGTTAGGTTTTCGGTTAGAGTTAGGGTGAGTGTGAGGGTGAGGGTGAGGGCGAAAGTTAGGTTTAAATTTAGGGTTAGGGTTAGTGTTGGCTTAAGGATATAGTTACGGTGAAGGTGAGGTTGTGGGTGAGTGTGAGGGTTCGAGTTAGGTTGTGGGTTAAGGTTAGTGTAGGGTTAGAGTAGGGGTATGTTTAGGGTTAGGTTTAGGGTTGCGGTTAGGTTTAGGGTTAGGGTTAGGTTTAGGACTAGGGCTACGGTTAGGTCTAGGGTTAGGGTTAGATTTCGGGTGAGGGTTCGGGATCTGGTTAGGTTTAGCTTTAGGGATAGGGTTAGGGTGAGGTTTAGGGTTAGTGTTAGGGTTAGGGTTAGTGTTAGATTAGGGCTAGAGTTAGGGTGAGTGTTAGGGTTAATGTTAGGGTGAGGGTGAGTTTGAGGGTGAGGTTGTGGGTGAGGGTGACGGTGAGAGTTAGGGTTAGGGTTAGGTTTATGGTTAGGCGTACAGTTAGGGTTTGTGTTAGGGTTAGGGAAGGGATCGGGTTAGGTTTAGGTTTAGGGTTAGGTTAAGAATCAGGGTTAACGTTAGTGTTACGGTGAGGGTGAGGGTCTGGGTGAGGGTGAGGGTTAGGCTTAGTGTTAGGGTTAGGGTTAGGGTTAGGGTTAGGGTTAGGGTTAGGGCTAGGGTTACGTTTAGGGTTCAGGTTTGGGTTCGAGTTAGGGTTAGGGTTAGTGTTAGGGTTAGGGTAAGGGTACTGTTAGGGTTATGGTTCGGGTCAGGGTGAGGGTGTGGTTGAGGGCGAGGGTGAGGGTTTGGTTTAGGGTTAGGGTTAGAGTTCGGGTTTGGTTTTGGTTTCGGGTTCTGGTTAGGGTTAGGTTTAGGGTTAGGCTTAGGGTGAGTGTGAGGGTTCGGGTGAGTTTTAAGGCACGGATGAGGTTTAGGGTTATGGTTAGGATTAGGGCTAGCTTTACGGTTATGGTTATGGTTAGGGTTAGGGTTAGGGATCGGGTAAGGTTTAGGGGTAGGGTTAGCGTCAGCGTCAGGGTTAAGGTTAGGTTTACGGTGAGAGTGATGCTGAGGGTTCGGGTTTGGGTTAGGATTGGGGTTAGGTTTAGGGTTCGGGTTAGGGTTAGGGCTAGTGTGAGGGTTAGGGTGAGCATTAGGGTTAGGGTTAATTTTAGTGTTAGGGTTAGATTTAGGGTTCGGTTTCGGGTTCGAGTTAGGGATATTGTTAGAGTTAGGTTTTCGGTTAGAGTTAGGGTGAGTGTGAGGGTGAGGGTGAGGGCGAAAGTTAGGTTTAAATTTAGGGTTAGTGTTAGTGTTGGCTTAAGGATATAGTTACGGTGAAGGTGAGGTTGTGGGTGAGTGTGAGGGTTCGAGTTAGGTTGTGGGTTAGGGTTAGTGTAGGGTTAGAGTAGGGGTATGTTTAGGGTTAGGTTTAGGGTTGCGGTTAGGTTTAGGGTTAGGGTTAGGTTTAGGACTAGGGCTACGGTTAGGTCTAGGGTTAGGGTTAGATTTCGGGTGAGGGTTCGGGATCTGGTTAGGTTTAGCTTTAGGGATAGGGTTAGGGTGAGGTTTAGGGTTAGTGTTAGGGTTAGGGTTAGTGTTAGATTAGGGCTAGGGTTAGGGTGAGGGTTAGGTTTAATGTTAGGGTGAGGGTGAGTTTGAGGGTGAGGGTGTGGATGAGGTTGACGGTGAGAGTTAGGGTTAGGGTTAGGTTTATGCTTAGGCGTACAGTTAGGGTTTGTGTTAGGGTTAGGGAAGGGTTCGGGTTAGGTTTAGGTTTAGGGTTAGGTTAAGAATCAGGGTTAACGTTAGTGTTACGGTGAGGGTGAGGGTCTGGGTGAGGGTGAGGGTTAGGGTTAGTGTTAGGGTTAGGGTTAGGGTTAGGGTTAGGGTTAGGGCTAGGGTTACGTTTAGGGTTCAGGTTTGGGTTCGAGTTAGGGTTAGGGTTAGTGTTAGGGTTAGGGTAAGGGTACTGTTAGGGTTATGGTTCGGATCAGGGTGAGGGTGTGGTTGAGGGCGAGGGTGAGGGTTTGGTTTAGGGTTAGGGTTAGAGTTCGGGTTTGGTTTTGATTTCGGGTTCTGGTTAGGGTTAGGTTTAGGGTTAGGCTTAGGGTGAGTGTGAGGGTTCTGGTGAGTTTTAAGGCACGGATGAGGTTTAGGCTTATGGTTAGAATTAGGGCTAGCTTTACGGTTATGTTTATGGTTAGGGTTAGGGTTAGGGATCGGGTAAGGTTTAGGGGTAGGGTTAGCGTCAGCGTCAGGGTTAAGGTTAGGTTTAGGGTGAGGGTGATGGTGAGGGTTCGGGTTTGGGTTAGGATTGGGGTTAGGTTTAGGGTTCGGGTTAGGGTTAGGGCTAGTGTGAGGGTTAGGGTGAGCATTAGGGTTAGGGTTAGTTTTAGTGTTAGGGTTAGATTTAGGGTTCGGGTTCGGGTTCGAGTTAGGGTTATTGTTAGAGTTAGGTTTTCGGTTAGAGTTAGGGTGAGTGTGAGGGTGAGGGTGAGGGCGAAAGTTAGGTTTAAATTTAGGGTTAGGGTTAGTGTTGGCTTAAGGATATAGTTACGGTGAAGGTGAGGTTGTGGGTGAGTGTGAGGGTTCGAGTTAGGTTGTGGGTTAAGGTTAGTGTAGGGTTAGAGTAGGGGTATGTTTAGGGTTAGGTTTAGGGTTGCGGTTAGGTTTAGGGTTAGGGTTAGGTTTAGGACTAGGGCTACGGTTAGGTCTAGGGTTAGGGTTAGATTTCGGGTGAGGTTTCGGGATCTGGTTAGGTTTAGCTTTAGGGATAGGGTTAGGGTGAGGTTTAGGGTTAGTGTTAGGGTTAGGGTTAGTGTTAGATTAGGGCTAGGGTTAGGGTGAGGGTTAGGGTTAATGTTAGGGTGAGGGTGAGTTTGAGGGTGAGGGTGTGGGTGAGGGTGACGGTGAGAGTTAGGGTTAGGGTTAGGTTTATGGTTAGGCGTACAGTTAGGGTTTGTGTTAGGGTTAGGGAAGGGAGCGGGTTAGGTTTAGGTTTAGGGTTAGGTTAAGAATCAGGGTTAACGTTAGTGTTACGGTGAGGGTGAGTGTCTGGGTGAGGGTGAGGGTTAGGGTTAGTGTTAGGGTTAGGGTTAGGGTTAGGGTTAGGGTTAGGGCTAGGGTTACGTTTAGGGTTCAGGTTTGGGTTCGAGTTAGGGTTAGGGTTAGTGTTAGGGTTAGGGTAAGGGTACTGTTAGGGTTATGGTTCGGGTCAGGGTGAGGGTGTGGTTGAGGGCGAGGGTGAGGGTTTGGTTTAGGGTTAGGGTTAGAGTTCGGGTTTGGTTTTGGTTTCGGGTTCTGGTTAGGGTTAGGTTTAGGGTTAGGCTTAGGGTGAGTGTGAGGGTTCGGGTGAGTTTTAAGGCACGGATGAGCTTTAGGGTGATGGTTAGGATTAGGGCTAGCTTTACGGTTATGGTTATGGTTAGGGTTAGGGTTAGGGATTGGGTAAGGTTTAGGGTTAGGGTTAGCGTCAGCGTCAGGGTTAAGGTTAGGTTTAGGGTGAGGGTGATGGTGAGGGTTCGGGTTCGGGTTAGGATTGGAGTTAGGTTTAGGGTTCGGGTTAGGGTTAGGGCTAGTGTGAGGGTTAGGGTGAGCATTAGGGTTAGGGTTAGTTTTAGTGTTAGGGTTAGATTTAGGGTTCGGGTTCGGGTTCGAGTTAGGGTTATTGTTAGAGTTAGGTTTTCGGTTAGAGTTAGGGTGAGTGTGAGGGTGAGGGTGAGGGCGAAAGTTAGGTTTAAATTTAGGGTTAGGGTTAGTGTTGGCTTAAGGATATAGTTACGGTGAAGGTGAGGTTGTGGGTGAGTGTGAGGGTTCGAGTTAGGTTGTGGGTTAGGGTTAGTGTAGGGTTAGAGTAGGGGTATGTTTAGGGTTAGGTTTAGGGTTGCGGTTAGGTTTAGGGTTAGGGTTAGGTTTAGGACTAGGGCTACGGTTAGGTCTAGGGTTAGGGTTAGATTTCGGGTGAGGGTTCGGGATCTGGTTAGGTTTAGCTTTAGGGATAGGGTTAGGGTGAGGTTTAGGGTTAGTGTTAGGGTTAGGGTTAGTGTTAGATTAGGGCTAGGGTTAGGGTGAGGGTTAGGGTTAATGTTAGGGTGAGGGTGAGTTTGAGGGTGAGGGTGTGGGTGAGGGTGACGGTGAGAGTTAGGGTTAGGGTTAGGTTTATGGTTAGGCGTACAGTTAGGGTTTGTGTTAGGGTTAGGGAAGGGATCGGGTTAGGTTTAGGTTTAGGGTTAGGTTAAGAATCAGGGTTAACGTTAGTGTTACGGTGAGGGTGAGTGTCTGGGTGAGGGTGAGGGTTAGGGTTAGTGTTAGGGTTAGGGTTAGGGTTAGCGTTAGGGTTAGGGCTAGGGTTACGTTTAGGGTTCAGGTTTGGGTTCGAGTTAGGGTTAGGGTTAGTGTTAGGGTTAGGGTAAGGGTACTGTTAGGGTTATGGTTCGGGTCAGGGTGAGGGTGTGGTTGAGGGCGAGGGTGAGGGTTTGGTTTAGGGTTAGGGTTAGAGTTCGGGTTTGGTTTTGGTTTCGGGTTCTGGTTAGGGTTAGGTTTAGGGTTAGGCTTAGGGTGAGTGTGAGGGTTCGGGTGAGTTTTAAGGCACGGATGAGGTTTAGGGTTATGGTTAGGATTAGGGCTAGCTTTACGGTTATGGTTATGTTTAGGGTTAGGGTTAGGGATTGGGTAAGGTTTAGGGTTAGGGTTAGCGTCAGCGTCAGGGTTAAGGTTAGGTTTAGGGTGAGGGTGATGGTGAGGGTTCGGGTTCGGGTTAGGATTGGAGTTAGGTTTAGGGTTCGGGTTAGGGTTAGGGCTAGTGTGAGGGTTAGGGTGAGCATTAGGGTTAGGGTTAGTTTTAGTGTTAGGGTTAGATTTAGGGTTCGGGTTCGGGTTCGAGTTAGGGTTATTGTTAGAGTTAGGTTTTCGGTTGGAGTTAGGGTGAGTGTGAGGGTGAGGGTGAGGGCGAAAGTTAGGTTTAAATTTAGGGTTAGGGTTAGTGTTGGCTTAAGGATATAGTTACGGTGAAGGTGAGGTTGTGGGTGAGTGTGAGGGTTCGAGTTAGGTTGTGGGTTAGGGTTAGTGTAGGGTTAGAGTAGGGGTATGTTTAGGGTTAGGTTTAGGGTAGCGGTTAGGTTTAGGGTTAGGGTTAGGTTTAGGACTAGGGCTACGGTTAGGTCTAGGGTTAGGGTTAGATTTCGGGTGAGGGTTCGGGATCTGGTTAGGTTTAGCTTTAGGGATAGGGTTAGGGTGAGGTTTAGGGTTAGTGTTAGGGTTAGGGTTAGTGTTAGATTAGGGCTAGGGTTAGGGTGAGGGTTAGGGTTAATGTTAGGGTGAGGGTGAGTTTGAGGGTGAGGGTGTGGGTGAGGGTGACGGTGAGAGTTAGGGTTAGGGTTAGGTTTATGGTTAGGCGTACAGTTAGGGTTTGTGTTAGGGTTAGGGAAGGGATCGGGTTAGGTTTAGGTTTAGGGTTAGGTTAAGAATCAGGGTTAACGTTAGTGTTACGGTGAGGGTGAGGGTCTGGGTGAGGGTGAGGGTTAGGGTTAGTGTTAGGGTTAGGGTTAGGGTTAGGGTTAGGGTTAGGGCTAGGGTTACGTTTAGGGTTCAGGTTTGGGTTCGAGTTAGGGTTAGGGTTAGTGTTAGGGTTAGGGAAAGGGTACTGTTAGGGTTATGGTTCGGGTCAGGGTGAGGGTGTGGTTGAGGGCGAGGGTGAGGGTTTGGTTTAGGGTTAGGGTTAGAGTTCGGGTTTGGTTTTGGTTTCGGGTTCTGGTTAGGGTTAGGTTTAGGGTTAGGCTTAGGGTGAGTGTGAGGGTTCGGGTGAGTTTTAAGGCACGGATGAGGTTTAGGGTTATGGTTAGGATTAGGGCTAGCTTTACGGTTATGGTTATGGTTAGGGTTAGGGTTAGGGATCGGGTAAGGTTTAGGGGTAGGGTTAGCGTCAGCGTCAGGGTTAAGGTTAGGTTTAGGGTGAGGGTGATGGTGAGGGTTCGGGTTTGGGTTAGGATTGGGGTTAGGTTTAGGGTTCGGGTTAGGGTTAGGGCTAGTGTGAGGGTTAGGGTGAGCATTAGGTTTAGGGTTAGTTTTAGTGTTAGGGTTAGATTTAGGGTTCGGGTTCGGGTTCGAGTTAGGGTTATTGTTAGAGTTAGGTTTTCGGTTAGAGTTAGGGTGAGTGTGAGGATGAGGGTGAGGGCGAAAGTTAGGTTTAAATTTAGGGTTAGGGTTAGTGTTGGCTTAAGGATATAGTTATGGTGAAGGTGAGGTTGTGGGTGAGTGTGAGGGTTCGAGTTAGGTTGTGGGTTAGGGTTAGTGTAGGGTTAGAGTAGGGGTATGTTTAGGGTTAGGTTTAGGGTTGCGGTTAGGTTTAGGGTTAGGGTTAGGTTTAGGACTAGGGCTACGGTTAGGTCTAGGGTTAGGGTTAGATTTCGGGTGAGGGTTCGGGATCTGGTTAGGTTTAGCTTTACGGATAGGGTTAGGGTGAGGTTTAGGGTTAGTGTTAGGGTTAGGGTTAGTGTTAGATTAGGGCTAGGGTTAGGGTGAGGGTTAGGGTTAATGTTAGGGTTAGGGTGAGTTTGAGGGTGAGGGTGTGGTTGAGGGTGACGGTGAGAGTTAGGGTTAGGTTTAGGTTTATGGTTAGGCGTACAGTTAGGGTTTGTGTTAGGGTTAGGGAAGGGATCGGGTTAGGTTTAGGTTTAGGGTTAGGTTAAGAATCAGGGTTAACGTTAGTGTTACGGTGAGGGTGAGGGTCTGGGTGAGGGTGAGGGTTAGGGTTAGTGTTAGGGTTAGGGTTAGGGTTAGGTTTAGGGCTAGGGTTACGTTTAGGGTTCAGGTTTGGGTTCGAGTTAGGGTTAGGGTTAGTGTTAGGGTTAGGGTAAGGGTACTGTTAGGGTTATGGTTCGGGTCAGGGTGAGGGTGTGGTTGAGGGCGAGGGTGAGGGTTTGGTTTAGGGTTAGGGTTAGAGTTCGGGTTTGGTTTTGGTTTCGGGTTCTGGTTAGGGTTAGGTTTAGGGTTAGGCTTAGGGTGAGTGTGAGGGTTCGGGTGAGTTTTAAGGCACGGATGAGGTTTAGGGTTATGGTTAGGATTAGGGCTAGCTTTACGGTTATGGTTACGGTTAGGGTTAGGGTTAGGGATCGGGTAAGGTTTAGGGGTAGGGTTAGCGTCAGCGTCAGGGTTAAGGTTAGGTTTAGGGTGAGGGTGATGGTGAGGGTTCGGGTTCGGGTTAGGATTGGGGTTAGGTTTAGGGTTCGGGTTAGGGTTAGGGCTAGTGTGAGGGTTAGGGTGAGCATTAGGGTTAGGGTTAGTTTTAGTGTTAGGGTTAGATTTAGGGTTCGGGTTCGGGTTCGAGTTAGGGTTATTGTTAAAGTTAGGTTTTCGGTTAGAGTTAGGGTGAGTGTGAGGGTGAGGGTGAGGGCGAAAGTTAGGTTTAAATTTAGGGTTAGGGTTAGTGTTGGCTTAAGGATATAGTTACGGTGAAGGTGAGGTTGTGGGTGAGTGTGAGGGTTCGAGTTAGGTTGTGGGTTAGGGTTAGTGTAGGGTTAGAGTAGGGGTATGTTTAGGGTTAGGTTTAGGGTTGCGGTTAGGTTTAGGGTTAGGGTTAGGTTTAGGACTAGGGCTACGGTTAGGTCTAGGGTTAGGGTTAGATTTCGGGTGAGGGTTCGGGATCTGGTTAGGTTTAGCTTTAGGGATAGGGTTAGGGTGAGGTTTAGGGTTAGTGTTAGGGTTAGGGTTAGTGTTAGATTAGGGCTAGAGTTAGGGTGGGGCTTAGGGTTAATGTTAGGATGAGGGTGAGTTTGAGGGTGAGGGTGTGGGTGAGGGTGACGGTGAGAGTTAGGGTTAGGGTTAGGTTTATGGTTAGGCGTACAGTTAGGGTTTGTGTTAGGGTTAGGGAAGGGATCGGGTTAGGTTTAGGTTTAGGGTTAGGTTAAGAATCAGGGTTAACGTTAGTGTTACGGTGAGGGTGAGGGTCTGGGTGAGGGTGAGGGTTAGGGTTAGTGTTAGGGTTAGGGTTAGGGTTAGGGTTAGGGCTAGGGTTACGTTTAGGGTTCAGGTTTGGGTTCGAGTTAGGGTTAGGGTTAGTGTTAGGGTTAGGGTAAGGGTACTGTTAGGGTTATGGTTCGGGTCAGGGTGAGGGTGTGGTTGAGGGCGAGGGTGAGGGTTTGGTTTAGGGTTAGGGTTAGAGTTTGGGTTTGGTTTTGGTTTCGGGTTCTGGTTAGGGTTAGGTTTAGGGTTAGGCTTAGGGTGAGTGTGAGGGTTCGGGTGAGTTTTAAGGCACGGATGAGGTTTAGGGTTATGGTTAGGATTAGGGCTAGCTTTACGGTTATGGTTATGGATAGGGTTAGGGTTAGGGATCGGGTAAGGTTTAGGGGTAGGGTTAGCGTCAGCGTCAGGGTTAAGGTTAGGTTTAGGGTGAGGGTGATGCTGAGGGTTCGGGTTTGGGTTAGGATTGGGGTTAGGTTTAGGGTTCGGGTTAGGGTTATGGCTAGTGTGAGGGTTAGGGTGAGCATTAGGGTTAGGGTTAGTTTTAGTGTTAGGGTTAGATTTAGGGTTCGGGTTCGGGTTGGAGTTAGGGTTATTGTTAGAGTTAGGTTTTCGGTTAGAGTTAGGGTGAGTGTGAGGGTGAGGGTGAGGGCGAAAGTTAGGTTTAAATTTAGGGTTAGGGTTAGTGTTGGCTTAAGGATATAGTTATGGTGAAGGTGAGGTTGTGGGTGAGTGTGAGGGTTCGAGTTAGGTTGTGGGTTAGGGTTAGTGTAGGGTTAGAGTAGGGGTATGTTTAGGGTTAGGTTTAGGGTTGTGGTTAGGTTTAGGGTTAGGGTTAGGTTTAGGACTAGGGCTACGGTTAGGTCTAGGGTTAGGGTTAGATTTCGGGTGAGGGTTCGGGATCTGGTTAGGTTTAGCTTTAGGGATAGGGTTAGGGTGAGGTTTAGGGTTAGTGTTAGGGTTAGGGTTAGTGTTAGATTAGGGCTAGGGTTAGGGTGAGGGTTAGGGTTAATGTTAGGGTGAGGGTGAGTTTGAGGGTGAGGGTGTGGGTGAGGGTGACGGTGAGAGTTAGGGTTAGGGTTAGGTTTATGGTTAGGCGTACAGTTAGGGTTTGTGTTAGGGTTAGGGAAGGGATCGGGTTAGGTTTAGGTTTAGGGTTAGGTTAAGAATCAGGGTTAACGTTAGTGTTACGGTGAGGGTGAGGGTCTGGGTGAGGGTGAGGGTTAGGGTTAGTGTTAGGGTTAGGGTAAGGGTACTGTTAGGGTTATGGTTCGGGTCAGGGTGAGGGTGTGGTTGAGGGCGAGGGTGAGGGTTTGGTTTAGGGTTAGGGTTAGAGTTCGGGTTTGGTTTTGGTTTCGGGTTCTGGTTAGGGTTAGGTTTAGGGTTAGGCTTAGGGTGAGTGTGAGGGTTCGGGTGAGTTTTAAGGCACGGATGAGGTTTAGGGTTATGGTTAGGATTAGGGCTAGCTTTACGGTTATGGTTACGGTTAGGGTTAGGGTTAGGGATCGGGTAAGGTTTAGGGGTAGGGTTAGCGTCAGCGTCAGGGTTAAGGTTAGGTTTAGGGTGAGGGTGATGGTGAGGGTTCGGGTTTGGGTTAGGATTGGGGTTAGGTTTAGGGTTCGGGTTAGGGTTAGGGCTAGTGTGAGGGTTAGGGTGAGCATTAGGGTTAGGGTTAGTTTTAGTGTTAGGGTTAGATTTAGGGTTCGGGTTCGGGTTCGAGTTAGGGTTATTGTTAAAGTTAGGTTTTCGGTTAGAGTTAGAGTGAGTGTGAGGGTGAGGGTGAGGGCGAAAGTTAGGTTTAAATTTAGGGTTAGGGTTAGTGTTGGCTTAAGGATATAGTTACGGTGAAGGTGAGGTTGTGGGTGAGTGTGAGGGTTCGAGTTAGGTTGTGGGTTAGGGTTAGTGTAGGGTTAGAGTAGGGGTATGTTTAGGGTTAGGTTTAGGGTTGCGGTTAGGTTTAGGGTTAGGGTTAGGTTTAGGACTAGGGCTACGGTTAGGTCTAGGGTTAGGGTTAGATTTCGGGTGAGGGTTCGGGATCTGGTTAGGTTTAGCTTTAGGGATAGGGTTAGGGTGAGGTTTAGGGTTAGTGTTAGGGTTAGGGTTAGTGTTAGATTAGGGCTAGAGTTAGGGTGAGTGTTAGGGTTAATGTTAGGGTGAGGGTGAGTTTGAGGGTGAGGTTGTGGGTGAGGGTGACGGTGAGAGTTAGGGTTAGGGTTAGGTTTATGGTTAGGCGTACAGTTAGGGTTTGTGTTAGGGTTAGGGAAGGGATCGGGTTAGGTTTAGGTTTAGGGTTAGGTTAAGAATCAGGGTTAACGTTAGTGTTACGGTGAGGGTGAGGGTCTGGGTGAGGGTGAGGGTTAGGCTTAGTGTTAGGGTTAGGGTTAGGGTTAGGGTTAGGTTTAGGGTTAGGGCTAGGGTTACGTTTAGGGTTCAGGTTTGGGTTCGAGTTAGGGTTAGGGTTAGTGTTAGGGTTAGGGTAAGGGTACTCTTAGGGTTATGGTTCGGGTCAGGGTGAGGGTGTGGTTGAGGGCGAGGGTGAGGGTTTGGTTTAGGGTTAGGGTTAGAGTTCGGGTTTGGTTTTGGTTTCGGGTTCTGGTTAGGGTTAGGTTTAGGGTTAGGCTCAGGGTGAGTGTGAGGGTTCGGGTGAGTTTTAAGGCACGGATGAGGTTTAGGGTTATGGTTAGGATTAGGGCTAGCTTTACGGTTATGGTTATGGTTAGGGTTAGGGTTAGGGATCGGGTAAGGTTTAGGGGTAGGGTTAGCGTCAGCGTCAGGGTTAAGGTTAGGTTTACGGTGAGAGTGATGCTGAGGGTTCGGGTTTGGGTTAGGATTGGGGTTAGGTTTAGGGTTCGGGTTAGGGTTAGGGCTAGTGTGAGGGTTAGGGTGAGCATTAGGGTTAGGGTTAATTTTAGTGTTAGGGTTAGATTTAGGGTTCGGTTTCGGGTTCGAGTTAGGGCTATTGTTAGAGTTAGGTTTTCGGTTAGAGTTAGGGTGAGTGTGAGGGTGAGGGTGAGGGCGAAAGTTAGGTTTAAATTTAGGGTTAGTGTTAGTGTTGGCTTAAGGATATAGTTACGGTGAAGGTGAGGTTGTGGGTGAGTGTGAGGGTTCGAGTTAGGTTGTGGGTTAGGGTTAGTGTAGGGTTAGAGTAGGGGTATGTTTAGGGTTAGGTTTAGGGTTGCGGTTAGGTTTAGGGTTAGGGTTAGGTTTAGGACTAGGGCTACGGTTAGGTCTAGGGTTAGGGTTAGATTTCGGGTGAGGGTTCGGGATCTGGTTAGGTTTAGCTTTAGGGATAGGGTTAGGGTGAGGTTTAGGGTTAGTGTTAGGGTTAGGGTTAGTGTTAGATTAGGGCTAGGGTTAGGGTGAGGGTTAGGGTTAATGTTAGGGTGAGGGTGAGTTTGAGGGTGAGGGTGTGGGTGAGGTTGACGGTGAGAGTTAGGGTTAGGGTTAGGTTTATGCTTAGGCGTACAGTTAGGGTTTGTGTTAGGGTTAGGGAAGGGATCGGGTTAGGTTTAGGTTTAGGGTTAGGTTAAGAATCAGGGTTAACGTTAGTGTTACGGTGAGGGTGAGGGTCTGGGTGAGGGTGAGGGTTAGGGTTAGTGTTAGGGTTAGGGTTAGGGTTAGGGTTAGGGTTAGGGCTAGGGTTACGTTTAGGGTTCAGGTTTGGGTTCGAGTTAGGGTTAGGGTTAGTGTTAGGGTTAGGGTAAGGGTACTGTTAGGGTTATGGTTCGGATCAGGGTGAGGGTGTGGTTGAGGGCGAGGGTGAGGGTTTGGTTTAGGGTTAGGGTTAGAGTTCGGGTTTGGTTTTGATTTCGGGTTCTGGTTAGGGTTAGGTTTAGGGTTAGGCTTAGGGTGAGTGTGAGGGTTCGGGTGAGTTTTAAGGCACGGATGAGGTTTAGGGTTATGGTTAGGATTAGGGCTAGCTTTACGGTTATGGTTATGGTTAGGGTTAGGGTTAGGGATCGGGTAAGGTTTAGGGGTAGGGTTAGCGTCAGCGTCAGGGTTAAGGTTAGGTTTAGGGTGAGGGTGATGCTGAGGGTTCGGGTTTGGGTTAGGATTGGGGTTAGGTTTAGGGTTCGGGTTAGGGTTAGGGCTAGTGTGAGGGTTAGGGTGAGCATTAGGGTTAGGGTTAGTTTTAGTGTTAGGGTTAGATTTAGGGTTCGGGTTCGGGTTCGAGTTAGGGTTATTGTTAGAGTTAGGTTTTCGGTTAGAGTTAGGGTGAGTGTGAGGGTGAGGGTGAGGGCGAAAGTTAGGTTTAAATTTAGGGTTAGGGTTAGTGTTGGCTTAAGGATATAGTTACGGTGAAGGTGAGGTTGTGGGTGAGTGTGAGGGTTCGAGTTAGGTTGTGGGTTAAGGTTAGTGTAGGGTTAGAGTAGGGGTATGTTTAGGGTTAGGTTTAGGGTTGCGGTTAGGTTTAGGGTTAGGGTTAGGTTTAGGACTAGGGCTACGGTTAGGTCTAGGGTTAGGGTTAGATTTCGGGTGAGGGTTCGGGATCTGGTTAGGTTTAGCTTTAGGGATAGGGTTAGGGTGAGGTTTAGGGTTAGTGTTAGGGTTAGGGTTAGTGTTAGATTAGGGCTAGAGTTAGGGTGAGTGTTAGGGTTAATGTTAGGGTGAGGGTGAGTTTGAGGGTGAGGTTGTGGGTGAGGGTGACGGTGAGAGTTAGGGTTAGGGTTAGGTTTATGGTTAGGCGTACAGTTAGGGTTTGTGTTAGGGTTAGGGAAGGGATCGGGTTAGGTTTAGGTTTAGGGTTAGGTTAAGAATCAGGGTTAACGTTAGTGTTACGGTGAGGGTGAGGGTCTGGGTGAGGGTGAGGGTTAGGCTTAGTGTTAGGGTTAGGGTTAGGGTTAGGGTTAGGGTTAGGGTTAGGGCTAGGGTTACGTTTAGGGTTCAGGTTTGGGTTCGAGTTAGGGTTAGGGTTAGTGTTAGGGTTAGGGTAAGGGTACTGTTAGGGTTATGGTTCGGGTCAGGGTGAGGGTGTGGTTGAGGGCGAGGGTGAGGGTTTGGTTTAGGGTTAGGGTTAGAGTTCGGGTTTGGTTTTGGTTTCGGGTTCTGGTTAGGGTTAGGTTTAGGGTTAGGCTTAGGGTGAGTGTGAGGGTTCGGGTGAGTTTTAAGGCACGGATGAGGTTTAGGGTTATGGTTAGGATTAGGGCTAGCTTTACGGTTATGGTTATGGTTAGGGTTAGGGTTAGGGATCGGGTAAGGTTTAGGGGTAGGGTTAGCGTCAGCGTCAGGGTTAAGGTTAGGTTTACGGTGAGAGTGATGCTGAGGGTTCGGGTTTGGGTTAGGATTGGGGTTAGGTTTAGGGTTCGGGTTAGGGTTAGGGCTAGTGTGAGGGTTAGGGTGAGCATTAGGGTTAGGGTTAATTTTAGTGTTAGGGTTAGATTTAGGGTTCGGTTTCGGGTTCGAGTTAGGGATATTGTTAGAGTTAGGTTTTCGGTTAGAGTTAGGGTGAGTGTGAGGGTGAGGGTGAGGGCGAAAGTTAGGTTTAAATTTAGGGTTAGGGTTAGTGTTGGCTTAAGGATATAGTTACGGTGAAGGTGAGGTTGTGGGTGAGTGTGAGGGTTCGAGTTAGGTTGTGGGTTAAGGTTAGTGTAGGGTTAGAGTAGGGGTATGTTTAGGGTTAGGTTTAGGGTTGCGGTTAGGTTTAGGGTTAGGGTTAGGTTTAGGACTAGGGCTACGGTTAGGTCTAGGGTTAGGGTTAGATTTCGGGTGAGGGTTCGGGATCTGGTTAGGTTTAGCTTTAGGGATAGGGTTAGGGTGAGGTTTAGGGTTAGTGTTAGGGTTAGGGTTAGTGTTAGATTAGGGCTAGAGTTAGGGTGAGTGTTAGGGTTAATGTTAGGGTGAGGGTGAGTTTGAGGGTGAGGTTGTGGGTGAGGGTGACGGTGAGAGTTAGGGTTAGGGTTAGGTTTATGGTTAGGCGTACAGTTAGGGTTTGTGTTAGGGTTAGGGAAGGGATCGGGTTAGGTTTAGGTTTAGGGTTAGGTTAAGAATCAGGGTTAACGTTAGTGTTACGGTGAGGGTGAGGGTCTGGGTGAGGGTGAGGGTTAGGCTTAGTGTTAGGGTTAGGGTTAGGGTTAGGGTTAGGGTTAGGGTTAGGGCTAGGGTTACGTTTAGGGTTCAGGTTTGGGTTCGAGTTAGGGTTAGGGTTAGTGTTAGGGTTAGGGTAAGGGTACTGTTAGGGTTATGGTTCGGGTCAGGGTGAGGGTGTGGTTGAGGGCGAGGGTGAGGGTTTGGTTTAGGGTTAGGGTTAGAGTTCGGGTTTGGTTTTGGTTTCGGGTTCTGGTTAGGGTTAGGTTTAGGGTTAGGCTTAGGGTGAGTGTGAGGGTTCGGGTGAGTTTTAAGGCACGGATGAGGTTTAGGGTTATGGTTAGGATTAGGGCTAGCTTTACGGTTATGGTTATGGTTAGGGTTAGGGTTAGGGATCGGGTAAGGTTTAGGGGTAGGGTTAGCGTCAGCGTCAGGGTTAAGGTTAGGTTTACGGTGAGAGTGATGCTGAGGGTTCGGGTTTGGGTTAGGATTGGGGTTAGGTTTAGGGTTCGGGTTAGGGTTAGGGCTAGTGTGAGGGTTAGGGTGAGCATTAGGGTTAGGGTTAATTTTAGTGTTAGGGTTAGATTTAGGGTTCGGTTTCGGGTTCGAGTTAGGGATATTGTTAGAGTTAGGTTTTCGGTTAGAGTTAGGGTGAGTGTGAGGGTGAGGGTGAGGGCGAAAGTTAGGTTTAAATTTAGGGTTAGGGTTAGTGTTGGCTTAAGGATATAGTTACGGTGAAGGTGAGGTTGTGGGTGAGTGTGAGGGTTCGAGTTAGGTTGTGGGTTAAGGTTAGTGTAGGGTTAGAGTAGGGGTATGTTTAGGGTTAGGTTTAGGGTTGCGGTTAGGTTTAGGGTTAGGGTTAGGTTTAGGACTAGGGCTACGGTTAGGTCTAGGGTTAGGGTTAGATTTCGGGTGAGGTTTCGGGATCTGGTTAGGTTTAGCTTTAGGGATAGGGTTAGGGTGAGGTTTAGGGTTAGTGTTAGGGTTAGGGTTAGTGTTAGATTAGGGCTAGGGTTAGGGTGAGGGTTAGGGTTAATGTTAGGGTGAGGGTGAGTTTGAGGGTGAGGGTGTGGGTGAGGGTGACGGTGAGAGTTAGGGTTAGGGTTAGGTTTATGGTTAGGCGTACAGTTAGGGTTTGTGTTAGGGTTAGGGAAGGGAGCGGGTTAGGTTTAGGTTTAGGGTTAGGTTAAGAATCAGGGTTAACGTTAGTGTTACGGTGAGGGTGAGTGTCTGGGTGAGGGTGAGGGTTAGGGTTAGTGTTAGGGTTAGGGTTAGGGTTAGGGTTAGGGTTAGGGCTAGGGTTACGTTTAGGGTTCAGGTTTGGGTTCGAGTTAGGGTTAGGGTTAGTGTTAGGGTTAGGGTAAGGGTACTGTTAGGGTTATGGTTCGGGTCAGGGTGAGGGTGTGGTTGAGGGCGAGGGTGAGGGTTTGGTTTAGGGTTAGGGTTAGAGTTCGGGTTTGGTTTTGGTTTCGGGTTCTGGTTAGGGTTAGGTTTAGGGTTAGGCTTAGGGTGAGTGTGAGGGTTCGGGTGAGTTTTAAGGCACGGATGAGCTTTAGGGTGATGGTTAGGATTAGGGCTAGCTTTACGGTTATGGTTATGGTTAGGGTTAGGGTTAGGGATTGGGTAAGGTTTAGGGTTAGGGTTAGCGTCAGCGTCAGGGTTAAGGTTAGGTTTAGGGTGAGGGTGATGGTGAGGGTTCGGGTTCGGGTTAGGATTGGAGTTAGGTTTAGGGTTCGGGTTAGGGTTAGGGCTAGTGTGAGGGTTAGGGTGAGCATTAGGGTTAGGGTTAGTTTTAGTGTTAGGGTTAGATTTAGGGTTCGGGTTCGGGTTCGAGTTAGGGTTATTGTTAGAGTTAGGTTTTCGGTTAGAGTTAGGGTGAGTGTGAGGGTGAGGGTGAGGGCGAAAGTTAGGTTTAAATTTAGGGTTAGGGTTAGTGTTGGCTTAAGGATATAGTTACGGTGAAGGTGAGGTTGTGGGTGAGTGTGAGGGTTCGAGTTAGGTTGTGGGTTAGGGTTAGTGTAGGGTTAGAGTAGGGGTATGTTTAGGGTTAGGTTTAGGGTTGCGGTTAGGTTTAGGGTTAGGGTTAGGTTTAGGACTAGGGCTACGGTTAGGTCTAGGGTTAGGGTTAGATTTCGGGTGAGGGTTCGGGATCTGGTTAGGTTTAGCTTTAGGGATAGGGTTAGGGTGAGGTTTAGGGTTAGTGTTAGGGTTAGGGTTAGTGTTAGATTAGGGCTAGGGTTAGGGTGAGGGTTAGGGTTAATGTTAGGGTGAGGGTGAGTTTGAGGGTGAGGGTGTGGGTGAGGGTGACGGTGAGAGTTAGGGTTAGGGTTAGGTTTATGGTTAGGCGTACAGTTAGGGTTTGTGTTAGGGTTAGGGAAGGGATCGGGTTAGGTTTAGGTTTAGGGTTAGGTTAAGAATCAGGGTTAACGTTAGTGTTACGGTGAGGGTGAGTGTCTGGGTGAGGGTGAGGGTTAGGGTTAGTGTTAGGGTTAGGGTTAGGGTTAGCGTTAGGGTTAGGGCTAGGGTTACGTTTAGGGTTCAGGTTTGGGTTCGAGTTAGGGTTAGGGTTAGTGTTAGGGTTAGGGTAAGGGTACTGTTAGGGTTATGGTTCGGGTCAGGGTGAGGGTGTGGTTGAGGGCGAGGGTGAGGGTTTGGTTTAGGGTTAGGGTTAGAGTTCGGGTTTGGTTTTGGTTTCGGGTTCTGGTTAGGGTTAGGTTTAGGGTTAGGCTTAGGGTGAGTGTGAGGGTTCGGGTGAGTTTTAAGGCACGGATGAGGTTTAGGGTTATGGTTAGGATTAGGGCTAGCTTTACGGTTATGGTTATGGTTAGGGTTAGGGTTAGGGATTGGGTAAGGTTTAGGGTTAGGGTTAGCGTCAGCGTCAGGGTTAAGGTTAGGTTTAGGGTGAGGGTGATGGTGAGGGTTCGGGTTCGGGTTAGGATTGGAGTTAGGTTTAGGGTTCGGGTTAGGGTTAGGGCTAGTGTGAGGGTTAGGGTGAGCATTAGGGTTAGGGTTAGTTTTAGTGTTAGGGTTAGATTTAGGGTTCGGGTTCGGGTTCGAGTTAGGGTTATTGTTAGAGTTAGGTTTTCGGTTGGAGTTAGGGTGAGTGTGAGGATGAGGGTGAGGGCGAAAGTTAGGTTTAAATTTAGGGTTAGGGTTAGTGTTGGCTTAAGGATATAGTTACGGTGAAGGTGAGGTTGTGGGTGAGTGTGAGGGTTCGAGTTAGGTTGTGGGTTAGGGTTAGTGTAGGGTTAGAGTAGGGGTATGTTTAGGGTTAGGTTTAGGGTAGCGGTTAGGTTTAGGGTTAGGGTTAGGTTTAGGACTAGGGCTACGGTTAGGTCTAGGGTTAGGGTTAGATTTCGGGTGAGGGTTCGGGATCTGGTTAGGTTTAGCTTTAGGGATAGGGTTAGGGTGAGGTTTAGGGTTAGTGTTAGGGTTAGGGTTAGTGTTAGATTAGGGCTAGGGTTAGGGTGAGGGTTAGGGTTAATGTTAGGGTGAGGGTGAGTTTGAGGGTGAGGGTGTGGGTGAGGGTGACGGTGAGAGTTAGGGTTAGGGTTAGGTTTATGGTTAGGCGTACAGTTAGGGTTTGTGTTAGGGTTAGGGAAGGGATCGGGTTAGGTTTAGGTTTAGGGTTAGGTTAAGAATCAGGGTTAACGTTAGTGTTACGGTGAGGGTGAGGGTCTGGGTGAGGGTGAGGGTTAGGGTTAGTGTTAGGGTTAGGGTTAGGGTTAGGGTTAGGGTTAGGGCTAGGGTTACGTTTAGGGTTCAGGTTTGGGTTCGAGTTAGGGTTAGGGTTAGTGTTAGGGTTAGGGAAAGGGTACTGTTAGGGTTATGGTTCGGGTCAGGGTGAGGGTGTGGTTGAGGGCGAGGGTGAGGGTTTGGTTTAGGGTTAGGGTTAGAGTTCGGGTTTGGTTTTGGTTTCGGGTTCTGGTTAGGGTTAGGTTTAGGGTTAGGCTTAGGGTGAGTGTGAGGGTTCGGGTGAGTTTTAAGGCACGGATGAGGTTTAGGGTTATGGTTAGGATTAGGGCTAGCTTTACGGTTATGGTTATGGTTAGGGTTAGGGTTAGGGATCGGGTAAGGTTTAGGGGTAGGGTTAGCGTCAGCGTCAGGGTTAAGGTTAGGTTTAGGGTGAGGGTGATGGTGAGGGTTCGGGTTTGGGTTAGGATTGGGGTTAGGTTTAGGGTTCGGGTTAGGGTTAGGGCTAGTGTGAGGGTTAGGGTGAGCATTAGGTTTAGGGTTAGTTTTAGTGTTAGGGTTAGATTTAGGGTTCGGGTTCGGGTTCGAGTTAGGGTTATTGTTAGAGTTAGGTTTTCGGTTAGAGTTAGGGTGAGTGTGAGGATGAGGGTGAGGGCGAAAGTTAGGTTTAAATTTAGGGTTAGGGTTAGTGTTGGCTTAAGGATATAGTTATGGTGAAGGTGAGGTTGTGGGTGAGTGTGAGGGTTCGAGTTAGGTTGTGGGTTAGGGTTAGTGTAGGGTTAGAGTAGGGGTATGTTTAGGGTTAGGTTTAGGGTTGCGGTTAGGTTTAGGGTTAGGGTTAGGTTTAGGACTAGGGCTACGGTTAGGTCTAGGGTTAGGGTTAGATTTCGGGTGAGGGTTCGGGATCTGGTTAGGTTTAGCTTTACGGATAGGGTTAGGGTGAGGTTTAGGGTTAGTGTTAGGGTTAGGGTTAGTGTTAGATTAGGGCTAGGGTTAGGGTGAGGGTTAGGGTTAATGTTAGGGTTAGGGTGAGTTTGAGGGTGAGGGTGTGGTTGAGGGTGACGGTGAGAGTTAGGGTTAGGGTTAGGTTTATGGTTAGGCGTACAGTTAGGGTTTGTGTTAGGGTTAGGGAAGGGATCGGGTTAGGTTTAGGTTTAGGGTTAGGTTAAGAATCAGGGTTAACGTTAGTGTTACGGTGAGGGTGAGGGTCTGGGTGAGGGTGAGGGTTAGGGTTAGTGTTAGGGTTAGGGTTAGGGTTAGGTTTAGGGCTAGGGTTACGTTTAGGGTTCAGGTTTGGGTTCGAGTTAGGGTTAGGGTTAGTGTTAGGGTTAGGGTAAGGGTACTGTTAGGGTTATGGTTCGGGTCAGGGTGAGGGTGTGGTTGAGGGCGAGGGTGAGGGTTTGGTTTAGGGTTAGGGTTAGAGTTCGGATTTGGTTTTGGTTTCGGGTTCTGGTTAGGGTTAGGTTTCGGGTTAGGCTTAGGGTGAGTGTGAGGGTTCGGGTGAGTTTTAAGGCACGGATGAGGTTTAGGGTTATGGTTAGGATTAGGGCTAGCTTTACGGTTATGGTTATGGTTAGGGTTAGGGTTAGGGATTGGGTAAGGTTTAGGGTTAGGGTTAGCGTCAGCGTCAGGGTTAAGGTTAGGTTTAGGGTGAGGGTGATGGTGAGGGTTCGGGTTCGGGTTAGGATTGGAGTTAGGTTTAGGGTTCGGGTTAGGGTTAGGGCTAGTGTGAGGGTTAGGGTGAGCATTAGGGTTAGGGTTAGTTTTAGTGTTAGGGTTAGATTTAGGGTTCGGGTTCGGGTTCGAGTTAGGGTTATTGTTAGAGTTAGGTTTTCGGTTAGAGTTAGGGTGAGTGTGAGGGTGAGGGTGAGGGCGAAAGTTAGGTTTAAATTTAGGGTTAGGGTTAGTGTTGGCTTAAGGATATAGTTACGGTGAAGGTGAGGTTGTGGGTGAGTGGGAGGGTTCGAGTTAGGTTGTGGGTTAGGGTTAGTGTAGGGTTAGAGTAGGGGTATGTTTAGGGTTAGGTTTAGGGTTGCGGTTAGGTTTAGGGTTAGGGTTAGGTTTAGGACTAGGGCTACGGTTAGGTCTAGGGTTAGGGTTAGATTTCGGGTGAGGGTTCGGGATCTGGTTAGGTTTAGCTTTAGGGATAGGGTTAGGGTGAGGTTTAGGGTTAGTGTTAGGGTTAGGGTTAGTGTTAGATTAGGGCTAGGGTTAGGGTGAGGGTTAGGGTTAATGTTAGGGTGAGGGTGAGTTTGAGGGTGAGGGTGTGGGTGAGGGTGACGGTGAGAGTTAGGGTTAGGGTTAGGTTTATGGTTAGGCGTACAGTTAGGGTTTGTGTTAGGGTTAGGGAAGGGATCGGGTTAGGTTTAGGTTTAGGGTTAGGTTAAGAATCAGGGTTAACGTTAGTGTTACGGTGAGGGTGAGTGTCTGGGTGAGGGTGAGGGTTAGGGTTAGTGTTAGGGTTAGGGTTAGGGTTAGGGTTTGGGTTAGGGCTAGGGTTACGTTTAGGGTTCAGGTTTGGGTTCGAGTTAGGGTTAGGGTTAGTGTTAGGGTTAGGGTAAGGGTACTGTTAGGGTTATGGTTCGGGTCAGGGTGAGGGTGTGGTTGAGGGCGAGGGTGAGGGTTTGGTTTAGGGTTAGGGTTAGAGTTCGGGTTTGGTTTTGGTTTCGGGTTCTGGTTAGGGTTAGGTTTAGGGTTAGGCTTAGGGTGAGTGTGAGGGTTCGGGTGAGTTTTAAGGCACGGATGAGGTTTAGGGTTATGGTTAGGATTAGGGCTAGCTTTACGGTTATGGTTATGGTTAGGGTTAGGGTTAGGGATCGGGTAAGGTTTAGGGTTAGGGTTAGCGTCAGCGTCAGGGTTAAGGTTAGGTTTAGGGTGAGGGTGATGGTGAGGGTTCGGGTTCGGGTTAGGATTGGAGTTAGGTTTAGGGTTCGGGTTAGGGTTAGGGCTAGTGTGAGGGTTAGGGTGAGCATTAGGGTTAGGGTTAGTTTTAGTGTTAGGGTTAGATTTAGGGTTCGGGTTCGGGTTCGAGTTAGGGTTATTGTTAGAGTTAGGCTTTCGGTTAGAGTTAGGGTGAGTGTGAGGGTGAGGGTGAGGGCGAAAGTTAGGTTTAAATTTAGGGTTAGGGTTAGTGTTGGCTTAAGGATATAGTTACGGTGAAGGTGAGGTTGTGGGTGAGTGTGAGGGTTCGAGTTAGGTTGTGGGTTAGGGTTAGTGTAGGGTTAGAGTAGGGGTATGTTTAGGGTTAGGTTTAGGGTTGCGGTTAGGTTTAGGGTTAGGGTTAGGTTTAGGACTAGGGCTACGGTTAGGTCTAGGGTTAGGGTTAGATTTCGGGTGAGGGTTCGGGATCTGGTTAGGTTTAGCTTTAGGGATAGGGTTAGGGTGAGGTTTAGGGTTAGTGTTAGGGTTAGGGTTAGTGTTAGATTAGGGCTAGGGTTAGGGTTAGGGTTAGGGTTAATGTTAGGGTGAGGGTGAGTTTGAGGGTGAGGGTGTGGGTGAGGGTGACGGTGAGAGTTAGGGTTAGGGTTAGGTTTATGGTTAGGCGTACAGTTAGGGTTTGTGTTAGGGTTAGGGAAGGGATCGGGTTAGGTTTAGGTTTAGGGTTAGGTTAAGAATCAGGGTTAACGTTAGTGTTACGGTGAGGGTGAGGGTCTGGGTGAGGGTGAGGGTTAGGGTTAGTGTTAGGGTTAGGGTTAGGGTTAGGGTTAGGGTTAGGGCTAGGGTTACGTTTAGGGTTCAGGTTTGGGTTCGAGTTAGGGTTAGGGTTAGTGTTAGGGTTAGGGAAAGGGTACTGTTAGGGTTATGGTTCGGGTCAGGGTGAGGGTGTGGTTGAGGGCGAGGGTGAGGGTTTGGTTTAGGGTTAGGGTTAGAGTTCGGGTTTGGTTTTGGTTTCGGGTTCTGGTTAGGGTTAGGTTTAGGGTTAGGCTTAGGGTGAGTGTGAGGGTTCGGGTGAGTTTTAAGGCACGGATGAGGTTTAGGGTTATGGTTAGGATTAGGGCTAGCTTTACGGTTATGGTTATGGTTAGGGTTAGGGTTAGGGATCGGGTAAGGTTTAGGGGTAGGGTTAGCGTCAGCGTCAGGGTTAAGGTTAGGTTTAGGGTGAGGGTGATGGTGAGGGTTCGGGTTTGGGTTAGGATTGGGGTTAGGTTTAGGGTTCGGGTTAGGGTTAGGGCTAGTGTGAGGGTTAGGGTGAGCATTAGGGTTAGGGTTAGTTTTAGTGTTAGGGTTAGATTTAGGGTTCGGGTTCGGGTTCGAGTTAGGGTTATTGTTAGAGTTAGGTTTTCGGTTAGAGTTAGGGTGAGTGTGAGGATGAGGGTGAGGGCGAAAGTTAGGTTTAAATTTAGGGTTAGGGTTAGTGTTGGCTTAAGGATATAGTTACGGTGAAGGTGAGGTTGTGGGTGAGTGTGAGGGTTCGAGTTAGGTTGTGGGTTAGGGTTAGTGTAGGGTTAGAGTAGGGGTATGTTTAGGGTTAGGTTTAGGGTTGCGGTTAGGTTTAGGGTTAGGGTTAGGTTTAGGACTAGGGCTACGGTTAGGTCTAGGGTTAGGGTTAGATTTCGGGTGAGGGTTCGGGATCTGGTTAGGTTTAGCTTTAGGGATAGGGTTAGGGTGAGGTTTAGGGTTAGTGTTAGGGTTAGGGTTAGTGTTAGATTAGGGCTAGGGTTAGGGTGAGGGTTAGGGTTAATTTTAGGGTGAGGGTGAGTTTGAGGGTGAGGGTGTGGTTGAGGGTGACGGTGAGAGTTAGGGTTAGGGTTAGGTTTATGGTTAGGCGTACAGTTAGGGTTTGTGTTAGGGTTAGGGAAGGGATCGGGTTAGGTTTAGGTTTAGGGTTAGGTTAAGAATCAGGGTTAACGTTAGTGTTACGGTGAGGGTGAGGGTCTGGGTGAGGGTGAGGGTTAGGGTTAGTGTTAGGGTTAGGGTTAGGGTTAGGTTTAGGGCTAGGGTTACGTTTAGGGTTCAGGTTTGGGTTCGAGTTAGGGTTAGGGTTAGTGTTAGGGTTAGGGTAAGGGTACTGTTAGGGTTATGGTTCGGGTCAGGGTGAGGGTGTGGTTGAGGGCGAGGGTGAGGGTTTGGTTTAGGGTTAGGGTTAGAGTTCGGATTTGGTTTTGGTATCGGGTTCTGGTTAGGGTTAGGTTTCGGGTTAGGCTTAGGGTGAGTGTGAGGGTTCGGGTGAGTTTTAAGGCACGGATGAGGTTTAGGGTTATGGTTAGGATTAGGGCTAGCTTTACGGTTATGGTTATGGTTAGGGTTAGGGTTAGGGATTGGGTAAGGTTTAGGGTTAGGGTTAGCGTCAGCGTCAGGGTTAAGGTTAGGTTTAGGGTGAGGGTGATGGTGAGGGTTCGGGTTCGGGTTAGGATTGGAGTTAGGTTTAGGGTTCGGGTTAGGGTTAGGGCTAGTGTGAGGGTTAGGGTGAGCATTAGGGTTAGGGTTAGTTTTAGTGTTAGGGTTAGATTTAGGGTTCGGGTTCGGGTTCGAGTTAGGGTTATTGTTAGAGTTAGGTTTTCGGTTAGAGTTAGGGTGAGTGTGAGGGTGAGGGTGAGGGCGAAAGTTAGGTTTAAATTTAGGGTTAGGGTTAGTGTTGGCTTAAGGATATAGTTACGGTGAAGGTGAGGTTGTGGGTGAGTGTGAGGGTTCGAGTTAGGTTGTGGGTTAGGGTTAGTGTAGGGTTAGAGTAGGGGTATGTTTAGGGTTAGGTTTAGGGTTGCGGTTAGGTTTAGGGTTAGGGTTAGGTTTAGGACTAGGGCTACGGTTAGGTCTAGGGTTAGGGTTAGATTTCGGGTGAGGGTTCGGGATCTGGTTAGGTTTAGCTTTAGGGATAGGGTTAGGGTGAGGTTTAGGGTTAGTGTTAGGGTTAGGGTTAGTGTTAGATTAGGGCTAGGGTTAGGGTGAGGGTTAGGGTTAATGTTAGGGTGAGGGTGAGTTTGAGGGTGAGGGGGTGGGTGAGGGTGACGGTGAGAGTTAGGGTTAGGGTTAGGTTTATGGTTAGGCGTACAGTTAGGGTTTGTGTTAGGGTTAGGGAAGGGATCGGGTTAGGTTTAGGTTTAGGGTTAGGTTAAGAATCAGGGTTAACGTTAGTGTTACGGTGAGGGTGAGTGTCTGGGTGAGGGTGAGGGTTAGGGTTAGTGTTAGGGTTAGGGTTAGGGTTAGGTTTAGGGTTAGGGCTAGGGTTACGTTTAGGGTTCAGGTTTGGGTTCGAGTTAGGGTTAGGGTTAGTGTTAGGGTTAGGGTAAGGGTACTGTTAGGGTTATGGTTCGGGTCAGGGTGAGGGTGTGGTTGAGGGCGAGGGTGAGGGTTTGGTTTAGGGTTAGGGTTAGAGTTCGGGTTTGGTTTTGGTTTCGGGTTCTGGTTAGGGTTAGGTTTAGGGTTAGGCTTAGGGTGAGTGTGAGGGTTCGGGTGAGTTTTAAGGCACGGATGAGGTTTAGGGTTATGGTTAGGATTAGGGCTAGCTTTACGGTTATGGTTATGGTTAGGGTTAGGGTTAGGGATCGGGTAAGGTTTAGGGTTAGGGTTAGCGTCAGCGTCAGGGTTAAGGTTAGGTTTAGGGTGAGGGTGATGGTGAGGGTTCGGGTTCGGGTTAGGATTGGAGTTAGGTTTAGGGTTCGGGTTAGGGTTAGGGCTAGTGTGAGGGTTAGGGTGAGCATTAGGGTTAGGGTTAGTTTTAGTGTTAGGGTTAGATTTAGGGTTCGGGTTCGGGTTCGAGTTAGGGTTATTGTTAGAGTTAGGTTTTCGGTTAGAGTTAGGGTGAGTGTGAGGGTGAGGGTGAGGGCGAAAGTTAGGTTTAAATTTAGGGTTAGGGTTAGTGTTGGCTTAAGGATATAGTTACGGTGAAGGTGAGGTTGTGGGTGAGTGTGAGGGTTCGAGTTAGGTTGTGGGTTAGGGTTAGTGTAGGGTTAGAGTAGGGGTATGTTTAGGGTTAGGTTTAGGGTTGCGGTTAGGTTTAGGGTTAGGGTTAGGTTTAGGACTAGGGCTACGGTTAGGTCTAGGGTTAGGGTTAGATTTCGGGTGAGGGTTCGGGATCTGGTTAGGTTTAGCTTTAGGGATAGGGTTAGGGTGAGGTTTAGGGTTAGTGTTAGGGTTAGGGTTAGTGTTAGATTAGGGCTAGGGTTAGGGTGAGGGTTAGGGTTAATGTTAGGGTGAGGGTGAGTTTGAGGGTGAGGGTGTGGGTGAGGGTGACGGTGAGAGTTAGGGTTAGGGTTAGGTTTATGGTTAGGCGTACAGTTAGGGTTTGTGTTAGGGTTAGGGAAGGGATCGGGTTAGGTTTAGGTTTAGGGTTAGGTTAAGAATCAGGGTTAACGTTAGTGTTACGGTGAGGGTGAGGGTCTGGGTGAGGGTGAGGGTTAGGGTTAGTGTTAGGGTTAGGGTTAGGGTTAGGGTTAGGGTTAGGGCTAGGGTTACGTTTAGGGTTCAGGTTTGGGTTCGAGTTAGGGTTAGGGTTAGTGTTAGGGTTAGGGTAAGGGTACTGTTAGGGTTATGGTTCGGATCAGGGTGAGGGTGTGGTTGAGGGCGAGGGTGAGGGTTTGGTTTAGGGTTAGGGTTAGAGTTCGGGTTTGGTTTTGGTTTCGGGTTCTGGTTAGGGTTAGGTTTAGGGTTAGGCTTAGGGTGAGTGTGAGGGTTCGGGTGAGTTTTAAGGCACGGATGAGGTTTAGGGTTATGGTTAGGATTAGGGCTAGCTTTACGGTTATGGTTATGGTTAGGGTTAGGGTTAGGGATCGGGTAAGGTTTAGGGGTAGGGTTAGCGTCAGCGTCAGGGTTAAGGTTAGGTTTAGGGTGAGGGTGATGCTGAGGGTTCGGGTTTGGGTTAGGATTGGGGTTAGGTTTAGGGTTCGGGTTAGGGTTAGGGCTAGTGTGAGGGTTAGGGTGAGCATTAGGGTTAGGGTTAGTTTTAGTGTTAGGGTTAGATTTAGGGTTCGGGTTCGGGTTCGAGTTAGGGTTATTGTTAGAGTTAGGTTTTCGGTTAGAGTTAGGGTGAGTGTGAGGGTGAGGGTGAGGGCGAAAGTTAGGTTTAAATTTAGGGTTAGGGTTAGTGTTGGCTTAAGGATATAGTTACGGTGAAGGTGAGGTTGTGGGTGAGTGTGAGGGTTCGAGTTAGGTTGTGGGTTAAGGTTAGTGTAGGGTTAGAGTAGGGGTATGTTTAGGGTTAGGTTTAGGGTTGCGGTTAGGTTTAGGGTTAGGGTTAGGTTTAGGACTAGGGCTACGGTTAGGTCTAGGGTTAGGGTTAGATTTCGGGTGAGGGTTCGGGATCTGGTTAGGTTTAGCTTTAGGGATAGGGTTAGGGTGAGGTTTAGGGTTAGTGTTAGGGTTAGGGTTAGTGTTAGATTAGGGCTAGGGTTAGGGTGAGGGTTAGGGTTAATGTTAGGGTGAGGGTGAGTTTGAGGGTGAGGGTGTGGGTGAGGGTGACGGTGAGAGTTAGGGTTAGGGTTAGGTTTATGGTTAGGCGTACAGTTAGGGTTTGTGTTAGGGTTAGGGAAGGGATCGGGTTAGGTTTAGGTTTAGGGTTAGGTTAAGAATCAGGGTTAACGTTAGTGTTACGGTGAGGGTGAGTGTCTGGGTGAGGGTGAGGGTTAGGGTTAGTGTTAGGGTTAGGGTTAGGGTTAGGGTTAGGGTTAGGGCTAGGGTTACGTTTAGGGTTCAGGTTTGGGTTCGAGTTAGGGTTAGGGTTAGTGTTAGGGTTAGGGTAAGGGTACTGTTAGGGTTATGGTTCGGGTCAGGGTGAGGGTGTGGTTGAGGGCGAGGGTGAGGGTTTGGTTTAGGGTTAGGGTTAGAGTTCGGGTTTGGTTTTGGTTTCGGGTTCTGGTTAGGGTTAGGTTTAGGGTTAGGCTTAGGGTGAGTGTGAGGGTTCGGGTGAGTTTTAAGGCACGGATGAGCTTTAGGGTGATGGTTAGGATTAGGGCTAGCTTTACGGTTATGGTTAGGGTTAGGGTTAGGGATTGGGTAAGGTTTAGGGTTAGGGTTAGCGTCAGCGTCAGGGTTAAGGTTAGGTTTAGGGTGAGGGTGATGGTGAGGGTTCGGGTTCGGGTTTGGATTGGAGTTAGGTTTAGGGTTCGGGTTAGGGTTAGGGCTAGTGTGAGGGTTAGGGTGAGCATTAGGGTTAGGGTTAGTTTTAGTGTTAGGGTTAGATTTAGGGTTCGGGTTCGGGTTCGAGTTAGGGTTATTGTTAGAGTTAGGTTTTCGGTTAGAGTTAGGGTGAGTGTGAGGGTGAGGGTGAGGGCGAAAGTTAGGTTTAAATTTAGGGTTAGGGTTAGTGTTGGCTTAAGGATATAGTTACGGTGAAGGTGAGGTTGTGGGTGAGTGTGAGGGTTCGAGTTAGGTTGTGGGTTAGGGTTAGTGTAGGGTTAGAGTAGGGGTATGTTTAGGGTTAGGTTTAGGGTTGCGGTTAGGTTTAGGGTTAGGGTTAGGTTTAGGACTAGGGCTACGGTTAGGTCTAGGGTTAGGGTTAGATTTCGGGTGAGGGTTCGGGATCTGGTTAGGTTTAGCTTTAGGGATAGGGTTAGGGTGAGGTTTAGGGTTAGTGTTAGGGTTAGGGTTAGTGTTAGATTAGGGCTAGGGTTAGGGTGAGGGTTAGGGTTAATGTTAGGGTGAGGGTGAGTTTGAGGGTGAGGGTGTGGGTGAGGGTGACGGTGAGAGTTAGGGTTAGGGTTAGGTTTATGGTTAGGCGTACAGTTAGGGTTTGTGTTAGGGTTAGGGAAGGGATCGGGTTAGGTTTAGGTTTAGGGTTAGGTTAAGAATCAGGGTTAACGTTAGTGTTACGGTGAGGGTGAGTGTCTGGGTGAGGGTGAGGGTTAGGGTTAGTGTTAGGGTTAGGGTTAGGGTTAGCGTTAGGGTTAGGGCTAGGGTTACGTTTAGGGTTCAGGTTTGGGTTCGAGTTAGGGTTAGGGTTAGTGTTAGGGTTAGGGTAAGGGTACTGTTAGGGTTATGGTTCGGGTCAGGGTGAGGGTGTGGTTGAGGGCGAGGGTGAGGGTTTGGTTTAGGGTTAGGGTTAGAGTTCGGGTTTGGTTTTGGTTTCGGGTTCTGGTTAGGGTTAGGTTTAGGGTTAGGCTTAGGGTGAGTGTGAGGGTTCGGGTGAGTTTTAAGGCACGGATGAGGTTTAGGGTTATGGTTAGGATTAGGGCTAGCTTTACGGTTATGGTTATGGTTAGGGTTAGGGTTAGGGATTGGGTAAGGTTTAGGGTTAGGGTTAGCGTCAGCGTCAGGGTTAAGGTTAGGTTTAGGGTGAGGGTGATGGTGAGGGTTCGGGTTCGGGTTAGGATTGGAGTTAGGTTTAGGGTTCGGGTTAGGGTTAGGGCTAGTGTGAGGGTTAGGGTGAGCATTAGGGTTAGGGTTAGTTTTAGTGTTAGGGTTAGATTTAGGGTTCGGGTTCGGGTTCGAGTTAGGGTTATTGTTAGAGTTAGGTTTTCGGTTGGAGTTAGGGTGAGTGTGAGGGTGAGGGTGAGGGCGAAAGTTAGGTTTAAATTTAGGGTTAGGGTTAGTGTTGGCTTAAGGATATAGTTACGGTGAAGGTGAGGTTGTGGGTGAGTGTGAGGGTTCGAGTTAGGTTGTGGGTTAGGGTTAGTGTAGGGTTAGAGTAGGGGTATGTTTAGGGTTAGGTTTAGGGTAGCGGTTAGGTTTAGGGTTAGGGTTAGGTTTAGGACTAGGGCTACGGTTAGGTCTAGGGTTAGGGTTAGATTTCGGGTGAGGGTTCGGGATCTGGTTAGGTTTAGCTTTAGGGATAGGGTTAGGGTGAGGTTTAGGGTTAGTGTTAGGGTTAGGGTTAGTGTTAGATTAGGGCTAGGGTTAGGGTGAGGGTTAGGGTTAATGTTAGGGTGAGGGTGAGTTTGAGGGTGAGGGTGTGGGTGAGGGTGACGGTGAGAGTTAGGGTTAGGGTTAGGTTTATGGTTAGGCGTACAGTTAGGGTTTGTGTTAGGGTTAGGGAAGGGATCGGGTTAGGTTTAGGTTTAGGGTTAGGTTAAGAATCAGGGTTAACGTTAGTGTTACGGTGAGGGTGAGGGTCTGGGTGAGGGTGAGGGTTAGGGTTAGTGTTAGGGTTAGGGTTAGGGTTAGGGTTAGGGTTAGGGCTAGGGTTACGTTTAGGGTTCAGGTTTGGGTTCGAGTTAGGGTTAGGGTTAGTGTTAGGGTTAGGGAAAGGGTACTGTTAGGGTTATGGTTCGGGTCAGGGTGAGGGTGTGGTTGAGGGCGAGGGTGAGGGTTTGGTTTAGGGTTAGGGTTAGAGTTCGGGTTTGGTTTTGGTTTCGGGTTCTGGTTAGGGTTAGGTTTAGGGTTAGGCTTAGGGTGAGTGTGAGGGTTCGGGTGAGTTTTAAGGCACGGATGAGGTTTAGGGTTATGGTTAGGATTAGGGCTAGCTTTACGGTTATGGTTATGGTTAGGGTTAGGGTTAGGGATCGGGTAAGGTTTAGGGGTAGGGTTAGCGTCAGCGTCAGGGTTAAGGTTAGGTTTAGGGTGAGGGTGATGGTGAGGGTTGGGGTTTGGGTTAGGATTGGGGTTAGGTTTAGGGTTCGGGTTAGGGTTAGGGCTAGTGTGAGGGTTAGGGTGAGCATTAGGTTTAGGGTTAGTTTTAGTGTTAGGGTTAGATTTAGGGTTCGGGTTCGGGTTCGAGTTAGGGTTATTGTTAGAGTTAGGTTTTCGGTTAGAGTTAGGGTGAGTGTGAGGATGAGGGTGAGGGCGAAAGTTAGGTTTAAATTTAGGGTTAGGGTTAGTGTTGGCTTAAGGATATAGTTACGGTGAAGGTGAGGTTGTGGGTGAGTGTGAGGGTTCGAGTTAGGTTGTGGGTTAGGGTTAGTGTAGGGTTAGAGTAGGGGTATGTTTAGGGTTAGGTTTAGGGTTGCGGTTAGGTTTAGGGTTAGGGTTAGGTTTAGGACTAGGGCTACGGTTAGGTCTAGGGTTAGGGTTAGATTTCGGGTGAGGGTTCGGGATCTGGTTAGGTTTAGCTTTAGGGATAGGGTTAGGGTGAGGTTTAGGGTTAGTGTTAGGGTTAGGGTTAGTGTTAGATTAGGGCTAGGGTTAGGGTGAGGGTTAGGGTTAATGTTAGGGTGAGGGTGAGTTTGAGGGTGAGGGTGTGGTTGAGGGTGACGGTGAGAGTTAGGGTTAGGGTTAGGTTTATGGTTAGGCGTACAGTGAGGGTTTGTGTTAGGGTTAGGGAAGGGATCGGGTTAGGTTTAGGTTTAGGGTTAGGTTAAGAATCAGGGTTAACGTTAGTGTTACGGTGAGGGTGAGGTTCTGGGTGAGGGTGAGGGTTAGGGTTAGTGTTAGGGTTAGGGTTAGGGTTAGGTTTAGGGCTAGGGTTACGTTTAGGGTTCAGGTTTGGGTTCGAGTTAGGGTTAGGGTTAGTGTTAGGGTTAGGGTAAGGGTACTGTTAGGGTTATGGTTCGGGTCAGGGTGAGGGTGTGGTTGAGGGCGAGGGTGAGGGTTTGGTTTAGGGTTAGGGTTAGAGTTCGGGTTTGGTTTTGGTTTCGGGTTCTGGTTAGGGTTAGGTTTAGGGTTAGGCTTAGGGTGAGTGTGAGGGTTCGGGTGAGTTTTAAGGCACGGATGAGGTTTAGGGTTATGGTTAGGATTAGGGCTAGCTTTACGGTTATGGTTATGGTTAGGGTTAGGGTTAGGGATCGGGTAAGGTTTAGGGGTAGGGTTAGCGTCAGCGTCAGGGTTAAGGTTAGGTTTACGGTGAGAGTGATGCTGAGGGTTCGGGTTTGGGTTAGGATTGGGGTTAGGTTTAGGGTTCGGGTTAGGGTTAGGGCTAGTGTGAGGGTTAGGGTGAGCATTAGGGTTAGGGTTAGTTTTAGTGTTAGGGTTAGATTTAGGGTTCGGTTTCGGGTTCGAGTTAGGGATATTGTTAGAGTTAGGTTTTCGGTTAGAGTTAGGGTGAGTGTGAGGGTGAGGGTGAGGGCGAAAGTTAGGTTTAAATTTAGGGTTAGTGTTAGTGTTGGCTTAAGGATATAGTTACGGTGAAGGTGAGGTTGTGGGTGAGTGTGAGGGTTCGAGTTAGGTTGTGGGTTAGGGTTAGTGTAGGGTTAGAGTAGGGGTATGTTTAGGGTTAGGTTTAGGGTTGCGGTTAGGTTTAGGGTTAGGGTTAGGTTTAGGACTAGGGCTACGGTTAGGTCTAGGGTTAGGGTTAGATTTCGGGTGAGGGTTCGGGATCTGGTTAGGTTTAGCTTTAGGGATAGGGTTAGGGTGAGGTTTAGGGTTAGTGTTAGGGTTAGGGTTAGTGTTAGATTAGGGCTAGGGTTAGGGTGAGGGTTAGGGTTAATGTTAGGGTGAGGGTGAGTTTGAGGGTGAGGGTGTGGGTGAGGTTGATGGTGAGAGTTAGGGTTAGGGTTAGGTTTATGCTTAGGCGTACAGTTAGGGTTTGTGTTAGGGTTAGGGAAGGGATCGGGTTAGGTTTAGGTTTAGGGTTAGGTTAAGAATCAGGGTTAACGTTAGTGTTACGGTGAGGGTGAGTGTCTGGGTGAGGGTGAGGGTTAGGGTTAGTGTTAGGGTTAGGGTTAGGGTTAGGGTTAGGGTTAGGGCTAGGGTTACGTTTAGGGTTCAGGTTTGGGTTCGAGTTAGGGTTAGGGTTAGTGTTAGGGTTAGGGTAAGGGTACTGTTAGGGTTATGGTTCGGATCAGGGTGAGGGTGTGGTTGAGGGCGAGGGTGAGGGTTTGGTTTAGGGTTAGGGTTAGAGTTCGGGTTTGGTTTTGGTTTCGGGTTCTGGTTAGGGTTAGGTTTAGGGTTAGGCTTAGGGTGAGTGTGAGGGTTCGGGTGAGTTTTAAGGCACGGATGAGGTTTAGGGTTATGGTTAGGATTAGGGCTAGCTTTACGGTTATGGTTATGGTTAGGGTTAGGGTTAGGGATCGGGTAAGGTTTAGGGGTAGGGTTAGCGTCAGCGTCAGGGTTAAGGTTAGGTTTAGGGTGAGGGTGATGCTGAGGGTTCGGGTTTGGGTTAGGATTGGGGTTAGGTTTAGGGTTCGGGTTAGGGTTAGGGCTAGTGTGAGGGTTAGGGTGAGCATTAGGGTTAGGGTTAGTTTTAGTGTTAGGGTTAGATTTAGGGTTCGGGTTCGGGTTCGAGTTAGGGTTATTGTTAGAGTTAGGTTTTCGGTTAGAGTTAGGGTGAGTGTGAGGGTGAGGGTGAGGGCGAAATTTAGGTTTAAATTTAGGGTTAGGGTTAGTGTTGGCTTAAGGATATAGTTACGGTGAAGGTGAGGTTGTGGGTGAGTGTGAGGGTTCGAGTTAGGTTGTGGGTTAGGGTTAGTGTAGGGTTAGAGTAGGGGTATGTTTAGGGTTAGGTTTAGGGTTGCGGTTAGGTTTAGGGTTAGGGTTAGGTTTAGGACTAGGGCTACGGTTAGGTCTAGGGTTAGGGTTAGATTTCGGGTGAGGGTTCGGGATCTGGTTAGGTTTAGCTTTAGGGATAGGGTTAGGGTGAGGTTTAGGGTTAGTGTTAGGGTTAGGGTTAGTGTTAGATTAGGGCTAGGGTTAGGGTGAGGGTTAGGGTTAATGTTAGGGTGAGGGTGAGTTTGAGGGTGAGGGTGTGGGTGAGGGTGACGGTGAGAGTTAGGGTTAGGGTTAGGTTTATGGTTAGGCGTACAGTTAGGGTTTGTGTTAGGGTTAGGGAAGGGATCGGGTTAGGTTTAGGTTTAGGTTTAGGTTAAGAATCAGGGTTAACGTTAGTGTTACGGTGAGGGTGAGTGTCTGGGTGAGGGTGAGGATTAGGGTTAGTGTTAGGGTTAGGGTTAGCGTTAGCGTTAGGGTTAGGGCTAGGGTTACGTTTAGGGTTCAGGTTTGGGTTCGAGTTAGGGTTAGGGTTAGTGTTAGGGTTAGGGTAAGGGTACTGTTAGGGTTATGGTTCGGGTCAGGGTGAGGGTGTGGTTGAGGGCGAGGGTGAGGGTTTGGTTTAGGGTTAGGGTTAGAGTTCGGGTTTGGTTTTGGTTTCGGGTTCTGGTTAGGGTTAGGTTTAGGGTTAGGCTTAGGGTGAGTGTGAGGGTTCGGGTGAGTTTTAAGGCACGGATGAGGTTTAGGGTTATGGTTAGGATTAGGGCTAGCTTTACGGTTATGGTTATGGTTAGGGTTAGGGTTAGGGATTGGGTAAGGTTTAGGGTTAGGGTTAGCGTCAGCGTCAGGGTTAAGGTTAGGTTTAGGGTGAGGGTGATGGTGAGGGTTCGGGTTCGGGTTAGGATTGGAGTTAGGTTTAGGGTTCGGGTTAGGGTTAGGGCTAGTGTGAGGGTTAGGGTGAGCATTAGGGTTAGGGTTAGTTTTAGTGTTAGGGTTAGATTTAGGGTTCGGGTTCGGGTTCGAGTTAGGGTTATTGTTAGAGTTAGGTTTTCGGTTAGAGTTAGGGTGAGTGTGAGGGTGAGGGTGAGGGCGAAAGTTAGGTTTAAATTTAGGGTTAGGGTTAGTGTTGGCTTAAGGATATAGTTACGGTGAAGGTGAGGTTGTGGGTGAGTGTGAGGGTTCGAGTTAGGTTGTGGGTTAGGGTTAGTGTAGGGTTAGAGTAGGGGTATGTTTAGGGTTAGGTTTAGGGTTGCGGTTAGGTTTAGGGTTAGGGTTAGGTTTAGGACTAGGGCTACGGTTAGGTCTAGGGTTAGGGTTAGATTTCGGGTGAGGGTTCGGGATCTGGTTAGGTTTAGCTTTAGGGATAGGGTTAGGGTGAGGTTTAGGGTTAGTGTTAGGGTTAGGGTTAGTGTTAGATTAGGGCTAGAGTTAGGGTGAGGCTTAGGGTTAATGTTAGGGTGAGGGTGAGTTTGAGGGTGAGGGTGTGGGTGAGGGTGACGGTGAGAGTTAGGGTTAGGGTTAGGTTTATGGTTAGGCGTACAGTTAGGGTTTGTGTTAGGGTTAGGGAAGGGATCGGGTTAGGTTTAGGTTTAGGGTTAGGTTAAGAATCAGGGTTAACGTTAGTGTTACGGTGAGGGTGAGGGTCTGGGTGAGGGTGAGGGTTAGGGTTAGTGTTAGGGTTAGGGTTAGGGTTAGGTTTAGGGCTAGGGTTACGTTTAGGGTTCAGGTTTGGGTTCGAGTTAGGGTTAGGGTTAGTGTTAGGGTTAGGGTAAGGGTACTGTTAGGGTTATGGTTCGGGTCAGGGTGAGGGTGTGGTTGAGGGCGAGGGTGAGGGTTTGGTTTAGGGTTAGGGTTAGAGTTCGGATTTGGTTTTGGTTTCGGGTTCTGGTTAGGGTTAGGTTTCGGGTTAGGCTTAGGGTGAGTGTGAGGGTTCGGGTGAGTTTTAAGGCACGGATGAGGTTTAGGGTTATGGTTAGGATTAGGGCTAGCTTTACGGTTATGGTTATGGTTAGGGTTAGGGTTAGGGATTGGGTAAGGTTTAGGGTTAGGGTTAGCGTCAGCGTCAGGGTTAAGGTTAGGTTTAGGGTGAGGGTGATGGTGAGGGTTCGGGTTCGGGTTAGGATTGGAGTTAGGTTTAGGGTTCGGGTTAGGGTTAGGGCTAGTGTGAGGGTTAGGGTGAGCATTAGGGTTAGGGTTAGTTTTAGTGTTAGGGTTAGATTTAGGGTTCGGGTTCGGGTTCGAGTTAGGGTTATTGTTAGAGTTAGGTTTTCGGTTAGAGTTAGGGTGAGTGTGAGGGTGAGGGTGAGGGCGAAAGTTAGGTTTAAATTTAGGGTTAGGGTTAGTGTTGGCTTAAGGATATAGTTACGGTGAAGGTGAGGTTGTGGGTGAGTGTGAGGGTTCGAGTTAGGTTGTGGGTTAGGGTTAGTGTAGGGTTAGAGTAGGGGTATGTTTAGGGTTAGGTTTAGGGTTGCGGTTAGGTTTAGGGTTAGGGTTAGGTTTAGGACTAGGGCTACGGTTAGGTCTAGGGTTAGGGTTAGATTTCGGGTGAGGGTTCGGGATCTGGTTAGGTTTAGCTTTAGGGATAGGGTTAGGGTGAGGTTTAGGGTTAGTGTTAGGGTTAGGGTTAGTGTTAGATTAGGGCTAGAGTTAGGGTGAGGCTTAGGGTTAATGTTAGGGTGAGGGTGAGTTTGAGGGTGAGGGTGTGGGTGAGGGTGACGGTGAGAGTTAGGGTTAGGGTTAGGTTTATGGTTAGGCGTACAGTTAGGGTTTGTGTTAGGGTTAGGGAAGGGATCGGGTTAGGTTTAGGTTTAGGGTTAGGTTAAGAATCAGGGTTAACGTTAGTGTTACGGTGAGGGTGAGGGTCTGGGTGAGGGTGAGGGTTAGGGTTAGTGTTAGGGTTAGGGTTAGGGTTAGGGTTAGGGCTACGGTTACGTTTAGGGTTCAGGTTTGGGTTCGAGTTAGGGTTAGGGTTAGTGTTAGGGTTAGGGTAAGGGTCAGGGTGAGGGTGTGGTTGAGGGCGAGGGTGAGGGTTTGGTTTAGGGTTAGGGTTAGAGTTTGGGTTTGGTTTTGGTTTCGGGTTCTGGTTAGGGTTAGGTTTAGGGTTAGGCTTAGGGTGAGTGTGAGGGTTCGGGTGAGTTTTAAGGCACGGATGAGGTTTAGGGTTATGGTTAGGATTAGGGCTAGCTTTACGGTTATGGTTATGGATAGGGTTAGGGTTAGGGATCGGGTAAGGTTTAGGGGTAGGGTTAGCGTCAGCGTCAGGGTTAAGGTTAGGTTTAGGGTGAGGGTGATGCTGAGGGTTCGGGTTTGGGTTAGGATTGGGGTTAGGTTTAGGGTTCGGGTTAGGGTTAGGGCTAGTGTGAGGGTTAGGGTGAGCATTAGGGTTAGGGTTAGTTTTAGTGTTAGGGTTAGATTTAGGGTTCGGGTTCGGGTTGGAGTTAGGGTTATTGTTAGAGTTAGGTTTTCGGTTAGAGTTAGGGTGAGTGTGAGGGTGAGGGTGAGGGCGAAAGTTAGGTTTAAATTTAGGGTTAGGGTTAGTGTTGGCTTAAGGATATAGTTATGGTGAAGGTGAGGTTGTGGGTGAGTGTGAGTGTTCGAGTTAGGTTGTGGGTTAGGGTTAGTGTAGGGTTAGAGTAGGGGTATGTTTAGGGTTAGGTTTAGGGTTGTGGTTAGGTTTAGGGTTAGGGTTAGGTTTAGGACTAGGGCTACGGTTAGGTCTAGGGTTAGGGTTAGATTTCGGGTGAGGGTTCGGGATCTGGTTAGGTTTAGCTTTAGGGATAGGGTTAGGGTGAGGTTTAGGGTTAGTGTTAGGGTTAGGGTTAGTGTTAGATTAGGGCTAGGGTTAGGGTGAGGGTTAGGGTTAATGTTAGGGTGAGGGTGAGTTAGAGGGTGAGGGCGTGGGTGAGGGTGACGGTGAGAGTTAGGGTTAGGGTTAGGTTTATGGTTAGGCGTACAGTTAGGGTTTGTGTTAGGGTTAGGGAAGGGATCGGGTTAGGTTTAGGTTTAGGGTTAGGTTAAGAATCAGGGTTAACGTTAGTGTTACGGTGAGGGTGAGGGTCTGGGTGAGGGTGAGGGTTAGGGTTAGTGTTAGGGTTAGGGTAAGGGTACTGTTAGGGTTATGGTTCGGGTCAGGGTGAGGGTGTGGTTGAGGGCGAGGGTGAGGGTTTGGTTTAGGGTTAGGGTTAGAGTTCGGGTTTGGTTTTGGTTTCGGGTTCTGGTTAGGGTTAGGTTTAGGGTTAGGCTTAGGGTGAGTGTGAGGGTTCGGGTGAGTTTTAAGGCACGGATGAGGTTTAGGGTTATGGTTAGGATTAGGGCTAGCTTTACGGTTATGGTTACGGTTAGGGTTAGGGTTAGGGATCGGGTAAGGTTTAGGGGTAGGGTTAGCGTCAGCGTCAGGGTTAAGGTTAGGTTTAGGGTGAGGGTGATGGTGAGGGTTCGGGTTTGGGTTAGGATTGGGGTTAGGTTTAGGGTTCGGGTTAGGGTTAGGGCTAGTGTGAGGGTTAGGGTGAGCATTAGGGTTAGGGTTAGTTTTAGTGTTAGGGTTAGATTTAGGGTTCGGGTTCGGGTTCGAGTTAGGGTTATTGTTACAGTTAGGTTTTCGGTTAGAGTTAGGGTGAGTGTGAGGGTGAGGGTGAGGGCGAAAGTTAGGTTTAAATTTAGGGTTAGGGTTAGTGTTGGCTTAAGGATATAGTTACGGTGAAGGTGAGGTTGTGGGTGAGTGTGAGGGTTCGAGTTAGGTTGTGGGTTAGGGTTAGTGTAGGGTTAGAGTAGGGGTATGTTTAGGGTTAGGTTTAGGGTTGCGGTTAGGTTTAGGGTTAGGGTTAGGTTTAGGACTAGGGCTACGGTTAGGTCTAGGGTTAGGGTTAGATTTCGGGTGAGGGTTCGGGATCTGGTTAGGTTTAGCTTTAGGGATAGGGTTAGGGTGAGGTTTAGGGTTAGTGTTAGGGTTAGGGTTAGTGTTAGATTAGGGCTAGAGTTAGGGTGAGTGTTAGGGTTAATGTTAGGGTGAGGGTGAGTTTGAGGGTGAGGTTGTGGGTGAGGGTGACGGTGAGAGTTAGGGTTAGGGTTAGGTTTATGGTTAGGCGTACAGTTAGGGTTTGTGTTAGGGTTAGGGAAGGGATCGGGTTAGGTTTAGGTTTAGGGTTAGGTTAAGAATCAGGGTTAACGTTAGTGTTACGGTGAGGGTGAGGGTCTGGGTGAGGGTGAGGGTTAGGCTTAGTGTTAGGGTTAGTGTTAGGGTTAGGGTTAGGGTTAGGGTTAGGGCTAGGGTTACGTTTAGGGTTCAGGTTTGGGTTCGAGTTAGGGTTAGGGTTAGTGTTAGGGTTAGGGTAAGGGTACTGTTAGGGTTATGGTTCGGGTCAGGGTGAGGGTGTGGTTGAGGGCGAGGGTGAGGGTTTGGTTTAGGGTTAGGGTTAGAGTTCGGGTTTGGTTTTGGTTTCGGGTTCTGGTTAGGGTTAGGTTTAGGGTTAGGCTTAGGGTGAGTGTGAGGGTTCGGGTGAGTTTTAAGGCACGGATGAGGTTTAGGGTTATGGTTAGGATTAGGGCTAGCTTTACGGTTATGGTTATGGTTAGGGTTAGGGTTAGGGATCGGGTAAGGTTTAGGGGTAGGGTTAGCGTCAGCGTCAGGGTTAAGGTTAGGTTTACGGTGAGAGTGATGCTGAGGGTTCGGGTTTGGGTTAGGATTGGGGTTAGGTTTAGGGTTCGGGTTAGGGTTAGGGCTAGTGTGAGGGTTAGGGTGAGCATTAGGGTTAGGGTTAATTTTAGTGTTAGGGTTAGATTTAGGGTTCGGTTTCGGGTTCGAGTTAGGGATATTGTTAGAGTTAGGTTTTCGGTTAGAGTTAGGGTGAGTGTGAGGGTGAGGGTGAGGGCGAAAGTTAGGTTTAAATTTAGGGTTAGTGTTAGTGTTGGCTTAAGGATATAGTTACGGTGAAGGTGAGGTTGTGGGTGAGTGTGAGGGTTCGAGTTAGGTTGTGGGTTAGGGTTAGTGTAGGGTTAGAGTAGGGGTATGTTTAGGGTTAGGTTTAGGGTTGCGGTTAGGTTTAGGGTTAGGGTTAGGTTTAGGACTAGGGCTACGGTTAGGTCTAGGGTTAGGGTTAGATTTCGGGTGAGGGTTCGGGATCTGGTTAGGTTTAGCTTTAGGGATAGGGTTAGGGTGAGGTTTAGGGTTAGTGTTAGGGTTAGGGTTAGTGTTAGATTAGGGCTAGGGTTAGGGTGAGGGTTAGGGTTAATGTTAGGGTGAGGGTGAGTTTGAGGGTGAGGGTGTGGGTGAGGTTGACGGTGAGAGTTAGGGTTAGGGTTAGGTTTATGCTTAGGCGTACAGTTAGGGTTTGTGTTAGGGTTAGGGAAGGGATCGGGTTAGGTTTAGGTTTAGGGTTAGGTTAAGAATCAGGGTTAACGTTAGTGTTACGGTGAGGGTGAGGGTCTGGGTGAGGGTGAGGGTTAGGGTTAGTGTTAGGGTTAGGGTTAGGGTTAGGGTTAGGGTTAGGGCTAGGGTTACGTTTAGGGTTCAGGTTTGGGTTCGAGTTAGGGTTAGGGTTAGTGTTAGGGTTAGGGTAAGGGTACTGTTAGGGTTATGGTTCGGATCAGGGTGAGGGTGTGGTTGAGGGCGAGGGTGAGGGTTTGGTTTAGGGTTAGGGTTAGAGTTCGGGTTTGGTTTTGGTTTCGGGTTCTGGTTAGGGTTAGGTTTAGGGTTAGGCTTAGGGTGAGTGTGAGGGTTCGGGTGAGTTTTAAGGCACGGATGAGGTTTAGGGTTATGGTTAGGATTAGGGCTAGCTTTACGGTTATGGTTATGGTTAGGGTTAGGGTTAGGGATCGGGTAAGGTTTAGGGGTAGGGTTAGCGTCAGCGTCAGGGTTAAGGTTAGGTTTAGGGTGAGGGTGATGCTGAGGGTTCGGGTTTGGGTTAGGATTGGGGTTAGGTTTAGGGTTCGGGTTAGGGTTAGGGCTAGTGTGAGGGTTAGGGTGAGCATTAGGGTTAGGGTTAGTTTTAGTGTTAGGGTTAGATTTAGGGTTCGGGTTCGGGTTCGAGTTAGGGTTATTGTTAGAGTTAGGTTTTCGGTTAGAGTTAGGGTGAGTGTGAGGGTGAGGGTGAGGGCGAAAGTTAGGTTTAAATTTAGGGTTAGGGTTAGTGTTGGCTTAAGGATATAGTTACGGTGAAGGTGAGGTTGTGGGTGAGTGTGAGGGTTCAAGTTAGGTTGTGGGTTAAGGTTAGTGTAGGGTTAGAGTAGGGGTATGTTTAGGGTTAGGTTTAGGGTTGCGGTTAGGTTTAGGGTTAGGGTTAGGTTTAGGACTAGGGCTACGGTTAGGTCTAGGGTTAGGGTTAGATTTCGGGTGAGGGTTCGGGATCTGGTTAGGTTTAGCTTTAGGGATAGGGTTAGGGTGAGGTTTAGGGTTAGTGTTAGGGTTAGGGTTAGTGTTAGATTAGGGCTAGGGTTAGGGTGAGGGTTAGGGTTAATGTTAGGGTGAGGGTGAGTTTGAGGGTGAGGGTGTGGGTGAGGGTGACGGTGAGAGTTAGGGTTAGGGTTAGGTTTATGCTTAGGCGTACAGTTAGGGTTTGTGTTAGGGTTAGGGAAGGGATCGGGTTAGGTTTAGGTTTAGGGTTAGGTTAAGAATCAGGGTTAACGTTAGTGTTACGGTGAGGGTGAGTGTCTGGGTGAGGGTGAGGGTTAGGGTTAGTGTTAGGGTTAGGGTTAGGGTTAGGGTTAGGGTTAGGGCTAGGGTTACGTTTAGGGTTCAGGTTTGGGTTCGAGTTAGGGTTAGGGTTAGTGTTAGGGTTAGGGTAAGGGTACTGTTAGGGTTATGGTTCGGGTCAGGGTGAGGGTGTGGTTGAGGGCGAGGGTGAGGGTTTGGTTTAGGGTTAGGGTTAGAGTTCGGGTTTGGTTTTGGTTTCGGGTTCTGGTTAGGGTTAGGTTTAGGGTTAGGCTTAGGGTGAGTGTGAGGGTTCGGGTGAGTTTTAAGGCACGGATGAGCTTTAGGGTGATGGTTAGGATTAGGGCTAGCTTTACGGTTATGGTTATGGTTAGGGTTAGGGTTAGGGATTGGGTAAGGTTTAGGGTTAGGGTTAGCGTCAGCGTCAGGGTTAAGGTTAGGTTTAGGGTGAGGGTGATGGTGAGGGTTCGGGTTCGGGTTAGGATTGGAGTTAGGTTTAGGGTTCGGGTTAGGGTTAGGGCTAGTGTGAGGGTTAGGGTGAGCATTAGGGTTAGGGTTAGTTTTAGTGTTAGGGTTAGATTTAGGGTTCGGGTTCGGGTTCGAGTTAGGGTTATTGTTAGAGTTAGGTTTTCGGTTAGAGTTAGGGTGAGTGTGAGGGTGAGGGTGAGGGCGAAAGTTAGGTTTAAATTTAGGGTTAGGGTTAGTGTTGGCTTAAGGATATAGTTACGGTGAAGGTGAGGTTGTTGGTGAGTGTGAGGGTTCGAGTTAGGTTGTGGGTTAGGGTTAGTGTAGGGTTAGAGTAGGGGTATGTTTAGGGTTAGGTTTAGGGTTGCGGTTAGGTTTAGGGTTAGGGTTAGGTTTAGGACTAGGGCTACGGTTAGGTCTAGGGTTAGGGTTAGATTTCGGGTGAGGGTTCGGGATCTGGTTAGGTTTAGCTTTAGGGATAGGGTTAGGGTGAGGTTTAGGGTTAGTGTTAGGGTTAGGGTTAGTGTTAGATTAGGGCTAGGGTTAGGGTGAGGGTTAGGGTTAATGTTAGGGTGAGGGTGAGTTTGAGGGTGAGGGTGTGGGTGAGGGTGACGGTGAGAGTTAGGGTTAGGGTTAGGTTTATGGTTAGGCGTACAGTTAGGGTTTGTGTTAGGGTTAGGGAAGGGATCGGGTTAGGTTTAGGTTTAGGGTTAGGTTAAGAATCAGGGTTAACGTTAGTGTTACGGTGAGGGTGAGTGTCTGGGTGAGGGTGAGGGTTAGGGTTAGTGTTAGGGTTAGGGTTAGGGTTAGCGTTAGGGTTAGGGCTAGGGTTACGTTTAGGGTTCAGGTTTGGGTTCGAGTTAGGGTTAGGGTTAGTGTTAGGGTTAGGGTAAGGGTACTGTTAGGGTTATGGTTCGGGTCAGGGTGAGGGTGTGGTTGAGGGCGAGGGTGAGGGTTTGGTTTAGGGTTAGGGTTAGAGTTCGGGTTTGGTTTTGGTTTCGGGTTCTGGTTAGGGTTAGGTTTAGGGTTAGGCTTAGGGTGAGTGTGAGGGTTCGGGTGAGTTTTAAGGCACGGATGAGGTTTAGGGTTATGGTTAGGATTAGGGCTAGCTTTACGGTTATGGTTATGGTTAGGGTTAGGGTTAGGGATTGGGTAAGGTTTAGGGTTAGGGTTAGCGTCAGCGTCAGGGTTAAGGTTAGGTTTAGGGTGAGGGTGATGGTGAGGGTTCGGGTTCGGGTTAGGATTGGAGTTAGGTTTAGGGTTCGGGTTAGGGTTAGGGCTAGTGTGAGGGTTAGGGTGAGCATTAGGGTTAGGGTTAGTTTTAGTGTTAGGGTTAGATTTAGGGTTCGGGTTCGGGTTCGAGTTAGGGTTATTGTTAGAGTTAGGTTTTCGGTTGGAGTTAGGGTGAGTGTGAGGGTGAGGGTGAGGGCGAAAGTTAGGTTTAAATTTAGGGTTAGGGTTAGTGTTGGCTTAAGGATATAGTTACGGTGAAGGTGAGGTTGTGGGTGAGTGTGAGGGTTCGAGTTAGGTTGTGGGTTAGGGTTAGTGTAGGGTTAGAGTAGGGGTATGTTTAGGGTTAGGTTTAGGGTAGCGGTTAGGTTTAGGGTTAGGGTTAGGTTTAGGACTAGGGCTACGGTTAGGTCTAGGGTTAGGGTTAGATTTCGGGTGAGGGTTCGGGATCTGGTTAGGTTTAGCTTTAGGGATAGGGTTAGGGTGAGGTTTAGGGTTAGTGTTAGGGTTAGGGTTAGTGTTAGATTAGGGCTAGGGTTAGGGTGAGGGTTAGGGTTAATGTTAGGGTGAGGGTGAGTTTGAGGGTGAGGGTGTGGGTGAGGGTGACGGTGAGAGTTAGGGTTAGGGTTAGGTTTATGGTTAGGCGTACAGTTAGGGTTTGTGTTAGGGTTAGGGAAGGGATCGGGTTAGGTTTAGGTTTAGGGTTAGGTTAAGAATCAGGGTTAACGTTAGTGTTACGGTGAGGGTGAGGGTCTGGGTGAGGGTGAGGGTTAGGGTTAGTGTTAGGGTTAGGGTTAGGGTTAGGGTTAGGGTTAGGGCTAGGGTTACGTTTAGGGTTCAGGTTTGGGTTCGAGTTAGGGTTAGGGTTAGTGTTAGGGTTAGGGAAAGGGTACTGTTAGGGTTATGGTTCGGGTCAGGGTGAGGGTGTGGTTGAGGGCGAGGGTGAGGGTTTGGTTTAGGGTTAGGGTTAGAGTTCGGGTTTGGTTTTGGTTTCGGGTTCTGGTTAGGGTTAGGTTTAGGGTTAGGCTTAGGGTGAGTGTGAGGGTTCGGGTGAGTTTTAAGGCACGGATGAGGTTTAGGGTTATGGTTAGGATTAGGGCTAGCTTTACGGTTATGGTTATGGTTAGGGTTAGGGTTAGGGATCGGGTAAGGTTTAGGGGTAGGGTTAGCGTCAGCGTCAGGGTTAAGGTTAGGTTTAGGGTGAGGGTGATGGTGAGGGTTCGGGTTTGGGTTAGGATTGGGGTTAGGTTTAGGGTTCGGGTTAGGGTTAGGGCTAGTGTGAGGGTTAGGGTGAGCATTAGGTTTAGGGTTAGTTTTAGTGTTAGGGTTAGATTTAGGGTTCGGGTTCGGGTTCGAGTTAGGGTTATTGTTAGAGTTAGGTTTTCGGTTAGAGTTAGGGTGAGTGTGAGGATGAGGGTGAGGGCGAAAGTTAGGTTTAAATTTAGGGTTAGGGTTAGTGTTGGCTTAAGGATATAGTTACGGTGAAGGTGAGGTTGTGGGTGAGTGTGAGGGTTCGAGTTAGGTTGTGGGTTAGGGTTAGTGTAGGGTTAGAGTAGGGGTATGTTTAGGGTTAGGTTTAGGGTTGCGGTTAGGTTTAGGGTTAGGGTTAGGTTTAGGACTAGGGCTACGGTTAGGTCTAGGGTTAGGGTTAGATTTCGGGTGAGGGTTCGGGATCTGGTTAGGTTTAGCTTTAGGGATAGGGTTAGGGTGAGGTTTAGGGTTAGTGTTAGGGTTAGGGTTAGTGTTAGATTAGGGCTAGGGTTAGGGTGAGGGTTAGGGTTAATGTTAGGGTGAGGGTGAGTTTGAGGGTGAGGGTGTGGTTGAGGGTGACGGTGAGAGTTAGGGTTAGGGTTAGGTTTATGGTTAGGCGTACAGTGAGGGTTTGTGTTAGGGTTAGGGAAGGGATCGGGTTAGGTTTAGGTTTAGGGTTAGGTTAAGAATCAGGGTTAACGTTAGTGTTACGGTGAGGGTGAGGGTCTGGGTGAGGGTGAGGGTTAGGGTTAGTGTTAGGGTTAGGGTTAGGGTTAGGTTTAGGGCTAGGGTTACGTTTAGGGTTCAGGTTTGGGTTCGAGTTAGGGTTAGGGTTAGTGTTAGGGTTAGGGTAAGGGTACTGTTAGGGTTATGGTTCGGGTCAGGGTGAGGGTGTGGTTGAGGGCGAGGGTGAGGGTTTGGTTTAGGGTTAGGGTTAGAGTTCGGGTTTGGTTTTGGTTTCGGGTTCTGGTTAGGGTTAGGTTTAGGGTTAGGCTTAGGGTGAGTGTGAGGGTTCGGGTGAGTTTTAAGGCACGGATGAGGTTTAGGGTTATGGTTAGGATTAGGGCTAGCTTTACGGTTATGGTTATGGTTAGGGTTAGGGTTAGGGATCGGATAAGGTTTAGGGGTAGGGTTAGCGTCAGCGTCAGGGTTAAGGTTAGGTTTACGGTGAGAGTGATGCTGAGGGTTCGGGTTTGGGTTAGGATTGGGGTTAGGTTTAGGGTTCGGGTTAGGGTTAGGGCTAGTGTGAGGGTTAGGGTGAGCATTAGGGTTAGGGTTAGTTTTAGTGTTAGGGTTAGATTTAGGGTTCGGTTTCGGGTTCGAGTTAGGGATATTGTTAGAGTTAGGTTTTCGGTTAGATTTAGGGTGAGTGTGAGGGTGAGGGTGAGGGCGAAAGTTAGGTTTAAATTTAGGGTTAGTGTTAGTGTTGGCTTAAGGATATAGTTACGGTGAAGGTGAGGTTGTGGGTGAGTGTGAGGGTTCGAGTTAGGTTGTGGGTTAGGGTTAGTGTAGGGTTAGAGTAGGGGTATGTTTAGGGTTAGGTTTAGGGTTGCGGTTAGGTTTAGGGTTAGGGTTAGGTTTAGGACTAGGGCTACGGTTAGGTCTAGGGTTAGGGTTAGATTTCGGGTGAGGGTTCGGGATCTGGTTAGGTTTAGCTTTAGGGATAGGGTTAGGGTGAGGTTTAGGGTTAGTGTTAGGGTTAGGGTTAGTGTTAGATTAGGGCTAGGGTTAGGGTGAGGGTTAGGGTTAATGTTAGGGTGAGGGTGAGTTTGAGGGTGAGGGTGTGGGTGAGGTTGACGGTGAGAGTTAGGGTTAGGGTTAGGTTTATGCTTAGGCGTACAGTTAGGGTTTGTGTTAGGGTTAGGGAAGGGATCGGGTTAGGTTTAGGTTTAGGGTTAGGTTAAGAATCAGGGTTAACGTTAGTGTTACGGTGAGGGTGAGGGTCTGGGTGAGGGTGAGGGTTAGGGTTAGTGTTAGGGTTAGGGTTAGGGTTAGGGTTAGGGTTAGGGCTAGGGTTACGTTTAGGGTTCAGGTTTGGGTTCGAGTTAGGGTTAGGGTTAGTGTTAGGGTTAGGGTAAGGGTACTGTTAGGGTTATGGTTCGGATCAGGGTGAGGGTGTGGTTGAGGGCGAGGGTGAGGGTTTGGTTTAGGGTTAGGGTTAGAGTTCGGGTTTGGTTTTGGTTTCGGGTTCTGGTTAGGGTTAGGTTTAGGGTTAGGCTTAGGGTGAGTGTGAGGGTTCGGGTGAGTTTTAAGGCACGGATGAGGTTTAGGGTTATGGTTAGGATTAGGGCTAGCTTTACGGTTATGGTTATGGTTAGGGTTAGGGTTAGGGATCGGGTAAGGTTTAGGGGTAGGGTTAGCGTCAGCGTCAGGGTTAAGGTTAGGTTTAGGGTGAGGGTGATGCTGAGGGTTCGGGTTTGGGTTAGGATTGGGGTTAGGTTTAGGGTTCGGGTTAGGGTTAGGGCTAGTGTGAGGGTTAGGGTGAGCATTAGGGTTAGGGTTAGTTTTAGTGTTAGGGTTAGATTTAGGGTTCGGGTTCGGGTTCGAGTTAGGGTTATTGTTAGAGTTAGGTTTTCGGTTAGAGTTAGGGTGAGTGTGAGGGTGAGGGTGAGGGCGAAATTTAGGTTTAAATTTAGGGTTAGGGTTAGTGTTGGCTTAAGGATATAGTTACGGTGAAGGTGAGGTTGTGGGTGAGTGTGAGGGTTCGAGTTAGGTTGTGGGTTAGGGTTAGTGTAGTGTTAGAGTAGGGGTATGTTTAGGGTTAGGTTTAGGGTTGCGGTTAGGTTTAGGGTTAGGGTTAGGTTTAGGACTAGGGCTACGGTTAGGTCTAGGGTTAGGGTTAGATTTCGGGTGAGGGTTCGGGATCTGGTTAGGTTTAGCTTTAGGGATAGGGTTAGGGTGAGGTTTAGGGTTAGTGTTAGGGTTAGGGTTAGTGTTAGATTAGGGCTAGGGTTAGGGTGAGGGTTAGGGTTAATGTTAGGGTGAGGGTGAGTTTGAGGGTGAGGGTGTGGGTGAGGGTGACGGTGAGAGTTAGGGTTAGGGTTAGGTTTATGGTTAGGCGTACAGTTAGGGTTTGTGTTAGGGTTAGGGAAGGGATCGGGTTAGGTTTAGGTTTAGGTTTAGGTTAAGAATCAGGGTTAACGTTAGTGTTACGGTGAGGGTGAGTGTCTGGGTGAGGGTGAGGGTTAGGGTTAGTGTTAGGGTTAGGGTTAGGGTTAGCGTTAGGGTTAGGGCTAGGGTTACGTTTAGGGTTCAGGTTTGGGTTCGAGTTAGGGTTAGGGTTAGTGTTAGGGTTAGGGTAAGGGTACTGTTAGGGTTATGGTTCGGGTCAGGGTGAGGGTGTGGTTGAGGGCGAGGGTGAGGGTTTGGTTTAGGGTTAGGGTTAGAGTTCGGGTTTGGTTTTGGTTTCGGGTTCTGGTTAGGGTTAGGTTTAGGGTTAGGCTTAGGGTGAGTGTGAGGGTTCGGGTGAGTTTTAAGGCACGGATGAGGTTTAGGGTTATGGTTAGGATTAGGGCTAGCTTTACGGTTATGGTTATGGTTAGGGTTAGGGTTAGGGATTGGGTAAGGTTTAGGGTTAGGGTTAGCGTCAGCGTCAGGGTTAAGGTTAGGTTTAGGGTGAGGGTGATGGTGAGGGTTCGGGTTCGGGTTAGGATTGGAGTTAGGTTTAGGGTTCGGGTTAGGGTTAGGGCTAGTGTGAGGGTTAGGGTGAGCATTAGGGTTAGGGTTAGTTTTAGTGTTAGGGTTAGATTTAGGGTTCGGGTTCGGGTTCGAGTTAGGGTTATTGTTAGAGTTAGGTTTTCGGTTGGAGTTAGGGTGAGTGTGAGGGTGAGGGTGAGGGCGAAAGTTAGGTTTAAATTTAGGGTTAGGGTTAGTGTTGGCTTAAGGATATAGTTACGGTGAAGGTGAGGTTGTGGGTGAGTGTGAGGGTTCGAGTTAGGTTGTGGGTTAGGGTTAGTGTAGGGTTAGAGTAGGGGTATGTTTAGGGTTAGGTTTAGGGTAGCGGTTAGGTTTAGGGTTAGGGTTAGGTTTAGGACTATGGCTACGGTTAGGTCTAGGGTTAGGGTTAGATTTCGGGTGAGGGTTCGGGATCTGGTTAGGTTTAGCTTTAGGGATAGGGTTAGGGTGAGGTTTAGGGTTAGTGTTAGGGTTAGGGTTAGTGTTAGATTAGGGCTAGGGTTAGGGTGAGGTTTAGGGTTAATGTTAGGGTGAGGGTGAGTTTGAGGGTGAGGGTGTGGGTGAGGGTGACGGTGAGAGTTAGGGTTAGGGTTAGGTTTATGGTTAGGCGTACAGTTAGGGTTTGTGTTAGGGTTAGGGAAGGGATCGGGTTAGGTTTAGGTTTAGGGTTAGGTTAAGAATCAGGGTTAACGTTAGTGTTACGGTGAGGGTGAGGGTCTGGGTGAGGGTGAGGGTTAGGGTTAGTGTTAGGGTTAGGGTTAGGGTTAGGGTTAGGGTTAGGGCTAGGGTTACGTTTAGGGTTCAGGTTTGGGTTCGAGTTAGGGTTAGGGTTAGTGTTAGGGTTAGGGAAAGGGTACTGTTAGGGTTATGGTTCGGGTCAGGGTGAGGGTGTGGTTGAGGGCGAGGGTGAGGGTTTGGTTTAGGGTTAGGGTTAGAGTTCGGGTTTGGTTTTGGTTTCGGGTTCTGGTTAGGGTTAGGTTTAGGGTTAGGCTTAGGGTGAGTGTGAGGGTTCGGGTGAGTTTTAAGGCACGGATGAGGTTTAGGGTTATGGTTAGGATTAGGGCTAGCTTTACGGTTATGGTTATGGTTAGGGTTAGGGTTAGGGATCGGGTAAGGTTTAGGGTTAGGGTTAGCGTCAGCGTCAGGGTTAAGGTTAGGTTTAGGGTGAGGGTGATGGTGAGGGTTCGGGTTCGGGTTAGGATTGGAGTTAGGTTTAGGGTTCGGGTTAGGGTTAGGGCTAGTGTGAGGGTTAGGGTGAGCATTAGGGTTAGGGTTAGTTTTAGTGTTAGGGTTAGATTTAGGGTTCGGGTTCGGGTTCGAGTTAGGGTTATTGTTAGAGTTAGGTTTTCGGTTAGAGTTAGGGTGAGTGTGAGGGTGAGGGTGAGGGCGAAAGTTAGGTTTAAATTTAGGGTTAGGGTTAGTGTTGGCTTAAGGATATAGTTACGGTGAAGGTGAGGTTGTGGGTGAGTGTGAGGGTTCGAGTTAGGTTGTGGGTTAGGGTTAGTGTAGGGTTAGAGTAGGGGTATGTTTAGGGTTAGGTTTAGGGTTGCGGTTAGGTTTAGGGTTAGGGTTAGGTTTAGGACTAGGGCTACGGTTAGGTCTAGGGTTAGGGTTAGATTTCGGGTGAGGGTTCGGGATCTGGTTAGGTTTAGCTTTAGGGATAGGGTTAGGGTGAGGTTTAGGGTTAGTGTTAGGGTTAGGGTTAGTGTTAGATTAGGGCTAGGGTTAGGGTGAGGGTTAGGGTTAATGTTAGGGTGAGGGTGAGTTTGAGGGTGAGGGTGTGGGTGAGGGTGACGGTGAGAGTTAGGGTTAGGGTTAGGTTTATGGTTAGGCGTACAGTTAGGGTTTGTGTTAGGGTTAGGGAAGGGATCGGGTTAGGTTTAGGTTTAGGGTTAGGTTAAGAATCAGGGTTAACGTTAGTGTTACGGTGAGGGTGAGTGTCTGGGTGAGGGTGAGGGTTAGGGTTAGTGTTAGGGTTAGGGTTAGGGTTAGGGTTAGGGTTAGGGCTAGGGTTACGTTTAGGGTTCAGGTTTGGGTTCGAGTTAGGGTTAGGGTTAGTGTTAGGGTTAGGGTAAGGGTACTGTTAGGGTTATGGTTCGGGTCAGGGTGAGGGTGTGGTTGAGGGCGAGGGTGAGGGTTTGGTTTAGGGTTAGGGTTAGAGTTCGGGTTTGGTTTTGGTTTCGGGTTCTGGTTAGGGTTAGGTTTAGGGTTAGGCTTAGGGTGAGTGTGAGGGTTCGGGTGAGTTTTAAGGCACGGATGAGGTTTAGGGTTATGGTTAGGATTAGGGCTAGCTTTACGGTTATGGTTATGGTTAGGGTTAGGTTTAGGGATCGGGTAAGGTTTAGGGTTAGGGTTAGCGTCAGCGTCAGGGTTAAGGTTAGGTTTAGGGTGAGGGTGATGGTGAGGGTTCGGGTTCGGGTTAGGATTGGAGTTAGGTTTAGGGTTCGGGTTAGGGTTAGGGCTAGTGTGAGGGTTAGGGTGAGCATTAGGGTTAGGGTTAGTTTTAGTGTTAGGGTTAGATTTAGGGTTCGGTTTCGGGTTCGAGTTAGGGTTATTGTTAGAGTTAGGTTTTCGGTTAGAGTTAGGGTGAGTGTGAGGGTGAGGGTGAGGGCGAAAGTTAGGTTTAAATTTAGGGTTAGGGTTAGTGTTGGCTTAAGGATATAGTTACGGTGAAGGTGAGGTTGTGGGTGAGTGTGAGGGTTCGAGTTAGGTTGTGGGTTAGGGTTAGTGTAGGGTTAGAGTAGGGGTATGTTTAGGGTTAGGTTTAGGGTTGCGGTTAGGTTTAGGGTTAGGGTTAGGTTTAGGACTAGGGCTACGGTTAGGTCTAGGGTTAGGGTTAGATTTCGGGTGAGGGTTCGGGATCTGGTTAGGTTTAGCTTTAGGGATAGGGTTAGGGTGAGGTTTAGGGTTAGTGTTAGGGTTAGGGTTAGTGTTAGATTAGGGCTAGGGTTAGGGTGAGGGTTAGGGTTAATGTTAGGGTGAGGGTGAGTTTGAGGGTGAGGGTGTGGGTGAGGGTGACGGTGAGAGTTAGGGTTAGGGTTAGGTTTATGGTTAGGCGTACAGTTAGGGTTTGTGTTAGGGTTAGGGAAGGGATCGGGTTAGGTTTAGGTTTAGGGTTAGGTTAAGAATCAGGGTTAACGTTAGTGTTACGGTGAGGGTGAGGGTCTGGGTGAGGGTGAGGGTTAGGGTTAGTGTTAGGGTTAGGGTTAGGGTTAGGGTTAGGGTTAGGGCTAGGGTTACGTTTAGGGTTCAGGTTTGGGTTCGAGTTAGGGTTAGGGTTAGTGTTAGGGTTAGGGAAAGGGTACTGTTAGGGTTATGGTTCGGGTCAGGGTGAGGGTGTGGTTGAGGGCGAGGGTGAGGGTTTGGTTTAGGGTTAGGGTTAGAGTTCGGGTTTGGTTTTGGTTTCGGGTTCTGGTTAGGGTTAGGTTTAGGGTTAGGCTTAGGGTGAGTGTGAGGGTTCGGGTGAGTTTTAAGGCACGGATGAGGTTTAGGGTTATGGTTAGGATTAGGGCTAGCTTTACGGTTATGGTTATGGTTAGGGTTAGGGTTAGGGATCGGGTAAGGTTTAGGGGTAGGGTTAGCGTCAGCGTCAGGGTTAAGGTTAGGTTTAGGGTGAGGGTGATGGTGAGGGTTCGGGTTTGGGTTAGGATTGGGGTTAGGTTTAGGGTTCGGGTTAGGGTTAGGGCTAGTGTGAGGGTTAGGGTGAGCATTAGGGTTAGGGTTAGTTTTAGTGTTAGGGTTAGATTTAGGGTTCGGGTTCGGGTTCGAGTTAGGGTTATTGTTAGAGTTAGGTTTTCGGTTAGAGTTAGGGTGAGTGTGAGGATGAGGGTGAGGGCGAAAGTTAGGTTTAAATTTAGGGTTAGGGTTAGTGTTGGCTTAAGGATATAGTTACGGTGAAGGTGAGGTTGTGGGTGAGTGTGAGGGTTCGAGTTAGGTTGTGGGTTAGGGTTAGTGTAGGGTTAGAGTAGGGGTATGTTTAGGGTTAGGTTTAGGGTTGCGGTTAGGTTTAGGGTTAGGGTTAGGTTTAGGACTAGGGCTACGGTTAGGTCTAGGGTTAGGGTTAGATTTCGGGTGAGGGTTCGGGATCTGGTTAGGTTTAGCTTTAGGGATAGGGTTAGGGTGAGGTTTAGGGTTAGTGTTAGGGTTAGGGTTAGTGTTAGATTAGGGCTAGGGTTAGGGTGAGGGTTAGGGTTAATGTTAGGGTGAGGGTGAGTTTGAGGGTGAGGGTGTGGGTGAGGGTGACGGTGAGAGTTAGGGTTAGGGTTAGGTTTATGGTTAGGCGTACAGTTAGGGTTTGTGTTAGGGTTAGGGAAGGGATCGGGTTAGGTTTAGGTTTAGGGTTAGGTTAAGAATCAGGGTTAACGTTAGTGTTACGGTGAGGGTGAGGGTCTGGGTGAGGGTGAGGGTTAGTGTTAGTGTTAGGGTTAGGGTTAGGGTTAGGGTTAGGGCTAGGGCTAGGGTTACGTTTAGGGTTCAGGTTTGGGTTCGGGTTAGGGTTAGGGTTAGTGTTAGGGTTAGGGTAAGGGTACTGTTAGGGTTATGGTTCGGGTCAGGGTGAGGGTGTGGTTGAGGGCGAGGGTGAGGGTTTGGTTTAGGGTTAGGGTTAGAGTTCGGGTTTGGTTTTGGTTTCGGGTTCTGGTTAGGGTTAGGTTTAGGGTTAGGCTTAGGGTGAGTGTGAGGGTTCGGGTGAGTTTTAAGGCACGGATGAGGTTTAGGGTTATGGTTAGGATTAGGGCTAGCTTTACGGTTATGGTTATGGTTATGGTTAGGGTTAGGGATCGGGTAAGGTTTAGGGGTAGGGTTAGCGTCAGCGTCAGGGTTAAGGTTAGGTTTAGGGTGAGGGTGATGGTGAGGGTTCGGGTTTGGGTTAGGATTGGGGTTAGGTTTAGGGTTCGGGTTAGGGTTAGGGCTAGTGTGAGGGTTAGGGTGAGCATTAGGATTAGGGTTAGTTTTAGTGTTAGGGTTAGATTTAGGGTTCGGGTTCGGGTTCGAGTTAGGGCTATTGTTAGAGTTAGGTTTTCGGTTAGAGTTAGGGTGAGTGTGAGGGTGAGGGTGAGGGCGAAAGTTAGGTTTAAATTTAGGGTTAGGGTTAGTGTTGGCTTAAGGATATAGTTACGGTGAAGGTGAGGTTGTGGGTGAGTGTGAGGGTTCGAGTTAGGTTGTGGGTTAGGGTTAGTGTAGGGTTAGAGTAGGGGTATGTTTAGGGTTAGGTTGAGGGTTGCGGTTAGGTTTAGGGTTAGGGTTAGGTTTAGGACTAGGGCTACGGTTAGGTCTAGGGTTAGGGTTAGATTTCGGGTGAGGGTTCGGGATCTGGTTAGGTTTAGCTTTAGGGATAGGGTTAGGGTGAGGTTTAGGGTTAGTGTTAGGGTTAGGGTTAGTGTTAGATTAGGGCTAGGGTTAGGGTGAGGGTTAGGGTTAATGTTAGGGTGAGGGTGAGTTTGAGGGTGAGGGTGTGGGTGAGGGTGACGGTGAGAGTTAGGGTTAGGGTTAGGTTTATGGTTAGGCGTACAGTTAGGGTTTGTGTTAGGGTTAGGGAAGGGATCGGGTTAGGTTTAGGTTTAGGGTTAGGTTAAGAATCAGGGTTAACGTTAGTGTTACGGTGAGGGTGAGTGTCTGGGTGAGGGTGAGGGTTAGGGTTAGTGTTAGGGTTAGGGTTAGGGTTAGGGTTAGGGTTAGGGCTAGGGTTACGTTTAGGGTTCAGGTTTGGGTTCGAGTTAGGGTTAGGGTTAGTGTTAGGGTTAGGGTAAGGGTACTGTTAGGGTTATGGTTCGGGTCAGGGTGAGGGTGTGGTTGAGGGCGAGGGTGAGGGTTTGGTTTAGGGTTAGGGTTAGAGTTCGGGTTTGGTTTTGGTTTCGGGTTCTGGTTAGGGTTAGGTTTAGGGTTAGGCTTAGGGTGAGTGTGAGGGTTCGGGTGAGTTTTAAGGCACGGATGAGGTTTAGGGTTATGGTTAGGATTAGGGCTAGCTTTACGGTTATGGTTATGGTTAGGGTTAGGGTTAGGGATCGGGTAAGGTTTAGGGGTAGGGTTAGCGTCAGCGTCAGGGTTAAGGTTAGGTTTAGGGTGAGGGTGATGGTGAGGGTTCGGGTTTGGGTTAGGATTGGGGTTAGGTTTAGGGTTCGGGTTAGGGTTAGGGCTAGTGTGAGGGTTAGGGTGAGCATTAGGATTAGGGTTAGTTTTAGTGTTAGGGTTAGATTTAGGGTTCGGGTTCGGGTTCGAGTTAGGGTTATTGTTAGAGTTAGGTTTTCGGTTAGAGTTAGGGTGAGTGTGAGGATGAGGGTGAGGGCGAAAGTTAGGTTTAAATTTAGGGTTAGGGTTAGTGTTGGCTTAAGGATATAGTTACGGTGAAGTTGAGGTTGTGGGTGAGTGTGAGGGTTCGAGTTAGGTTGTGGGTTAGGGTTAGTGTAGGGTTAGAGTAGGGGTAGGTTTAGGGTTAGGTTTAGGGTTGCGGTTAGGTTTAGGGTTAGGGTTAGGTTTAGGACTAGGGCTACGGTTAGGTCTAGGGTTAGGGTTAGATTTCGGGTGAGGGTTCGGGATCTGGTTAGGTTTAGCTTTAGGGATAGGGTTAGGGTGAGGTTTAGGGTTAGTGTTAGGGTTAGGGTTAGTGTTAGATTAGGGCTAGGGTTAGGGTGAGGGTTAGGGTTAATGTTAGGGTGAGGGTGAGTTTGAGGGTGAGGGTGTGGTTGAGGGTGACGGTGAGAGTTAGGGTTAGGGTTAGGTTTATGGTTAGGCGTACAGTTAGGGTTTGTGTTAGGGTTAGGGAAGGGATCGGGTTAGGTTTAGGTTTAGGGTTAGGTTAAGAATCAGGGTTAATGTTAGTGTTACGGTGAGGGTGAGGGTCTGGGTGAGGGTGAGGGTTAGGGTTAGTGTTAGGGTTAGGGTTAGGGTTAGGTTTAGGGCTAGGGTTACGTTTAGGGTTCAGGTTTGGGTTCGAGTTAGGGTTAGGGTTAGTGTTAGGGTTAGGGTAAGGGTACTGTTAGGGTTATGGTTCGGGTCAGGGTGAGGGTGTGGTTGAGGGCGAGGGTGAGGGTTTGGTTTAGGGTTAGGGTTAGAGTTCGGATTTGGTTTTGGTATCGGGTTCTGGTTAGGGTTAGGTTTCGGGTTAAGCTTAGGGTGAGTGTGAGGGTTCGGGTGAGTTTTAAGGCACGGATGAGATTTAGGGTTATGGTTAGGATTAGGGCTAGCTTTACGGTAATGGTTATGGTTAGGGTTAGGGTTAGGGATCGGGTAAGGTTTAGGGGTAGGGTTAGCGTCAGCGTCAGGGTTAAGGTTAGGTTTACGGTGAGAGTGATGCTGAGGGTTCGGGTTTGGGTTAGGATTGGGGTTAGGTTTAGGGTTCGGGTTAGGGTTAGGGCTAGTGTGAGGGTTAGGGTGAGCATTAGGGTTAGGGTTAATTTTAGTGTTAGGGTTAGATTTAGGGTTCGGTTTCGGGTTCGAGTTAGGGATATTGTTAGAGTTAGGTTTTCGGTTAGAGTTAGGGTGAGTGTGAGGGTGAGGGTGAGGGCGAAAGTTAGGTTTAAATTTAGGGTTAGTGTTAGTGTTGGCTTAAGGATATAGTTACGGTGAAGGTGAGGTTGTGGGTGAGTGTGAGGGTTCGAGTTAGGTTGTGGGTTAGGGTTAGTGTAGGGTTAGAGTAGGGGTATGTTTAGGGTTAGGTTTAGGGTTGCGGTTAGGTTTAGGGTTAGGGTTAGGTTTAGGACTAGGGCTACGGTTAGGTCTAGGGTTAGGGTTAGATTTCGGGTGAGGGTTCGGGATCTGGTTAGGTTTAGCTTTAGGGATAGGGTTAGGGTGAGGTTTAGGGTTAGTGTTAGGGTTAGGGTTAGTGTTAGATTAGGGCTAGGGTTAGGGTGAGGGTTAGGGTTAATGTTAGGGTGAGGGTGAGTTTGAGGGTGAGGGTGTGGGTGAGGTTGACGGGGAGAGTTAGGGTTAGGGTTAGGTTTATGCTTAGGCGTACAGTTAGGGTTTGTGTTAGGGTTAGGGAAGGGATCGGGTTAGGTTTAGGTTTAGGGTTAGGTTAAGAATCAGGGTTAACGTTAGTGTTACGGTGAGGGTGAGGGTCTGGGTGAGGGTGAGGGTTAGGGTTAGTGTTAGGGTTAGGGTTAGGGTTAGGGTTAGGGTTAGGGCTAGGGTTACGTTTAGGGTTCAGGTTTGGGTTCGAGTTAGGGTTAGGGTTAGTGTTAGGGTTAGGGTAAGGGTACTGTTAGGGTTATGGTTCGGGTCAGGGTGAGGGTGTGGTTGAGGGCGAGGGTGAGGGTTTGGGTTAGGGTTAGAGTTCGGGTTTGGTTTTGGTTTCGGGTTCTGGTTAGGGTTAGGTTTAGGGTTAGGCTTAGGGTGAGTGTGAGGGTTCGGGTGAGTTTTAAGGCACGGATGAGGTTTAGGGTTATGGTTAGGATTAGGGCTAGCTTTACGGTTATGGTTATGGTTAGGGTTAGGGTTAGGGATCGGGTAAGGTTTAGGGGTAGGGTTAGTGTCAGCATCAGGGTTAAGGTTAGGTTTAGGGTGAGGGTGATGCTGAGGGTTCGGGTTTGGGTTAGGATTGGGGTTAGGTTTAGGGTTCGGGTTAGGGTTAGGGCTAGTGTGAGGGTTAGGGTGAGCATTAGGGTTAGGGTTAGTTTTAGTGTTAGGGTTAGATTTAGGGTTCGGGTTCGGGTTCGAGTTAGGGTTATTGTTAGAGTTAGGTTTTCGGTTAGAGTTAGGGTGAGTGTGAGGGTGAGGGTGAGGGCGAAAGTTAGGTTTAAATTTAGGGTTAGGGTTAGTGTTGGCTTAAGGATATAGTTACGGTGAAGGTGAGGTTGTGGGTGAGTGTGAGGGTTCGAGTTAGGTTGTGGGTTAAGGTTAGTGTAGGGTTAGAGTAGGGGTATGTTTAGGGTTAGGTTTAGGGTTGCGGTTAGGTTTAGGGTTAGGGTTAGGTTTAGGACTAGGGCTACGGTTAGGTCTAGGGTTAGGGTTAGATTTCGGGTGAGGGTTCGGGATCTGGTTAGGTTTAGCTTTAGGGATAGGGTTAGGGTGAGGTTTAGGGTTAGTGTTAGGGTTAGGGTTAGTGTTAGATTAGGGCTAGGGTTAGGGTGAGGGTTAGGGTTAATGTTAGGGTGAGGGTGAGTTTGAGGGTGAGGGTGTGGTTGAGGGTGACGGTGAGAGTTAGGGTTAGGGTTAGGTTTATGGTTAGGCGTACAGTTAGGGTTTGTGTTAGGGTTAGGGAAGGGATCGGGTTAGGTTTAGGTTTAGGGTTAGGTTAAGAATCAGGGTTAACGTTAGTGTTACGGTGAGGGTGAGGGTCTGGGTGAGGGTGAGGGTTAGGGTTAGTGTTAGGGTTAGGGTTAGGGTTAGGTTTAGGGCTAGGGTTACGTTTAGGGTTCAGGTTTGGGTTCGAGTTAGGGTTAGGGTTAGTGTTAGGGTTAGGGTAAGGGTACTGTTAGGGTTATGGTTCGGGTCAGGGTGAGGGTGTGGTTGAGGGCGAGGGTGAGGGTTTGGTTTAGGGTTAGGGTTAGAGTTCGGATTTGGTTTTGGTATCGGGTTCTGGTTAGGGTTAGGTTTCGGGTTAGGCTTAGGGTGAGTGTGAGGGTTCGGGTGAGTTTTAAGGCACGGATGAGGTTTAGGGTTATGGTTAGGATTAGGGCTAGCTTTACGGTTATGGTTATGGTTAGGGTTAGGGTTAGGGATTGGGTAAGGTTTAGGGTTAGGGTTAGCGTCAGCGTCAGGGTTAAGGTTAGGTTTAGGGTGAGGGTGATGGTGAGGGTTCGGGTTCGGGTTAGGATTGGAGTTAGGTTTAGGGTTCGGGTTAGGGTTAGGGCTAGTGTGAGGGTTAGGGTGAGCATTAGGGTTAGGGTTAGTTTTAGTGTTAGGGTTACATTTAGGGTTCGGGTTCGGGTTCGAGTTAGGGTTATTGTTAGAGTTAGGTTTTCGGTTAGAGTTAGGGAGAGTGTGAGGGTGAGGGTGAGGGCGAAAGTTAGGTTTAAATTTAGGGTTAGGGTTAGTGTTGGCTTAAGGATATAGTTACGGTGAAGGTGAGGTTGTGGGTGAGTGTGAGGGTTCGAGTTAGGTTGTGGGTTAGGGTTAGTGTAGGGTTAGAGTAGGGGTATGTTTAGGGTTAGGTTTAGGGTTGCGGTTAGGTTTAGGGTTAGGGTTAGGTTTAGGACTAGGGCTACGGTTAGGTCTAGGGTTAGGGTTAGATTTCGGGTGAGGGTTCGGGATCTGGTTAGGTTTAGCTTTAGGGATAGGGTTAGGGTGAGGTTTAGGGTTAGTGTTAGGGTTAGGGTTAGTGTTAGATTAGGGCTAGGGTTAGGGTGAGGGTTAGGGTTAATGTTAGGGTGAGGGTGAGTTTGAGGGTGAGGGTGTGGGTGAGGGTGACGGTGAGAGTTAGGGTTAGGGTTAGGTTTATGGTTAGGCGTACAGTTAGGGTTTGTGTTAGGGTTAGGGAAGGGATCGGGTTAGGTTTAGGTTTAGGGTTAGGTTAAGAATCAGGGTTAACGTTAGTGTTACGGTGAGGGTGAGTGTCTGGGTGAGGGTGAGGGTTAGGGTTAGTGTTAGGGTTAGGGTTAGGGTTAGGGTTAGGGTTAGGGCTAGGGTTACGTTTAGGGTTCAGGTTTGGGTTCGAGTTAGGGTTAGGGTTAGTGTTAGGGTTAGGGTAAGGGTACTGTTAGGGTTATGGTTCGGGTCAGGGTGAGGGTGTGGTTGAGGGCGAGGGTGAGGGTTTGGTTTAGGGTTAGGGTTAGAGTTCGGGTTTGGTTTTGGTTTCGGGTTCTGGTTAGGGTTAGGTTTAGGGTTAGGCTTAGGGTGAGTGTGAGGGTTCGGGTGAGTTTTAAGGCACGGATGAGGTTTAGGGTTATGGTTAGGATTAGGGCTAGCTTTACGGTTATGGTTAGGGTTAGGGTTAGGGTTAGGGATCGGGTAAGGTTTAGGGGTAGGGTTAGCGTCAGCGTCAGGGTTAAGGTTAGGTTTAGGGTGAGGGTGATGGTGAGGGTTCGGGTTTGGGTTAGGATTGGGGTTAGGTTTAGGGTTCGGGTTAGGGTTAGGGCTAGTGTGAGGGTTAGGGTGAGCATTAGGATTAGGGTTAGTTTTAGTGTTAGGGTTAGATTTAGGGTTCGGGTTCGGGTTCGAGTTAGGGTTATTGTTAGAGTTAGGTTTTCGGTTAGAGTTAGGGTGAGTGTGAGGATGAGGGTGAGGGCGAAAGTTAGGTTTAAATTTAGGGTTAGGGTTAGTGTTGGCTTAAGGATATAGTTACGGTGAAGGTGAGGTTGTGGGTGAGTGTGAGGGTTCGAGTTAGGTTGTGGGTTAGGGTTAGTGTAGGGTTAGAGTAGGGGTATGTTTAGGGTTAGGTTTAGGGTTGCGGTTAGGTTTAGGGTTAGGGTTAGGTTTAGGACTAGGGCTACGGTTAGGTCTAGGGTTAGGGTTAGATTTCGGGTGAGGGTTCGGGATCTGGTTAGGTTTAGCTTTAGGGATAGGGTTAGGGTGAGGTTTAGGGTTAGTGTTAGGGTTAGGGTTAGTGTTAGATTAGGGCTAGGGTTAGGGTGAGGGTTAGGGTTAATGTTAGGGTGAGGGTGAGTTTGAGGGTGAGGGTGTGGTTGAGGGTGACGGTGAGAGTTAGGGTTAGGGTTAGGTTTATGGTTAGGCGTACAGTTAGGGTTTGTGTTAGGGTTAGGGAAGGGATTGGGTTAGGTTTAGGTTTAGGGTTAGGTTAAGAATCAGGGTTAACGTTAGTGTTACGGTGAGGGTGAGGGTCTGGGTGAGGGTGAGGGTTAGGGTTAGTGTTAGGGTTAGGGTTAGGGTTAGGTTTAGGGCTAGGGTTACGTTTAGGGTTCAGGTTTGGGTTCGAGTTAGGGTTAGGGTTAGTGTTAGGGTTAGGGTAAGGGTACTGTTAGGGTTATGGTTCGGGTCAGGGTGAGGGTGTGGTTGAGGGCGAGGGTGAGGGTTTGGTTTAGGGTTAGGGTTAGAGTTCGGATTTGGTTTTGGTATCGGGTTCTGGTTAGGGTTAGGTTTCGGGTTAGGCTTAGGGTGAGTGTGAGGGTTCGGGTGAGTTTTAAGGCACGGATGAGGTTTAGGGTTATGGTTAGGATTAGGGCTAGCTTTACGGTTATGGTTATGGTTAGGGTTAGGGTTAGGGATCGGGTAAGGTTTAGGGGTAGGGTTAGCGTCAGCGTCAGGGTTAAGGTTAGGTTTAGGGTGAGGGTGATGGTGAGGGTTCGGGTTTGGGTTAGGATTGGGGTTAGGTTTAGGGTTCGGGTTAGGGTTAGGGCTAGTGTGAGGGTTAGGGTGAGCATTAGGGTTAGGGTTAATTTTAGTGTTAGGGTTAGATTTAGGGTTCGGTTTCGGGTTCGAGTTAGGGATATTGTTAGAGTTAGGTTTTCGGTTAGAGTTAGGGTGAGTGTGAGGGTGAGGGTGAGGGCGAAAGTTAGGTTTAAATTTAGGGTTAGTGTTAGTGTTGGCTTAAGGATATAGTTACGGTGAAGGTGAGGTTGTGGGTGAGTGTGAGGGTTCGAGTTAGGTTGTGGGTTAGGGTTAGTGTAGGGTTAGAGTAGGGGTATGTTTAGGGTTAGGTTTAGGGTTGCGGTTAGGTTTAGGGTTAGGGTTAGGTTTAGGACTAGGGCTACGGTTAGGTCTAGGGTTAGGGTTAGATTTCGGGTGAGGGTTCGGGATCTGGTTAGGTTTAGCTTTAGGGATAGGGTTAGGGTGAGGTTTAGGGTTAGTGTTAGGGTTAGGGTTAGTGTTAGATTAGGGCTAGGGTTAGGGTGAGGGTTAGGGTTAATGTTAGGGTGAGGGTGAGTTTGAGGGTGAGGGTGTGGGTGAGGTTGACGGGGAGAGTTAGGGTTAGGGTTAGGTTTATGCTTAGGCGTACAGTTAGGGTTTGTGTTAGGGTTAGGGAAGGGATCGGGTTAGGTTTAGGTTTAGGGTTAGGTTAAGAATCAGGGTTAACGTTAGTGTTACGGTGAGGGTGAGGGTCTGGGTGAGGGTGAGGGTTAGGGTTAGTGTTAGGGTTAGGGTTAGGGTTAGGGTTAGGGTTAGGGCTAGGGTTACGTTTAGGGTTCAGGTTTGGGTTCGAGTTAGGGTTAGGGTTAGTGTTAGGGTTAGGGTAAGGGTACTGTTAGGGTTATGGTTCGGGTCAGGGTGAGGGTGTGGTTGAGGGCGAGGGTGAGGGTTTGGTTTAGGGTTAGGGTTAGAGTTCGGGTTTGGTTTTGGTTTCGGGTTCTGGTTAGGGTTAGGTTTAGGGTTAGGCTTAGGGTGAGTGTGAGGGTTCGGGTGAGTTTTAAGGCACGGATGAGGTTTAGGGTTATGGTTAGGATTAGGGCTAGCTTTACGGTTATGGTTATGGTTAGGGTTAGGGTTAGGGATCGGGTAAGGTTTAGGGGTAGGGTTAGCGTCAGCGTCAGGGTTAAGGTTAGGTTTAGGGTGAGGGTGATGCTGAGGGTTCGGGTTTGGGTTAGGATTGGGGTTAGGTTTAGGGTTCGGGTTAGGGTTAGGGCTAGTGTGAGGGTTAGGGTGAGCATTAGGGTTAGGGTTAGTTTTAGTGTTAGGGTTAGATTTAGGGTTCGGGTTCGGGTTCGAGTTAGGGTTATTGTTAGAGTTAGGTTTTCGGTTAGAGTTAGGGTGAGTGTGAGGGTGAGGGTGAGGGCGAAAGTTAGGTTTAAATTTAGGGTTAGGGTTAGTGTTGGCTTAAGGATATAGTTACGGTGAAGGTGAGGTTGTGGGTGAGTGTGAGGGTTCGAGTTAGGTTGTGGGTTAAGGTTAGTGTAGGGTTAGAGTAGGGGTATGTTTAGGGTTAGGTTTAGGGTTGCGGTTAGGTTTAGGGTTAGGGTTAGGTTTAGGACTAGGGCTACGGTTAGGTCTAGGGTTAGGGTTAGATTTCGGGTGAGGGTTCGGGATCTGGTTAGGTTTAGCTTTAGGGATAGGGTTAGGGTGAGGTTTAGGGTTAGTGTTAGGGTTAGGGTTAGTGTTAGATTAGGGCTAGGGTTAGGGTGAGGGTTAGGGTTAATGTTAGGGTGAGGGTGAGTTTGAGGGTGAGGGTGTGGGTGAGGGTGATGGTGAGAGTTAGGGTTAGGGTTAGGTTTATGGTTAGGCGTACAGTTAGGGTTTGTGTTAGGGTTAGGGAAGGGATCGGGTTAGGTTTAGGTTTAGGGTTAGGTTAAGAATCAGGGTTAACGTTAGTGTTACGGTGAGGGTGAGTGTCTGGGTGAGGGTGAGGGTTAGGGTTAGTGTTAGGGTTAGGGTTAGGGTTAGGGTTAGGGTTAGGGCTAGGGTTACGTTTAGGGTTCAGGTTTGGGTTCGAGTTAGGGTTAGGGTTAGTGTTAGGGTTAGGGTAAGGGTACTGTTAGGGTTATGGTTCGGGTCAGGGTGAGGGTGTGGTTGAGGGCGAGGGTGAGGGTTTGGTTTAGGGTTAGGGTTAGAGTTCGGGTTTGGTTTTGGTTTCGGGTTCTGGTTAGGGTTAGGTTTAGGGTTAGGCTTAGGGTGAGTGTGAGGGTTCGGGTGAGTTTTAAGGCACGGATGAGCTTTAGGGTGATGGTTAGGATTAGGGCTAGCTTTACGGTTATGGTTATGGTTAGGGTTAGGGTTAGGGATTGGGTAAGGTTTAGGGTTAGGGTTAGCGTCAGCGTCAGGTTTAAGGTTAGGTTTAGGGTGAGGGTGATGGTGAGGGTTCGGGTTCGGGTTCGGGTTAGGATTGGAGTTAGGTTTAGGGTTCGGGTTAGGGTTAGGGCTAGTGTGAGGGTTAGGGTGAGCATTAGGGTTAGGGTTAGTTTTAGTGTTAGGGTTAGATTTAGGGTTCGGGTTCGGGTTCGAGTTAGGGTTATTGTTAGAGTTAGGTTTTCGGTTAGAGTTAGGGTGAGTGTGAGGGTGAGGGTGAGGGCGAAAGTTAGGTTTAAATTTAGGGTTAGGGTTAGTGTTGGCTTAAGGATATAGTTACGGTGAAGGTGAGGTTGTGGGTGAGTGTGAGGGTTCGAGTTAGGTTGTGGGTTAAGGTTAGTGTAGGGTTAGAGTAGGGGTATGTTTAGGGTTAGGTTTAGGGTTGCGGTTAGGTTTAGGGTTAGGGTTAGGTTTAGGACTAGGGCTACGGTTAGGTCTAGGGTTAGGGTTAGATTTCGGGTGAGGGTTCGGGATCTGGTTAGGTTTAGCTTTAGGGATAGGGTTAGGGTGAGGTTTAGGGTTAGTGTTAGGGTTAGGGTTAGTGTTAGATTAGGGCTAGGGTTAGGGTGAGGGTTAGGGTTAATGTTAGGGTGAGGGTGAGTTTGAGGGTGAGGGTGTGGGTGAGGGTGACGGTGAGAGTTAGGGTTAGGGTTAGGTTTATGGTTAGGCGTACAGTTAGGGTTTGTGTTAGGGTTAGGGAAGGGATCGGGTTAGGTTTAGGTTTAGGGTTAGGTTAAGAATCAGGGTTAACGTTAGTGTTACGGTGAGGGTGAGTGTCTGGGTGAGGGTGAGGGTTAGGGTTAGTGTTAGGGTTAGGGTTAGGGTTAGGGTTAGGGTTAGGGCTAGGGTTACGTTTAGGGTTCAGGTTTGGGTTCGAGTTAGGGTTAGGGTTAGTGTTAGGGTTAGGGTAAGGGTACTGTTAGGGTTATGGTTCGGGTCAGGGTGAGGGTGTGGTTGAGGGCGAGGGTGAGGGTTTGGTTTAGGGTTAGGGTTAGAGTTCGGGTTTGGTTTTGGTTTCGGGTTCTGGTTAGGGTTAGGTTTAGGGTTAGGCTTAGGGTGAGTGTGAGGGTTCGGGTGAGTTTTAAGGCACGGATGAGGTTTAGGGTTATGGTTAGGATTAGGGCTAGCTTTACGGTTATGGTTATGGTTAGGGTTAGGGTTAGGGATCGGGTAAGGTTTAGGGGTAGGGTTAGCGTCAGCGTCAGGGTTAAGGTTAGGTTTAGGGTGAGGGTGATGGTGAGGGTTCGGGTTTGGGTTAGGATTGGGGTTAGGTTTAGGGTTCGGGTTAGGGTTAGGGCTAGTGTGAGGGTTAGGGTGAGCATTAGGATTAGGGTTAGTTTTAGTGTTAGGGTTAGATTTAGGGTTCGGGTTCGGGTTCGAGTTAGGGTTATTGTTAGAGTTAGGTTTTCGGTTAGAGTTAGGGTGAGTGTGAGGATGAGGGTGAGGGCGAAAGTTAGGTTTAAATTTAGGGTTAGGGTTAGTGTTGGCTTAAGGATATAGTTACGGTGAAGGTGAGGTTGTGGGTGAGTGTGAGGGTTCGAGTTAGGTTGTGGGTTAGGGTTAGTGTAGGGTTAGAGTAGGGGTATGTTTAGGGTTAGGTTTAGGGTTGCGGTTAGGTTTAGGGTTAGGGTTAGGTTTAGGACTAGGGCTACGGTTAGGTCTAGGGTTAGGGTTAGATTTCGGGTGAGGGTTCGGGATCTGGTTAGGTTTAGCTTTAGGGATAGGGTTAGGGTGAGGTTTAGGGTTAGTGTTAGGGTTAGGGTTAGTGTTAGATTAGGGCTAGGGTTAGGGTGAGGGTTAGGGTTAATGTTAGGGTGAGGGTGAGTTTGAGGGTGAGGGTGTGGTTGAGGGTGACGGTGAGAGTTAGGGTTAGGGTTAGGTTTATGGTTAGGCGTACAGTTAGGGTTTGTGTTAGGGTTAGGGAAGGGATCGGGTTAGGTTTAGGTTTAGGGTTAGGTTAAGAATCAGGGTTAACGTTAGTGTTACGGTGAGGGTGAGGGTCTGGGTGAGGGTGAGGGTTAGGGTTAGTGTTAGGGTTAGGGTTAGGGTTAGGTTTAGGGCTAGGGTTACGTTTAGGGTTCAGGTTTGGGTTCGAGTTAGGGTTAGGGTTAGTGTTAGGGTTAGGGTAAGGGTACTGTTAGGGTTATGGTTCGGGTCAGGGTGAGGGTGTGGTTGAGGGCGAGGGTGAGGGTTTGGTTTAGGGTTAGGGTTAGAGTTCGGATTTGGTTTTGGTATCGGGTTCTGGTTAGGGTTAGGTTTCGGGTTAGGCTTAGGGTGAGTGTGAGGGTTCGGGTGAGTTTTAAGGCACGGATGAGGTTTAGGGTTATGGTTAGGATTAGGGCTAGCTTTACGGTAATGGTTATGGTTAGGGTTAGGGTTAGGGATCGGGTAAGGTTTAGGGGTAGGGTTAGCGTCAGCGTCAGGGTTAAGGTTAGGTTTACGGTGAGAGTGATGCTGAGGGTTCGGGTTTGGGTTAGGATTGGGGTTAGGTTTAGGGTTCGGGTTAGGGTTAGGGCTAGTGTGAGGGTTAGGGTGAGCATTAGGGTTAGGGTTAATTTTAGTGTTAGGGTTAGATTTAGGGTTCGGTTTCGGGTTCGAGTTAGGGATATTGTTAGAGTTAGGTTTTCGGTTAGAGTTAGGGTGAGTGTGAGGGTGAGGGTGAGGGCGAAAGTTAGGTTTAAATTTAGGGTTAGTGTTAGTGTTGGCTTAAGGATATAGTTACGGTGAAGGTGAGGTTGTGGGTGAGTGTGAGGGTTCGAGTTAGGTTGTGGGTTAGGGTTAGTGTAGGGTTAGAGTAGGGGTATGTTTAGGGTTAGGTTTAGGGTTGCGGTTAGGTTTAGGGTTAGGGTTAGGTTTAGGACTAGGGCTACGGTTAGGTCTAGGGTTAGGGTTAGATTTCGGGTGAGGGTTCGGGATCTGGTTAGGTTTAGCTTTAGGGATAGGGTTAGGGTGAGGTTTAGGGTTAGTGTTAGGGTTAGGGTTAGTGTTAGATTAGGGCTAGGGTTAGGGTGAGGGTTAGGGTTAATGTTAGGGTGAGGGTGAGTTTGAGGGTGAGGGTGTGGGTGAGGGTGACGGTGAGAGTTAGGGTTAGGGTTAGGTTTATGGTTAGGCGTACAGTTAGGGTTTGTGTTAGGGTTAGGGAAGGGATCGGGTTAGGTTTAGGTTTAGGGTTAGGTTAAGAATCAGGGTTAACGTTAGTGTTACGGTGAGGGTGAGTGTCTGGGTGAGGGTGAGGGTTAGGGTTAGTGTTAGGGTTAGGGTTAGGGTTAGGGTTAGGGTTAGGGCTAGGGTTACGTTTAGGGTTCAGGTTTGGGTTCGAGTTAGGGTTAGGGTTAGTGTTAGGGTTAGGGTAAGGGTACTGTTAGGGTTATGGTTCGGGTCAGGGTGAGGGTGTGGTTGAGGGCGAGGGTGAGGGTTTGGTTTAGGGTTAGGGTTAGAGTTCGGGTTTGGTTTTGGTTTCGGGTTCTGGTTAGGGTTAGGTTTAGGGTTAGGCTTAGGGTGAGTGTGAGGGTTCGGGTGAGTTTTAAGGCACGGATGAGCTTTAGGGTGATGGTTAGGATTAGGGCTAGCTTTACGGTTATGGTTATGGTTAGGGTTAGGGTTAGGGATTGGGTAAGGTTTAGGGTTAGGGTTAGCGTCAGCGTCAGGGTTAAGGTTAGGTTTAGGGTGAGGGTGATGGTGAGGGTTCGGGTTCGGGTTAGGATTGGAGTTAGGTTTAGGGTTCGGGTTAGGGTTAGGGCTAGTGTGAGGGTTAGGGTGAGCATTAGGGTTAGGGTTAGTTTTAGTGTTAGGGTTAGATTTAGGGTTCGGGTTCGGGTTCGAGTTAGGGTTATTGTTAGAGTTAGGTTTTCGGTTAGAGTTAGGGTGAGTGTGAGGGTGAGGGTGAGGGCGAAAGTTAGGTTTAAATTTAGGGTTAGGGTTAGTGTTGGCTTAAGGATATAGTTACGGTGAAGGTGAGGTTGTGGGTGAGTGTGAGGGTTCGAGTTAGGTTGTGGGTTAAGGTTAGTGTAGGGTTAGAGTAGGGGTATGTTTAGGGTTAGGTTTAGGGTAGCGGTTAGGTTTAGGGTTAGGGTTAGGTTTAGGACTATGGCTACGGTTAGGTCTAGGGTTAGGGTTAGATTTCGGGTGAGGGTTCGGGATCTGGTTAGGTTTAGCTTTAGGGATAGGGTTAGGGTGAGGTTTAGGGTTAGTGTTAGGGTTAGGGTTAGTGTTAGATTAGGGCTAGGGTTAGGGTGAGGGTTAGGGTTAATGTTAGGGTGAGGGTGAGTTTGAGGGTGAGGGTGTGGGTGAGGGTGACGGTGAGAGTTAGGGTTAGGGTTAGGTTTATGGTTAGGCGTACAGTTAGGGTTTGTGTTAGGGTTAGGGAAGGGATCGGGTTAGGTTTAGGTTTAGGGTTAGGTTAAGAATCAGGGTTAACGTTAGTGTTACGGTGAGGGTGAGGGTCTGGGTGAGGGTGAGGGTTAGGGTTAGTGTTAGGGTTAGGGTTAGGGTTAGGGTTAGGGTTAGGGCTAGGGTTACGTTTAGGGTTCAGGTTTGGGTTCGAGTTAGGGTTAGGGTTAGTGTTAGGGTTAGGGAAAGGGTACTGTTAGGGTTATGGTTCGGGTCAGGGTGAGGGTGTGGTTGAGGGCGAGGGTGAGGGTTTGGTTTAGGGTTAGGGTTAGAGTTCGGGTTTGGTTTTGGTTTCGGGTTCTGGTTAGGGTTAGGTTTAGGGTTAGGCTTAGGGTGAGTGTGAGGGTTCGGGTGAGTTTTAAGGCACGGATGAGGTTTAGGGTTATGGTTAGGATTAGGGCTAGCTTTACAGTTATGGTTATGGTTAGGGTTAGGGTTAGGGATCGGGTAAGGTTTAGGGGTAGGGTTAGCGTCAGCGTCAGGGTTAAGGTTAGGTTTAGGGTGAGGGTGATGGTGAGGGTTCGGGTTTGGGTTAGGATTGGGGTTAGGTTTAGGGTTCGGGTTAGGGTTAGGGCTAGTGTGAGGGTTAGGGTGAGCATTAGGTTTAGGGTTAGTTTTAGTGTTAGGGTTAGATTTAGGGTTCGGGTTCGGGTTCGAGTTAGGGTTATTGTTAGAGTTAGGTTTTCGGTTAGAGTTAGGGTGAGTGTGAGGATGAGGGTGAGGGCGAAAGTTAGGTTTAAATTTAGGGTTAGGGTTAGTGTTGGCTTAAGGATATAGTTACGGTGAAGGTGAGGTTGTGGGTGAGTGTGAGGGTTCGAGTTAGGTTGTGGGTTAGGGTTAGTGTAGGGTTAGAGTAGGGGTATGTTTAGGGTTAGGTTTAGGGTTGCGGTTAGGTTTAGGGTTAGGGTTAGGTTTAGGACTAGGGCTACGGTTAGGTCTAGGGTTAGGGTTAGATTTCGGGTGAGGGTTCGGGATCTGGTTAGGTTTAGCTTTAGGGATAGGGTTAGGGTGAGGTTTAGGGTTAGTGTTAGGGTTAGGGTTAGTGTTAGATTAGGGCTAGGGTTAGGGTGAGGGTTAGGGTTAATGTTAGGGTGAGGGTGAGTTTGAGGGTGAGGGTGTGGTTGAGGGTGACGGTGAGAGTTAGGGTTAGGGTTAGGTTTATGGTTAGGCGTACAGTTAGGGTTTGTGTTAGGGTTAGGGAAGGGATCGGGTTAGGTTTAGGTTTAGGGTTAGGTTAAGAATCAGGGTTAACGTTAGTGTTACGGTGAGGGTGAGGGTCTGGGTGAGGGTGAGGGTTAGGGTTAGTGTTAGGGTTAGGGTTAGGGTTAGGTTTAGGGCTAGGGTTACGTTTAGGGTTCAGGTTTGGGTTCGAGTTAGGGTTAGGGTTAGTGTTAGGGTTAGGGTAAGGGTACTGTTAGGGTTATGGTTCGGGTCAGGGTGAGGGTGTGGTTGAGGGCGAGGGTGAGGGTTTGGTTTAGGGTTAGGGTTAGAGTTCGGATTTGGTTTTGGTATCGGGTTCTGGTTAGGGTTAGGTTTCGGGTTAGGCTTAGGGTGAGTGTGAGGGTTCGGGTGAGTTTTAAGGCACGGATGAGGTTTAGGGTTATGGTTAGGATTAGGGCTAGCTTTACGGTTATGGTTATGGTTAGGGTTAGGGTTAGGGATTGGGTAAGGTTTAGGGTTAGGGTTAGCGTCAGCGTCAGGGTTAAGGTTAGGTTTAGGGTGAGGGTGATGGTGAGGGTTCGGGTTCGGGTTAGGATTGGAGTTAGGTTTAGGGTTCGGGTTAGGGTTAGGGCTAGTGTGAGGGTTAGGGTGAGCATTAGGGTTAGGGTTAGTTTTAGTGTTAGGGTTAGATTTAGGGTTCGGTTTCGGGTTCGAGTTAGGGTTATTGTTAGAGTTAGGTTTTCGGTTAGAGTTAGGGTGAGTGTGAGGGTGAGGGTGAGGGCGAAAGTTAGGTTTAAATTTAGGGTTAGGGTTAGTGTTGGCTTAAGGATATAGTTACGGTGAAGGTGAGGTTGTGGGTGAGTGTGAGGGTTCGAGTTAGGTTGTGGGTTAGGGTTAGTGTAGGGTTAGAGTAGGGGTATGTTTAGGGTTAGGTTTAGGGTTGCGGTTAGGTTTAGGGTTAGGGTTAGGTTTAGGACTAGGGCTACGGTTAGGTCTAGGGTTAGGGTTAGATTTCGGGTGAGGGTTCGGGATCTGGTTAGGTTTAGCTTTAGGGATAGGGTTAGGGTGAGGTTTAGGGTTAGTGTTAGGGTTAGGGTTAGTGTTAGATTAGGGCTAGGGTTAGGGTGAGGGTTAGGGTTAATGTTAGGGTGAGGGTGAGTTTGAGGGTGAGGGTGTGGGTGAGGGTGACGGTGAGAGTTAGGGTTAGGGTTAGGTTTATGGTTAGGCGTACAGTTAGGGTTTGTGTTAGGGTTAGGGAAGGGATCGGGTTAGGTTTAGGTTTAGGGTTAGGTTAAGAATCAGGGTTAACGTTAGTGTTACGGTGAGGGTGAGTGTCTGGGTGAGGGTGAGGGTTAGGGTTAGTGTTAGGGTTAGGGTTAGGGTTAGGGTTAGGGTTAGGGCTAGGGTTACGTTTAGGGTTCAGGTTTGGGTTCGAGTTAGGGTTAGGGTTAGTGTTAGGGTTAGGGTAAGGGTACTGTTAGGGTTATGGTTCGGGTCAGGGTGAGGGTGTGGTTGAGGGCGAGGGTGAGGGTTTGGTTTAGGGTTAGGGTTAGAGTTCGGGTTTGGTTTTGGTTTCGGGTTCTGGTTAGGGTTAGGTTTAGGGTTAGGCTTAGGGTGAGTGTGAGGGTTCGGGTGAGTTTTAAGGCACGGATGAGGTTTAGGGTTATGGTTAGGATTAGGGCTAGCTTTACGGTTATGGTTATGGTTAGGGTTAGGGTTAGGGATTGGGTAAGGTTTAGGGTTAGGGTTAGCGTCAGCTTCAGGGTTAAGGTTAGGTTTAGGGTGAGGGTGATGGTGAGGGTTCGGGTTCGGGTTAGGATTGGAGTTAGGTTTAGGGTTCGGGTTAGGGTTAGGGCTAGTGTGAGGGTTAGGGTGAGCATTAGGGTTAGGGTTAGTTTTAGTGTTAGGGTTAGATTTAGGGTTCGGGTTCGGGTTCGAGTTAGGGTTATTGTTAGAGTTAGGTTTTCGGTTAGAGTTAGGGTGAGTGTGAGGGTGAGGGTGAGGGCGAAAGTTAGGTTTAAATTTAGGGTTAGGGTTAGTGTTGGCTTAAGGATATAGTTACGGTGAAGGTGAGGTTGTGGGTGAGTGTGAGGGTTCGAGTTAGGTTGTGGGTTAGGGTTAGTGTAGGGTTAGAGTAGGGGTATGTTTAGGGTTAGGTTTAGGGTTGCGGTTAGGTTTAGGGTTAGGGTTAGGTTTAGGACTAGGGCTACGGTTAGGTCTAGGGTTAGGGTTAGATTTCGGGTGAGGGTTCGGGATCTGGTTAGGTTTAGCTTTAGGGATAGGGTTAGGGTGAGGTTTAGGGTTAGTGTTAGGGTTAGGGTTAGTGTTAGATTAGGGCTAGGGTTAGGGTGAGGGTTAGGGTTAATGTTAGGGTGAGGGTGAGTTTGAGGGTGAGGGTGTGGGTGAGGGTGACGGTGAGAGTTAGGGTTAGGGTTAGGTTTATGGTTAGGCGTACAGTTAGGGTTTGTGTTAGGGTTAGGGAAGGGATCGGGTTAGGTTTAGGTTTAGGGTTAGGTTAAGAATCAGGGTTAACGTTAGTGTTACGGTGAGGGTGAGGGTCTGGGTGAGGGTGAGGGTTAGGGTTAGTGTTAGGGTTAGGGTTAGGGTTAGGGTTAGGGTTAGGGCTAGGGTTACGTTTAGGGTTCAGGTTTGGGTTCGAGTTAGGGTTAGGGTTAGTGTTAGGGTTAGGGAAAGGGTACTGTTAGGGTTATGGTTCGGGTCAGGGTGAGGGTGTGGTTGAGGGCGAGGGTGAGGGTTTGGTTTAGGGTTAGGGTTAGAGTTCGGGTTTGGTTTTGGTTTCGGGTTCTGGTTAGGGTTAGGTTTAGGGTTAGGCTTAGGGTGAGTGTGAGGGTTCGGGTGAGTTTTAAGGCACGGATGAGGTTTAGGGTTATGGTTAGGATTAGGGCTAGCTTTACGGTTATGGTTATGGTTAGGGTTAGGGTTAGGGATCGGGTAAGGTTTAGGGTTAGGGTTAGCGTCAGCGTCAGGGTTAAGGTTAGGTTTAGGGTGAGGGTGATGGTGAGGGTTCGGGTTCGGGTTAGGATTGGAGTTAGGTTTAGGGTTCGGGTTAGGGTTAGGGCTAGTGTGAGGGTTAGGGTGAGCATTAGGGTTAGGGTTAGTTTTAGTGTTAGGGTTAGATTTAGGGTTCGGGTTCGGGTTCGAGTTAGGGTTATTGTTAGAGTTAGGTTTTCGGTTAGAGTTAGGGTGAGTGTGAGGGTGAGGGTGAGGGCGAAAGTTAGGTTTAAATTTAGGGTTAGGGTTAGTGTTGGCTTAAGGATATAGTTACGGTGAAGGTGAGGTTGTGGGTGAGTGTGAGGGTTCGAGTTAGGTTGTGGGTTAGGGTTAGTGTAGGGTTAGAGTAGGGGTATGTTTAGGGTTAGGTTGAGGGTTGCGGTTAGGTTTAGGGTTAGGGTTAGGTTCAGGACTAGGGCTACGGTTAGGTCTAGGGTTAGGGTTAGATTTCGGGTGAGGGTTCGGGATCTGGTTAGGTTTAGCTTTAGGGATAGGGTTAGGGTGAGGTTTAGGGTTAGTGTTAGGGTTAGGGTTAGTGTTAGATTAGGGCTAGGGTTAGGGTGAGGGTTAGGGTTAATGTTAGGGTGAGGGTGAGTTTGAGGGTGAGGGTGTGGGTGAGGGTGACGGTGAGAGTTAGGGTTAGGGTTAGGTTTATGGTTAGGCGTACAGTTAGGGTTTGTGTTAGGGTTAGGGAAGGGATCGGGTTAGGTTTAGGTTTAGGGTTAGGTTAAGAATCAGGGTTAACGTTAGTGTTACGGTGAGGGTGAGGGTCTGGGTGAGGGTGAGGGTTAGGGTTAGTGTTAGGGTTAGGGTTAGGGTTAGGGTTAGGGTTAGGGCTAGGGTTACGTTTAGTGTTCAGGTTTGGGTTCGAGTTAGGGTTAGGGTTAGTGTTAGGGTTAGGGAAAGGGTACTGTTAGGGTTATGGTTCGGGTCAGGGTGAGGGTGTGGTTGAGGGCGAGGGTGAGGGTTTGGTTTAGGGTTAGGGTTAGAGTTCGGGTTTGGATTTGGTTTCGGGTTCTGGTTAGGGTTAGGTTTAGGGTTAGGCTTAGGGTGAGTGTGAGGGTTCGGGTGAGTTTTAAGGCACGGATGAGGTTTAGGGTTATGGTTAGGATTAGGGCTAGCTTTACGGTTATGGTTATGGTTAGGGTTAGGGTTAGGGATCGGGTAAGGTTTAGGGGTAGGGTTAGCGTCAGCGTCAGGGTTAAGGTTAGGTTTAGGGTGAGGGTGATGGTGAGGGTTCGGGTTTGGGTTAGGATTGGGGTTAGGTTTAGGGTTCGGGTTAGGGTTAGGGCTAGTGTGAGGGTTAGGGTGAGCATTAGGGTTAGGGTTAGTTTTAGTGTTAGGGTTAGATTTAGGGTTCGGGTTCGGGTTCGAGTTAGGGTTATTGTTAGAGTTAGGTTTTCGGTTAGAGTTAGGGTGAGTGTGAGGATGAGGGTGAGGGCGAAAGTTAGGTTTAAATTTAGGGTTAGGGTTAGTGTTGGCTTAAGGATATAGTTACGGTGAAGGTGAGGTTGTGGGTGAGTGTGAGGGTTCGAGTTAGGTTGTGGGTTAGGGTTAGTGTAGGGTTAGAGTAGGGGTATGTTTAGGGTTAGGTTTAGGGTTGCGGTTAGGTTTAGGGTTAGGGTTAGGTTTAGGACTAGGGCTATGGTTAGGTCTAGGGTTAGGGTTAGATTTCGGGTGAGGGTTCGGGATCTGGTTAGGTTTAGCTTTAGGGATAGGGTTAGGGTGAGGTTTAGGGTTAGTGTTAGGGTTAGGGTTAGTGTTAGATTAGGGCTAGGGTTAGGGTGAGGGTTAGGGTTAATGTTAGGGTGAGGGTGAGTTTGAGGGTGAGGGTGTGGTTGAGGGTGACGGTGAGAGTTAGGGTTAGGGTTAGGTTTATGGTTAGGCGTACAGTTAGGGTTTGTGTTAGGGTTAGGGAAGGGATCGGGTTAGGTTTAGGTTTAGGGTTAGGTTAAGAATCAGGGTTAACGTTAGTGTTACGGTGAGGGTGAGGGTCTGGGTGAGGGTGAGGGTTAGGGTTAGTGTTAGGGTTAGGGTTAGGGTTAGGTTTAGGGCTAGGGTTACGTTTAGGGTTCAGGTTTGGGTTCGAGTTAGGGTTAGGGTTAGTGTTAGGGTTAGGGTAAGGGTACTGTTAGGGTTATGGTTCGGGTCAGGGTGAGGGTGTGGTTGAGGGCGAGGGTGAGGGTTTGGTTTAGGGTTAGGGTTAGAGTTCGGATTTGGTTTTGGTATCGGGTTCTGGTTAGGGTTAGGTTTCGGGTTAGGCTTAGGGTGAGTGTGAGGGTTCGGGTGAGTTTTAAGGCACGGATGAGGTTTAGGGTTATGGTTAGGATTAGGGCTAGCTTTACGGTTATGGTTATGGTTAGGGTTAGGGTTAGGGATTGGGTAAGGTTTAGGGTTAGGGTTAGCGTCAGCGTCAGGGTTAAGGTTAGGTTTAGGGTGAGGGTGATGGTGAGGGTTCGGGTTCGGGTTAGGATTGGAGTTAGGTTTAGGGTTCGGGTTAGGGTTAGGGCTAGTGTGAGGGTTAGGGTGAGCATTAGGGTTAGGGTTAGTTTTAGTGTTAGGGTTAGATTTAGGGTTCGGGTTCGGGTTCGAGTTAGGGTTATTGTTAGAGTTAGGTTTTCGGTTAGAGTTAGGGTGAGTGTGAGGGTGAGGGTGAGGGCGAAAGTTAGGTTTAAATTTAGGGTTAGGGTTAGTGTTGGCTTAAGGATATAGTTACGGTGAAGGTGAGGTTGTGGGTGAGTGTGAGGGTTCGAGTTAGGTTGTGGGTTAGGGTTAGTGTAGGGTTAGAGTAGGGGTATGTTTAGGGTTAGGTTTAGGGTTGCGGTTAGGTTTAGGGTTAGGGTTAGGTTTAGGACTAGGGCTACGGTTAGGTCTAGGGTTAGGGTTAGATTTCGGGTGAGGGTTCGGGATCTGGTTAGGTTTAGCTTTAGGGATAGGGTTAGGGTGAGGTTTAGGGTTAGTGTTAGGGTTAGGGTTAGTGTTAGATTAGGGCTAGGGTTAGGGTGAGGGTTAGGGTTAATGTTAGGGTGAGGGTGAGTTTGAGGGTGAGGGTGTGGTTGAGGGTGACGGTGAGAGTTAGGGTTAGGGTTAGGTTTATGGTTAGGCGTACAGTTAGGGTTTGTGTTAGGGTTAGGGAAGGGATCGGGTTAGGTTTAGGTTTAGGGTTAGGTTAAGAATCAGGGTTAACGTTAGTGTTACGGTGAGGGTGAGGGTCTGGGTGAGGGTGAGGGTTAGGGTTAGTGTTAGGGTTAGGGTTAGGGTTAGGTTTAGGGCTAGGGTTACGTTTAGGGTTCAGGTTTGGGTTCGAGTTAGGGTTAGGGTTAGTGTTAGGGTTAGGGTAAAGGTACTGTTAGGGTTATGGTTCGGGTCAGGGTGAGGGTGTGGTTGAGGGCGAGGGTGAGGGTTTGGTTTAGGGTTAGGGTTAGAGTTCGGATTTGGTTTTGGTATCGGGTTCTGGTTAGGGTTAGGTTTCGGGTTAGGCTTAGGGTGAGTGTGAGGGTTCGGGTGAGTTTTAAGGCACGGATGAGGTTTAGGGTTATGGTTAGGATTAGGGCTAGCTTTACGGTTATGGTTATGGTTAGGGTTAGGGTTAGGGATTGGGTAAGGTTTAGGGTTAGGGTTAGCGTCAGCGTCAGGGTTAAGGTTAGGTTTAGGGTGAGGGTGATGGTGAGGGTTCGGGTTCGGGTTAGGATTGGAGTTAGGTTTAGGGTTCGGGTTAGGGTTAGGGCTAGTGTGAGGGTTAGGGTGAGCATTAGGGTTAGGGTTAGTTTTAGTGTTAGGGTTAGATTTAGGGTTCGGGTTCGGGTTCGAGTTAGGGTTATTGTTAGAGTTAGGTTTTCGGTTAGAGTTAGGGTGAGTGTGAGGGTGAGGGTGAGGGCGAAAGTTAGGTTTAAATTTAGGGTTAGGGTTAGTGTTGGCTTAAGGATATAGTTACGGTGAAGGTGAGGTTGTGGGTGAGTGTGAGGGTTCGAGTTAGGTTGTGGGTTAGGGTTAGTGTAGGGTTAGAGTAGGGGTATGTTTAGGGTTAGGTTTAGGGTTGCGGTTAGGTTTAGGGTTAGGGTTAGGTTTAGGACTAGGGCTACGGTTAGGTCTAGGGTTAGGGTTAGATTTCGGGTGAGGGTTCGGGATCTGGTTAGGTTTAGCTTTAGGGATAGGGTTAGGGTGAGGTTTAGGGTTAGTGTTAGGGTTAGGGTTAGTTTTAGATTAGGGCTAGGGTTAGGGTGAGGGTTAGGGTTAATGTTAGGGTGAGGGTGAGTTTGAGGGTGAGGGTGTGGGTGAGGGTGACGGTGAGAGTTAGGGTTAGGGTTAGGTTTATGGTTAGGCGTACAGTTAGGGTTTGTGTTAGGGTTAGGGAAGGGATCGGGTTAGGTTTAGGTTTAGGGTTAGGTTAAGAATCAGGGTTAACGTTAGTGTTACGGTGAGGGTGAGTGTCTGGGTGAGGGTGAGGGTTAGGGTTAGTGTTAGGGTTAGGGTTAGGGTTAGGGCTAGGGTTACGTTTAGGGTTCAGGTTTGGGTTCGAGTTAGGGTTAGGGTTAGTGTTAGGGTTAGGGTAAGGGTACTGTTAGGGTTATGGTTCGGGTCAGGGTGAGGGTGTGGTTGAGGGCGAGGGTGAGGGTTTGGTTTAGGGTTAGGGTTAGAGTTCGGGTTTGGTTTTGGTTTCGGGTTCTGGTTAGGGTTAGGTTTAGGGTTAGGCTTAGGGTGAGGGTGAGTGTGAGGGTTCGGGTGAGTTTTAAGGCACGGATGAGGTTTAGGGTTATGGTTAGGATTAGGGCTAGCTTTACGGTTATGGTTATGGTTAGGGTTAGGGTTAGGGATCGGGTAAGGTTTAGGGGTAGGGTTAGCGTCAGCGTCAGGGTTAAGGTTAGGTTTAGGGTGAGGGTGATGGTGAGGGTTCGGGTTTGGGTTAGGATTGGGGTTAGGTTTAGGGTTCGGGTTAGGGTTAGGGCTAGTGTGAGGGTTAGGGTGAGCATTAGGGTTAGGGTTAGTTTTAGTGTTAGGGTTAGATTTAGGGTTCGGGTTCGGGTTCGAGTTAGGGTTATTGTTAGTGTTAGGTTTTCGGTTAGAGTTAGGGTGAGTGTGAGGATGAGGGTGAGGGCGAAAGTTAGGTTTAAATTTAGGGTTAGGGTTAGTGTTGGCTTAAGGATATAGTTACGGTGAAGGTGAGGTTGTGGGTGAGTGTGAGGGTTCGAGTTAGGTTGTGGGTTAGGGTTAGTGTAGGGTTAGAGTAGGGGTATGTTTAGGGTTAGGTTTAGGGTTGCGGTTAGGTTTAGGGTTAGGGTTAGGTTTAGGACTAGGGCTACGGTTAGGTCTAGGGTTAGGGTTAGATTTCGGGTGAGGGTGGGTTCGGGATGGTTGGTTAGGTTTAGCTTTAGGGATAGGGTTAGGGTGAGGTTTAGGGTTAGTGTTAGGGTTAGGGTTAGTGTTAGATTAGGGCTAGGGTTAGGGTGAGGGTTAGGGTTAATGTTAGGGTGAGGGTGAGTTTGAGGGTGAGGGTGTGGGTGAGGGTGACGGTGAGAGTTAGGGTTAGGGTTAGGTTTATGGTTAGGCGTACAGTTAGGGTTTGTGTTAGGGTTAGGGAAGGGATCGGGTTAGGTTTAGGTTTAGGGTTAGGTTAAGAATCAGGGTTAACGTTAGTGTTACGGTGAGGGTGAGGGTCTGGGTGAGGGTGAGGGTTAGGGTTAGTGTTAGGGTTAGGGTTAGGGTTAGGGTTAGGGTTAGGGCTAGGGTTACGTTTAGGGTTCAGGTTTGGGTTCGAGTTAGGGTTAGGGTTAGTGTTAGGGTTAGGGAAAGGGTACTGTTAGGGTTATGGTTCGGGTCAGGGTGAGGGTGTGGTTGAGGGCGAGGGTGAGGGTTTGGTTTAGGGTTAGGGTTAGAGTTCGGGTTTGGTTTTGGTTTCGGGTTCTGGTTAGGGTTAGGTTTAGGGTTAGGCTTAGGGTGAGTGTGAGGGTTCGGGTGAGTTTTAAGGCACGGATGAGGTTTAGGGTTATGGTTAGGATTAGGGCTAGCTTTACGGTTATGGTTATGGTTAGGGTTAGGGTTAGGGATCGGGTAAGGTTTAGGGGTAGGGTTAGCGTCAGCGTCAGGGTTAAGGTTAGGTTTAGGGTGAGGGTGATGCTGAGGGTTCGGGTTTGGGTTAGGATTGGGGTTAGGTTTAGGGTTCGGGTTAGGGTTAGGGCTAGTGTGAGGGTTAGGGTGAGCATTAGGGTTAGGGTTAGTTTTAGTGTTAGGGTTAGATTTAGGGTTCGGGTTCGGGTTCGAGTTAGGGTTATTGTTAGAGTTAGGTTTTCGGTTAGAGTTAGGGTGAGTGTGAGGATGAGGGTGAGGGCGAAAGTTAGGTTTAAATTTAGGGTTAGGGTTAGTGTTGGCTTAAGGATATAGTTACGGTGAAGGTGAGGTTGTGGGTGAGTGTGAGGGTTCGAGTTAGGTTGTGGGTTAGGGTTAGTGTAGGGTTAGAGTAGGGGTATGTTTAGGGTTAGGTTTAGGGTTGCGGTTAGGTTTAGGGTTAGGGTTAGGTTTAGGACTAGGGCTACGGTTAGGTCTAGGGTTAGGGTTAGATTTCGGGTGAGGGTTCGGGATCTGGTTAGGTTTAGCTTTAGGGATAGGGTTAGGGTGAGGTTTAGGGTTAGTGTTAGGGTTAGGGTTAGTGTTAGATTAGGGCTAGGGTTAGGGTGAGGGTTAGGGTTAATGTTAGGGTGAGGGTGAGTTTGAGGGTGAGGGTGTGGTTGAGGGTGACGGTGAGAGTTAGGGTTAGGGTTAGGTTTATGGTTAGGCGTACAGTTAGGGTTTGTGTTAGGGTTAGGGAAGGGATCGGGTTAGGTTTAGGTTTAGGGTTAGGTTAAGAATCAGGGTTAACGTTAGTGTTACGGTGAGGGTGAGGGTCTGGGTGAGGGTGAGGGTTAGGGTTAGTGTTAGGGTTAGGGTTAGGGTTAGGTTTAGGGCTAGGGTTACGTTTAGGGTTCAGGTTTGGGTTCGAGTTAGGGTTAGGGTTAGTGTTAGGGTTAGGGTAAGGGTACTGTTAGGGTTATGGTTCGGGTCAGGGTGAGGGTGTGGTTGAGGGCGAGGGTGAGGGTTTGGTTTAGGGTTAGGGTTAGAGTTCGGATTTGGTTTTGGTATCGGGTTCTGGTTAGGGTTAGGTTTCGGGTTAGGCTTAGGGTGAGTGTGAGGGTTCGGGTGAGTTTTAAGGCACGGATGAGGTTTAGGGTTATGGTTAGGATTAGGGCTAGCTTTACGGTTATGGTTATGGTTAGGGTTAGGGTTAGGGATTGGGTAAGGTTTAGGGTTAGGGTTAGCGTCAGCGTCAGGGTTAAGGTTAGGTTTAGGGTGAGGGTGATGGTGAGGGTTCGGGTTCGGGTTAGGATTGGAGTTAGGTTTAGGGTTCGGGTTAGGGTTAGGGCTAGTGTGAGGGTTAGGGTGAGCATTAGGGTTAGGGTTAGTTTTAGTGTTAGGGTTAGATTTAGGGTTCGGGTTCGGGTTCGAGTTAGGGTTATTGTTAGAGTTAGGTTTTCGGTTAGAGTTAGGGTGAGTGTGAGGGTGAGGGTGAGGGCGAAAGTTAGGTTTAAATTTAGGGTTAGGGTTAGTGTTGGCTTAAGGATATAGTTACGGTGAAGGTGAGGTTGTGGGTGAGTGTGAGGGTTCGAGTTAGGTTGTGGGTTAGGGTTAGTGTAGGGTTAGAGTAGGGGTATGTTTAGGGTTAGGTTTAGGGTTGCGGTTAGGTTTAGGGTTAGGGTTAGGTTTAGGACTAGGGCTACGGTTAGGTCTAGGGTTAGGGTTAGATTTCGGGTGAGGGTTCGGGATCTGGTTAGGTTTAGCTTTAGGGATAGGGTTAGGGTGAGGTTTAGGGTTAGTGTTAGGGTTAGGGTTAGTGTTAGATTAGGGCTAGGGTTAGGGTGAGGGTTAGGGTTAATGTTAGGGTGAGGGTGAGTTTGAGGGTGAGGGTGTGGGTGAGGGTGACGGTGAGAGTTAGGGTTAGGGTTAGGTTTATGGTTAGGCGTACAGTTAGGGTTTGTGTTAGGGTTAGGGAAGGGATCGGGTTAGGTTTAGGTTTAGGGTTAGGTTAAGAATCAGGGTTAACGTTAGTGTTACGGTGAGGGTGAGGGTCTGGGTGAGGGTGAGGGTTAGGGTTAGTGTTAGGGTTAGGGTTAGGGTTAGGGTTAGGGTTAGGGCTAGGGTTACGTTTAGGGTTCAGGTTTGGGTTCGAGTTAGGGTTAGGGTTAGTGTTAGGGTTAGGGTAAGGGTACTGTTAGGGTTATGGTTCGGGTCAGGGTGAGGGTGTGGTTGAGGGCGAGGGTGAGGGTTTGGTTTAGGGTTAGGGTTAGAGTTCGGGTTTGGTTTTGGTTTCGGGTTCTGGTTAGGGTTAGGTTTAGGGTTAGGCTTAGGGTGAGTGTGAGGGTTCGGGTGAGTTTTAAGGCACGGATGAGGTTTAGGGTTATGGTTAGGATTAGGGCTAGCTTTACGGTTATGGTTATGGTTAGGGTTAGGGTTAGGGATCGGGTAAGGTTTAGGGGTAGGGTTAGCGTCAGCGTCAGGGTTAAGGTTAGGTTTAGGGTGAGGGTGATGCTGAGGGTTCGGGTTTGGGTTAGGATTGGGGTTAGGTTTAGGGTTCGGGTTAGGGTTAGGGCTAGTGTGAGGGTTAGGGTGAGCATTAGGGTTAGGGTTAGTTTTAGTGTTAGGGTTAGATTTAGGGTTCGGGTTCGGGTTCGAGTTAGGGTTATTGTTAGAGTTAGGTTTTCGGTTAGAGTTAGGGTGAGTGTGAGGGTGAGGGTGAGGGCGAAAGTTAGGTTTAAATTTAGGGTTAGGGTTAGTGTTGGCTTAAGGATATAGTTACGGTGAAGGTGAGGTTGTGGGTGAGTGTGAGGGTTCGAGTTAGGTTGTGGGTTAAGGTTAGTGTAGGGTTAGAGTAGGGGTATGTTTAGGGTTAGGTTTAGGGTTGCGGTTAGGTTTAGGGTTAGGGTTAGGTTTAGGACTAGGGCTACGGTTAGGTCTAGGGTTAGGGTTAGATTTCGGGTGAGGGTTCGGGATCTGGTTAGGTTTAGCTTTAGGGATAGGGTTAGGGTGAGGTTTAGGGTTAGTGTTAGGGTTAGGGTTAGTGTTAGATTAGGGCTAGGGTTAGGGTGAGGGTTAGGGTTAATGTTAGGGTGAGGGTGAGTTTGAGGGTGAGGGTGTGGGTGAGGGTGATGGTGAGAGTTAGGGTTAGGGTTAGGTTTATGGTTAGGCGTACAGTTAGGGTTTGTGTTAGGGTTAGGGAAGGGATCGGGTTAGGTTTAGGTTTAGGGTTAGGTTAAGAATCAGGGTTAACGTTAGTGTTACGGTGAGGGTGAGTGTCTGGGTGAGGGTGAGGGTTAGGGTTAGTGTTAGGGTTAGGGTTAGGGTTAGGGTTAGGGTTAGGGCTAGGGTTACGTTTAGGGTTCAGGTTTGGGTTCGAGTTAGGGTTAGGGTTAGTGTTAGGGTTAGGGTAAGGGTACTGTTAGGGTTATGGTTCGGGTCAGGGTGAGGGTGTGGTTGAGGGCGAGGGTGAGGGTTTGGTTTAGGGTTAGGGTTAGAGTTCGGGTTTGGTTTTGGTTTCGGGTTCTGGTTAGGGTTAGGTTTAGGGTTAGGCTTAGGGTGAGTGTGAGGGTTCGGGTGAGTTTTAAGGCACGGATGAGCTTTAGGGTGATGGTTAGGATTAGGGCTAGCTTTACGGTTATGGTTATGGTTAGGGTTAGGGTTAGGGATTGGGTAAGGTTTAGGGTTAGGGTTAGCGTCAGCGTCAGGTTTAAGGTTAGGTTTAGGGTGAGGGTGATGGTGAGGGTTCGGGTTCGGGTTCGGGTTAGGATTGGAGTTAGGTTTAGGGTTCGGGTTAGGGTTAGGGCTAGTGTGAGGGTTAGGGTGAGCATTAGGGTTAGGGTTAGTTTTAGTGTTAGGGTTAGATTTAGGGTTCGGGTTCGGGTTCGAGTTAGGGTTATTGTTAGAGTTAGGTTTTCGGTTAGAGTTAGGGTGAGTGTGAGGGTGAGGGTGAGGGCGAAAGTTAGGTTTAAATTTAGGGTTAGGGTTAGTGTTGGCTTAAGGATATAGTTACGGTGAAGGTGAGGTTGTGGGTGAGTGTGAGGGTTCGAGTTAGGTTGTGGGTTAAGGTTAGTGTAGGGTTAGAGTAGGGGTATGTTTAGGGTTAGGTTTAGGGTTGCGGTTAGGTTTAGGGTTAGGGTTAGGTTTAGGACTAGGGCTACGGTTAGGTCTAGGGTTAGGGTTAGATTTCGGGTGAGGGTTCGGGATCTGGTTAGGTTTAGCTTTAGGGATAGGGTTAGGGTGAGGTTTAGGGTTAGTGTTAGGGTTAGGGTTAGTGTTAGATTAGGGCTAGGGTTAGGGTGAGGGTTAGGGTTAATGTTAGGGTGAGGGTGAGTTTGAGGGTGAGGGTGTGGGTGAGGGTGACGGTGAGAGTTAGGGTTAGGGTTAGGTTTATGGTTAGGCGTACAGTTAGGGTTTGTGTTAGGGTTAGGGAAGGGATCGGGTTAGGTTTAGGTTTAGGGTTAGGTTAAGAATCAGGGTTAACGTTAGTGTTACGGTGAGGGTGAGTGTCTGGGTGAGGGTGAGGGTTAGGGTTAGTGTTAGGGTTAGGGTTAGGGTTAGGGTTAGGGTTAGGGCTAGGGTTACGTTTAGGGTTCAGGTTTGGGTTCGAGTTAGGGTTAGGGTTAGTGTTAGGGTTAGGGTAAGGGTACTGTTAGGGTTATGGTTCGGGTCAGGGTGAGGGTGTGGTTGAGGGCGAGGGTGAGGGTTTGGTTTAGGGTTAGGGTTAGAGTTCGGGTTTGGTTTTGGTTTCGGGTTCTGGTTAGGGTTAGGTTTAGGGTTAGGCTTAGGGTGAGTGTGAGGGTTCGGGTGAGTTTTAAGGCACGGATGAGGTTTAGGGTTATGGTTAGGATTAGGGCTAGCTTTACGGTTATGGTTATGGTTAGGGTTAGGGTTAGGGATCGGGTAAGGTTTAGGGGTAGGGTTAGCGTCAGCGTCAGGGTTAAGGTTAGGTTTAGGGTGAGGGTGATGGTGAGGGTTCGGGTTTGGGTTAGGATTGGGGTTAGGTTTAGGGTTCGGGTTAGGGTTAGGGCTAGTGTGAGGGTTAGGGTGAGCATTAGGATTAGGGTTAGTTTTAGTGTTAGGGTTAGATTTAGGGTTCGGGTTCGGGTTCGAGTTAGGGTTATTGTTAGAGTTAGGTTTTCGGTTAGAGTTAGGGTGAGTGTGAGGATGAGGGTGAGGGCGAAAGTTAGGTTTAAATTTAGGGTTAGGGTTAGTGTTGGCTTAAGGATATAGTTACGGTGAAGGTGAGGTTGTGGGTGAGTGTGAGGGTTCGAGTTAGGTTGTGGGTTAGGGTTAGTGTAGGGTTAGAGTAGGGGTATGTTTAGGGTTAGGTTTAGGGTTGCGGTTAGGTTTAGGGTTAGGGTTAGGTTTAGGACTAGGGCTACGGTTAGGTCTAGGGTTAGGGTTAGATTTCGGGTGAGGGTTCGGGATCTGGTTAGGTTTAGCTTTAGGGATAGGGTTAGGGTGAGGTTTAGGGTTAGTGTTAGGGTTAGGGTTAGTGTTAGATTAGGGCTAGGGTTAGGGTGAGGGTTAGGGTTAATGTTAGGGTGAGGGTGAGTTTGAGGGTGAGGGTGTGGTTGAGGGTGACGGTGAGAGTTAGGGTTAGGGTTAGGTTTATGGTTAGGCGTACAGTTAGGGTTTGTGTTAGGGTTAGGGAAGGGATCGGGTTAGGTTTAGGTTTAGGGTTAGGTTAAGAATCAGGGTTAACGTTAGTGTTACGGTGAGGGTGAGGGTCTGGGTGAGGGTGAGGGTTAGGGTTAGTGTTAGGGTTAGGGTTAGGGTTAGGTTTAGGGCTAGGGTTACGTTTAGGGTTCAGGTTTGGGTTCGAGTTAGGGTTAGGGTTAGTGTTAGGGTTAGGGTAAGGGTACTGTTAGGGTTATGGTTCGGGTCAGGGTGAGGGTGTGGTTGAGGGCGAGGGTGAGGGTTTGGTTTAGGGTTAGGGTTAGAGTTCGGATTTGGTTTTGGTATCGGGTTCTGGTTAGGGTTAGGTTTCGGGTTAGGCTTAGGGTGAGTGTGAGGGTTCGGGTGAGTTTTAAGGCACGGATGAGGTTTAGGGTTATGGTTAGGATTAGGGCTAGCTTTACGGTAATGGTTATGGTTAGGGTTAGGGTTAGGGATCGGGTAAGGTTTAGGGGTAGGGTTAGCGTCAGCGTCAGGGTTAAGGTTAGGTTTACGGTGAGAGTGATGCTGAGGGTTCGGGTTTGGGTTAGGATTGGGGTTAGGTTTAGGGTTCGGGTTAGGGTTAGGGCTAGTGTGAGGGTTAGGGTGAGCATTAGGGTTAGGGTTAATTTTAGTGTTAGGGTTAGATTTAGGGTTCGGTTTCGGGTTCGAGTTAGGGATATTGTTAGAGTTAGGTTTTCGGTTAGAGTTAGGGTGAGTGTGAGGGTGAGGGTGAGGGCGAAAGTTAGGTTTAAATTTAGGGTTAGTGTTAGTGTTGGCTTAAGGATATAGTTACGGTGAAGGTGAGGTTGTGGGTGAGTGTGAGGGTTCGAGTTAGGTTGTGGGTTAGGGTTAGTGTAGGGTTAGAGTAGGGGTATGTTTAGGGTTAGGTTTAGGGTTGCGGTTAGGTTTAGGGTTAGGGTTAGGTTTAGGACTAGGGCTACGGTTAGGTCTAGGGTTAGGGTTAGATTTCGGGTGAGGGTTCGGGATCTGGTTAGGTTTAGCTTTAGGGATAGGGTTAGGGTGAGGTTTAGGGTTAGTGTTAGGGTTAGGGTTAGTGTTAGATTAGGGCTAGGGTTAGGGTGAGGGTTAGGGTTAATGTTAGGGTGAGGGTGAGTTTGAGGGTGAGGGTGTGGGTGAGGGTGACGGTGAGAGTTAGGGTTAGGGTTAGGTTTATGGTTAGGCGTACAGTTAGGGTTTGTGTTAGGGTTAGGGAAGGGATCGGGTTAGGTTTAGGTTTAGGGTTAGGTTAAGAATCAGGGTTAACGTTAGTGTTACGGTGAGGGTGAGTGTCTGGGTGAGGGTGAGGGTTAGGGTTAGTGTTAGGGTTAGGGTTAGGGTTAGGGTTAGGGTTAGGGCTAGGGTTACGTTTAGGGTTCAGGTTTGGGTTCGAGTTAGGGTTAGGGTTAGTGTTAGGGTTAGGGTAAGGGTACTGTTAGGGTTATGGTTCGGGTCAGGGTGAGGGTGTGGTTGAGGGCGAGGGTGAGGGTTTGGTTTAGGGTTAGGGTTAGAGTTCGGGTTTGGTTTTGGTTTCGGGTTCTGGTTAGGGTTAGGTTTAGGGTTAGGCTTAGGGTGAGTGTGAGGGTTCGGGTGAGTTTTAAGGCACGGATGAGCTTTAGGGTGATGGTTAGGATTAGGGCTAGCTTTACGGTTATGGTTATGGTTAGGGTTAGGGTTAGGGATTGGGTAAGGTTTAGGGTTAGGGTTAGCGTCAGCGTCAGGGTTAAGGTTAGGTTTAGGGTGAGGGTGATGGTGAGGGTTCGGGTTCGGGTTAGGATTGGAGTTAGGTTTAGGGTTCGGGTTAGGGTTAGGGCTAGTGTGAGGGTTAGGGTGAGCATTAGGGTTAGGGTTAGTTTTAGTGTTAGGGTTAGATTTAGGGTTCGGGTTCGGGTTCGAGTTAGGGTTATTGTTAGAGTTAGGTTTTCGGTTAGAGTTAGGGTGAGTGTGAGGGTGAGGGTGAGGGCGAAAGTTAGGTTTAAATTTAGGGTTAGGGTTAGTGTTGGCTTAAGGATATAGTTACGGTGAAGGTGAGGTTGTGGGTGAGTGTGAGGGTTCGAGTTAGGTTGTGGGTTAAGGTTAGTGTAGGGTTAGAGTAGGGGTATGTTTAGGGTTAGGTTTAGGGTAGCGGTTAGGTTTAGGGTTAGGGTTAGGTTTAGGACTATGGCTACGGTTAGGTCTAGGGTTAGGGTTAGATTTCGGGTGAGGGTTCGGGATCTGGTTAGGTTTAGCTTTAGGGATAGGGTTAGGGTGAGGTTTAGGGTTAGTGTTAGGGTTAGGGTTAGTGTTAGATTAGGGCTAGGGTTAGGGTGAGGGTTAGGGTTAATGTTAGGGTGAGGGTGAGTTTGAGGGTGAGGGTGTGGGTGAGGGTGACGGTGAGAGTTAGGGTTAGGGTTAGGTTTATGGTTAGGCGTACAGTTAGGGTTTGTGTTAGGGTTAGGGAAGGGATCGGGTTAGGTTTAGGTTTAGGGTTAGGTTAAGAATCAGGGTTAACGTTAGTGTTACGGTGAGGGTGAGGGTCTGGGTGAGGGTGAGGGTTAGGGTTAGTGTTAGGGTTAGGGTTAGGGTTAGGGTTAGGGTTAGGGCTAGGGTTACGTTTAGGGTTCAGGTTTGGGTTCGAGTTAGGGTTAGGGTTAGTGTTAGGGTTAGGGAAAGGGTACTGTTAGGGTTATGGTTCGGGTCAGGGTGAGGGTGTGGTTGAGGGCGAGGGTGAGGGTTTGGTTTAGGGTTAGGGTTAGAGTTCGGGTTTGGTTTTGGTTTCGGGTTCTGGTTAGGGTTAGGTTTAGGGTTAGGCTTAGGGTGAGTGTGAGGGTTCGGGTGAGTTTTAAGGCACGGATGAGGTTTAGGGTTATGGTTAGGATTAGGGCTAGCTTTACAGTTATGGTTATGGTTAGGGTTAGGGTTAGGGATCGGGTAAGGTTTAGGGGTAGGGTTAGCGTCAGCGTCAGGGTTAAGGTTAGGTTTAGGGTGAGGGTGATGGTGAGGGTTCGGGTTTGGGTTAGGATTGGGGTTAGGTTTAGGGTTCGGGTTAGGGTTAGGGCTAGTGTGAGGGTTAGGGTGAGCATTAGGTTTAGGGTTAGTTTTAGTGTTAGGGTTAGATTTAGGGTTCGGGTTCGGGTTCGAGTTAGGGTTATTGTTAGAGTTAGGTTTTCGGTTAGAGTTAGGGTGAGTGTGAGGATGAGGGTGAGGGCGAAAGTTAGGTTTAAATTTAGGGTTAGGGTTAGTGTTGGCTTAAGGATATAGTTACGGTGAAGGTGAGGTTGTGGGTGAGTGTGAGGGTTCGAGTTAGGTTGTGGGTTAGGGTTAGTGTAGGGTTAGAGTAGGGGTATGTTTAGGGTTAGGTTTAGGGTTGCGGTTAGGTTTAGGGTTAGGGTTAGGTTTAGGACTAGGGCTACGGTTAGGTCTAGGGTTAGGGTTAGATTTCGGGTGAGGGTTCGGGATCTGGTTAGGTTTAGCTTTAGGGATAGGGTTAGGGTGAGGTTTAGGGTTAGTGTTAGGGTTAGGGTTAGTGTTAGATTAGGGCTAGGGTTAGGGTGAGGGTTAGGGTTAATGTTAGGGTGAGGGTGAGTTTGAGGGTGAGGGTGTGGTTGAGGGTGACGGTGAGAGTTAGGGTTAGGGTTAGGTTTATGGTTAGGCGTACAGTTAGGGTTTGTGTTAGGGTTAGGGAAGGGATCGGGTTAGGTTTAGGTTTAGGGTTAGGTTAAGAATCAGGGTTAACGTTAGTGTTACGGTGAGGGTGAGGGTCTGGGTGAGGGTGAGGGTTAGGGTTAGTGTTAGGGTTAGGGTTAGGGTTAGGTTTAGGGCTAGGGTTACGTTTAGGGTTCAGGTTTGGGTTCGAGTTAGGGTTAGGGTTAGTGTTAGGGTTAGGGTAAGGGTACTGTTAGGGTTATGGTTCGGGTCAGGGTGAGGGTGTGGTTGAGGGCGAGGGTGAGGGTTTGGTTTAGGGTTAGGGTTAGAGTTCGGATTTGGTTTTGGTATCGGGTTCTGGTTAGGGTTAGGTTTCGGGTTAGGCTTAGGGTGAGTGTGAGGGTTCGGGTGAGTTTTAAGGCACGGATGAGGTTTAGGGTTATGGTTAGGATTAGGGCTAGCTTTACGGTTATGGTTATGGTTAGGGTTAGGGTTAGGGATTGGGTAAGGTTTAGGGTTAGGGTTAGCGTCAGCGTCAGGGTTAAGGTTAGGTTTAGGGTGAGGGTGATGGTGAGGGTTCGGGTTCGGGTTAGGATTGGAGTTAGGTTTAGGGTTCGGGTTAGGGTTAGGGCTAGTGTGAGGGTTAGGGTGAGCATTAGGGTTAGGGTTAGTTTTAGTGTTAGGGTTAGATTTAGGGTTCGGTTTCGGGTTCGAGTTAGGGTTATTGTTAGAGTTAGGTTTTCGGTTAGAGTTAGGGTGAGTGTGAGGGTGAGGGTGAGGGCGAAAGTTAGGTTTAAATTTAGGGTTAGGGTTAGTGTTGGCTTAAGGATATAGTTACGGTGAAGGTGAGGTTGTGGGTGAGTGTGAGGGTTCGAGTTAGGTTGTGGGTTAGGGTTAGTGTAGGGTTAGAGTAGGGGTATGTTTAGGGTTAGGTTTAGGGTTGCGGTTAGGTTTAGGGTTAGGGTTAGGTTTAGGACTAGGGCTACGGTTAGGTCTAGGGTTAGGGTTAGATTTCGGGTGAGGGTTCGGGATCTGGTTAGGTTTAGCTTTAGGGATAGGGTTAGGGTGAGGTTTAGGGTTAGTGTTAGGGTTAGGGTTAGTGTTAGATTAGGGCTAGGGTTAGGGTGAGGGTTAGGGTTAATGTTAGGGTGAGGGTGAGTTTGAGGGTGAGGGTGTGGGTGAGGGTGACGGTGAGAGTTAGGGTTAGGGTTAGGTTTATGGTTAGGCGTACAGTTAGGGTTTGTGTTAGGGTTAGGGAAGGGATCGGGTTAGGTTTAGGTTTAGGGTTAGGTTAAGAATCAGGGTTAACGTTAGTGTTACGGTGAGGGTGAGTGTCTGGGTGAGGGTGAGGGTTAGGGTTAGTGTTAGGGTTAGGGTTAGGGTTAGGGTTAGGGTTAGGGCTAGGGTTACGTTTAGGGTTCAGGTTTGGGTTCGAGTTAGGGTTAGGGTTAGTGTTAGGGTTAGGGTAAGGGTACTGTTAGGGTTATGGTTCGGGTCAGGGTGAGGGTGTGGTTGAGGGCGAGGGTGAGGGTTTGGTTTAGGGTTAGGGTTAGAGTTCGGGTTTGGTTTTGGTTTCGGGTTCTGGTTAGGGTTAGGTTTAGGGTTAGGCTTAGGGTGAGTGTGAGGGTTCGGGTGAGTTTTAAGGCACGGATGAGGTTTAGGGTTATGGTTAGGATTAGGGCTAGCTTTACGGTTATGGTTATGGTTAGGGTTAGGGTTAGGGATTGGGTAAGGTTTAGGGTTAGGGTTAGCGTCAGCTTCAGGGTTAAGGTTAGGTTTAGGGTGAGGGTGATGGTGAGGGTTCGGGTTCGGGTTAGGATTGGAGTTAGGTTTAGGGTTCGGGTTAGGGTTAGGGCTAGTGTGAGGGTTAGGGTGAGCATTAGGGTTAGGGTTAGTTTTAGTGTTAGGGTTAGATTTAGGGTTCGGGTTCGGGTTCGAGTTAGGGTTATTGTTAGAGTTAGGTTTTCGGTTAGAGTTAGGGTGAGTGTGAGGGTGAGGGTGAGGGCGAAAGTTAGGTTTAAATTTAGGGTTAGGGTTAGTGTTGGCTTAAGGATATAGTTACGGTGAAGGTGAGGTTGTGGGTGAGTGTGAGGGTTCGAGTTAGGTTGTGGGTTAGGGTTAGTGTAGGGTTAGAGTAGGGGTATGTTTAGGGTTAGGTTTAGGGTTGCGGTTAGGTTTAGGGTTAGGGTTAGGTTTAGGACTAGGGCTACGGTTAGGTCTAGGGTTAGGGTTAGATTTCGGGTGAGGGTTCGGGATCTGGTTAGGTTTAGCTTTAGGGATAGGGTTAGGGTGAGGTTTAGGGTTAGTGTTAGGGTTAGGGTTAGTGTTAGATTAGGGCTAGGGTTAGGGTGAGGGTTAGGGTTAATGTTAGGGTGAGGGTGAGTTTGAGGGTGAGGGTGTGGGTGAGGGTGACGGTGAGAGTTAGGGTTAGGGTTAGGTTTATGGTTAGGCGTACAGTTAGGGTTTGTGTTAGGGTTAGGGAAGGGATCGGGTTAGGTTTAGGTTTAGGGTTAGGTTAAGAATCAGGGTTAACGTTAGTGTTACGGTGAGGGTGAGGGTCTGGGTGAGGGTGAGGGTTAGGGTTAGTGTTAGGGTTAGGGTTAGGGTTAGGGTTAGGGTTAGGGCTAGGGTTACGTTTAGGGTTCAGGTTTGGGTTCGAGTTAGGGTTAGGGTTAGTGTTAGGGTTAGGGAAAGGGTACTGTTAGGGTTATGGTTCGGGTCAGGGTGAGGGTGTGGTTGAGGGCGAGGGTGAGGGTTTGGTTTAGGGTTAGGGTTAGAGTTCGGGTTTGGTTTTGGTTTCGGGTTCTGGTTAGGGTTAGGTTTAGGGTTAGGCTTAGGGTGAGTGTGAGGGTTCGGGTGAGTTTTAAGGCACGGATGAGGTTTAGGGTTATGGTTAGGATTAGGGCTAGCTTTACGGTTATGGTTATGGTTAGGGTTAGGGTTAGGGATCGGGTAAGGTTTAGGGTTAGGGTTAGCGTCAGCGTCAGGGTTAAGGTTAGGTTTAGGGTGAGGGTGATGGTGAGGGTTCGGGTTCGGGTTAGGATTGGAGTTAGGTTTAGGGTTCGGGTTAGGGTTAGGGCTAGTGTGAGGGTTAGGGTGAGCATTAGGGTTAGGGTTAGTTTTAGTGTTAGGGTTAGATTTAGGGTTCGGGTTCGGGTTCGAGTTAGGGTTATTGTTAGAGTTAGGTTTTCGGTTAGAGTTAGGGTGAGTGTGAGGGTGAGGGTGAGGGCGAAAGTTAGGTTTAAATTTAGGGTTAGGGTTAGTGTTGGCTTAAGGATATAGTTACGGTGAAGGTGAGGTTGTGGGTGAGTGTGAGGGTTCGAGTTAGGTTGTGGGTTAGGGTTAGTGTAGGGTTAGAGTAGGGGTATGTTTAGGGTTAGGTTGAGGGTTGCGGTTAGGTTTAGGGTTAGGGTTAGGTTCAGGACTAGGGCTACGGTTAGGTCTAGGGTTAGGGTTAGATTTCGGGTGAGGGTTCGGGATCTGGTTAGGTTTAGCTTTAGGGATAGGGTTAGGGTGAGGTTTAGGGTTAGTGTTAGGGTTAGGGTTAGTGTTAGATTAGGGCTAGGGTTAGGGTGAGGGTTAGGGTTAATGTTAGGGTGAGGGTGAGTTTGAGGGTGAGGGTGTGGGTGAGGGTGACGGTGAGAGTTAGGGTTAGGGTTAGGTTTATGGTTAGGCGTACAGTTAGGGTTTGTGTTAGGGTTAGGGAAGGGATCGGGTTAGGTTTAGGTTTAGGGTTAGGTTAAGAATCAGGGTTAACGTTAGTGTTACGGTGAGGGTGAGGGTCTGGGTGAGGGTGAGGGTTAGGGTTAGTGTTAGGGTTAGGGTTAGGGTTAGGGTTAGGGTTAGGGCTAGGGTTACGTTTAGTGTTCAGGTTTGGGTTCGAGTTAGGGTTAGGGTTAGTGTTAGGGTTAGGGAAAGGGTACTGTTAGGGTTATGGTTCGGGTCAGGGTGAGGGTGTGGTTGAGGGCGAGGGTGAGGGTTTGGTTTAGGGTTAGGGTTAGAGTTCGGGTTTGGATTTGGTTTCGGGTTCTGGTTAGGGTTAGGTTTAGGGTTAGGCTTAGGGTGAGTGTGAGGGTTCGGGTGAGTTTTAAGGCACGGATGAGGTTTAGGGTTATGGTTAGGATTAGGGCTAGCTTTACGGTTATGGTTATGGTTAGGGTTAGGGTTAGGGATCGGGTAAGGTTTAGGGGTAGGGTTAGCGTCAGCGTCAGGGTTAAGGTTAGGTTTAGGGTGAGGGTGATGGTGAGGGTTCGGGTTTGGGTTAGGATTGGGGTTAGGTTTAGGGTTCGGGTTAGGGTTAGGGCTAGTGTGAGGGTTAGGGTGAGCATTAGGGTTAGGGTTAGTTTTAGTGTTAGGGTTAGATTTAGGGTTCGGGTTCGGGTTCGAGTTAGGGTTATTGTTAGAGTTAGGTTTTCGGTTAGAGTTAGGGTGAGTGTGAGGATGAGGGTGAGGGCGAAAGTTAGGTTTAAATTTAGGGTTAGGGTTAGTGTTGGCTTAAGGATATAGTTACGGTGAAGGTGAGGTTGTGGGTGAGTGTGAGGGTTCGAGTTAGGTTGTGGGTTAGGGTTAGTGTAGGGTTAGAGTAGGGGTATGTTTAGGGTTAGGTTTAGGGTTGCGGTTAGGTTTAGGGTTAGGGTTAGGTTTAGGACTAGGGCTATGGTTAGGTCTAGGGTTAGGGTTAGATTTCGGGTGAGGGTTCGGGATCTGGTTAGGTTTAGCTTTAGGGATAGGGTTAGGGTGAGGTTTAGGGTTAGTGTTAGGGTTAGGGTTAGTGTTAGATTAGGGCTAGGGTTAGGGTGAGGGTTAGGGTTAATGTTAGGGTGAGGGTGAGTTTGAGGGTGAGGGTGTGGTTGAGGGTGACGGTGAGAGTTAGGGTTAGGGTTAGGTTTATGGTTAGGCGTACAGTTAGGGTTTGTGTTAGGGTTAGGGAAGGGATCGGGTTAGGTTTAGGTTTAGGGTTAGGTTAAGAATCAGGGTTAACGTTAGTGTTACGGTGAGGGTGAGGGTCTGGGTGAGGGTGAGGGTTAGGGTTAGTGTTAGGGTTAGGGTTAGGGTTAGGTTTAGGGCTAGGGTTACGTTTAGGGTTCAGGTTTGGGTTCGAGTTAGGGTTAGGGTTAGTGTTAGGGTTAGGGTAAGGGTACTGTTAGGGTTATGGTTCGGGTCAGGGTGAGGGTGTGGTTGAGGGCGAGGGTGAGGGTTTGGTTTAGGGTTAGGGTTAGAGTTCGGATTTGGTTTTGGTATCGGGTTCTGGTTAGGGTTAGGTTTCGGGTTAGGCTTAGGGTGAGTGTGAGGGTTCGGGTGAGTTTTAAGGCACGGATGAGGTTTAGGGTTATGGTTAGGATTAGGGCTAGCTTTACGGTTATGGTTATGGTTAGGGTTAGGGTTAGGGATTGGGTAAGGTTTAGGGTTAGGGTTAGCGTCAGCGTCAGGGTTAAGGTTAGGTTTAGGGTGAGGGTGATGGTGAGGGTTCGGGTTCGGGTTAGGATTGGAGTTAGGTTTAGGGTTCGGGTTAGGGTTAGGGCTAGTGTGAGGGTTAGGGTGAGCATTAGGGTTAGGGTTAGTTTTAGTGTTAGGGTTAGATTTAGGGTTCGGGTTCGGGTTCGAGTTAGGGTTATTGTTAGAGTTAGGTTTTCGGTTAGAGTTAGGGTGAGTGTGAGGGTGAGGGTGAGGGCGAAAGTTAGGTTTAAATTTAGGGTTAGGGTTAGTGTTGGCTTAAGGATATAGTTACGGTGAAGGTGAGGTTGTGGGTGAGTGTGAGGGTTCGAGTTAGGTTGTGGGTTAGGGTTAGTGTAGGGTTAGAGTAGGGGTATGTTTAGGGTTAGGTTTAGGGTTGCGGTTAGGTTTAGGGTTAGGGTTAGGTTTAGGACTAGGGCTACGGTTAGGTCTAGGGTTAGGGTTAGATTTCGGGTGAGGGTTCGGGATCTGGTTAGGTTTAGCTTTAGGGATAGGGTTAGGGTGAGGTTTAGGGTTAGTGTTAGGGTTAGGGTTAGTGTTAGATTAGGGCTAGGGTTAGGGTGAGGGTTAGGGTTAATGTTAGGGTGAGGGTGAGTTTGAGGGTGAGGGTGTGGTTGAGGGTGACGGTGAGAGTTAGGGTTAGGGTTAGGTTTATGGTTAGGCGTACAGTTAGGGTTTGTGTTAGGGTTAGGGAAGGGATCGGGTTAGGTTTAGGTTTAGGGTTAGGTTAAGAATCAGGGTTAACGTTAGTGTTACGGTGAGGGTGAGGGTCTGGGTGAGGGTGAGGGTTAGGGTTAGTGTTAGGGTTAGGGTTAGGGTTAGGTTTAGGGCTAGGGTTACGTTTAGGGTTCAGGTTTGGGTTCGAGTTAGGGTTAGGGTTAGTGTTAGGGTTAGGGTAAAGGTACTGTTAGGGTTATGGTTCGGGTCAGGGTGAGGGTGTGGTTGAGGGCGAGGGTGAGGGTTTGGTTTAGGGTTAGGGTTAGAGTTCGGATTTGGTTTTGGTATCGGGTTCTGGTTAGGGTTAGGTTTCGGGTTAGGCTTAGGGTGAGTGTGAGGGTTCGGGTGAGTTTTAAGGCACGGATGAGGTTTAGGGTTATGGTTAGGATTAGGGCTAGCTTTACGGTTATGGTTATGGTTAGGGTTAGGGTTAGGGATTGGGTAAGGTTTAGGGTTAGGGTTAGCGTCAGCGTCAGGGTTAAGGTTAGGTTTAGGGTGAGGGTGATGGTGAGGGTTCGGGTTCGGGTTAGGATTGGAGTTAGGTTTAGGGTTCGGGTTAGGGTTAGGGCTAGTGTGAGGGTTAGGGTGAGCATTAGGGTTAGGGTTAGTTTTAGTGTTAGGGTTAGATTTAGGGTTCGGGTTCGGGTTCGAGTTAGGGTTATTGTTAGAGTTAGGTTTTCGGTTAGAGTTAGGGTGAGTGTGAGGGTGAGGGTGAGGGCGAAAGTTAGGTTTAAATTTAGGGTTAGGGTTAGTGTTGGCTTAAGGATATAGTTACGGTGAAGGTGAGGTTGTGGGTGAGTGTGAGGGTTCGAGTTAGGTTGTGGGTTAGGGTTAGTGTAGGGTTAGAGTAGGGGTATGTTTAGGGTTAGGTTTAGGGTTGCGGTTAGGTTTAGGGTTAGGGTTAGGTTTAGGACTAGGGCTACGGTTAGGTCTAGGGTTAGGGTTAGATTTCGGGTGAGGGTTCGGGATCTGGTTAGGTTTAGCTTTAGGGATAGGGTTAGGGTGAGGTTTAGGGTTAGTGTTAGGGTTAGGGTTAGTTTTAGATTAGGGCTAGGGTTAGGGTGAGGGTTAGGGTTAATGTTAGGGTGAGGGTGAGTTTGAGGGTGAGGGTGTGGGTGAGGGTGACGGTGAGAGTTAGGGTTAGGGTTAGGTTTATGGTTAGGCGTACAGTTAGGGTTTGTGTTAGGGTTAGGGAAGGGATCGGGTTAGGTTTAGGTTTAGGGTTAGGTTAAGAATCAGGGTTAACGTTAGTGTTACGGTGAGGGTGAGTGTCTGGGTGAGGGTGAGGGTTAGGGTTAGTGTTAGGGTTAGGGTTAGGGTTAGGGCTAGGGTTACGTTTAGGGTTCAGGTTTGGGTTCGAGTTAGGGTTAGGGTTAGTGTTAGGGTTAGGGTAAGGGTACTGTTAGGGTTATGGTTCGGGTCAGGGTGAGGGTGTGGTTGAGGGCGAGGGTGAGGGTTTGGTTTAGGGTTAGGGTTAGAGTTCGGGTTTGGTTTTGGTTTCGGGTTCTGGTTAGGGTTAGGTTTAGGGTTAGGCTTAGGGTGAGTGTGAGGGTTCGGGTGAGTTTTAAGGCACGGATGAGGTTTAGGGTTATGGTTAGGATTAGGGCTAGCTTTACGGTTATGGTTATGGTTAGGGTTAGGGTTAGGGATCGGGTAAGGTTTAGGGGTAGGGTTAGCGTCAGCGTCAGGGTTAAGGTTAGGTTTAGGGTGAGGGTGATGGTGAGGGTTCGGGTTTGGGTTAGGATTGGGGTTAGGTTTAGGGTTCGGGTTAGGGTTAGGGCTAGTGTGAGGGTTAGGGTGAGCATTAGGGTTAGGGTTAGTTTTAGTGTTAGGGTTAGATTTAGGGTTCGGGTTCGGGTTCGAGTTAGGGTTATTGTTAGTGTTAGGTTTTCGGTTAGAGTTAGGGTGAGTGTGAGGATGAGGGTGAGGGCGAAAGTTAGGTTTAAATTTAGGGTTAGGGTTAGTGTTGGCTTAAGGATATAGTTACGGTGAAGGTGAGGTTGTGGGTGAGTGTGAGGGTTCGAGTTAGGTTGTGGGTTAGGGTTAGTGTAGGGTTAGAGTAGGGGTATGTTTAGGGTTAGGTTTAGGGTTGCGGTTAGGTTTAGGGTTAGGGTTAGGTTTAGGACTAGGGCTACGGTTAGGTCTAGGGTTAGGGTTAGATTTCGGGTGAGGGTTCGGGATCTGGTTAGGTTTAGCTTTAGGGATAGGGTTAGGGTGAGGTTTAGGGTTAGTGTTAGGGTTAGGGTTAGTGTTAGATTAGGGCTAGGGTTAGGGTGAGGGTTAGGGTTAATGTTAGGGTGAGGGTGAGTTTGAGGGTGAGGGTGTGGGTGAGGGTGACGGTGAGAGTTAGGGTTAGGGTTAGGTTTATGGTTAGGCGTACAGTTAGGGTTTGTGTTAGGGTTAGGGAAGGGATCGGGTTAGGTTTAGGTTTAGGGTTAGGTTAAGAATCAGGGTTAACGTTAGTGTTACGGTGAGGGTGAGGGTCTGGGTGAGGGTGAGGGTTAGGGTTAGTGTTAGGGTTAGGGTTAGGGTTAGGGTTAGGGTTAGGGCTAGGGTTACGTTTAGGGTTCAGGTTTGGGTTCGAGTTAGGGTTAGGGTTAGTGTTAGGGTTAGGGAAAGGGTACTGTTAGGGTTATGGTTCGGGTCAGGGTGAGGGTGTGGTTGAGGGCGAGGGTGAGGGTTTGGTTTAGGGTTAGGGTTAGAGTTCGGGTTTGGTTTTGGTTTCGGGTTCTGGTTAGGGTTAGGTTTAGGGTTAGGCTTAGGGTGAGTGTGAGGGTTCGGGTGAGTTTTAAGGCACGGATGAGGTTTAGGGTTATGGTTAGGATTAGGGCTAGCTTTACGGTTATGGTTATGGTTAGGGTTAGGGTTAGGGATCGGGTAAGGTTTAGGGGTAGGGTTAGCGTCAGCGTCAGGGTTAAGGTTAGGTTTAGGGTGAGGGTGATGCTGAGGGTTCGGGTTTGGGTTAGGATTGGGGTTAGGTTTAGGGTTCGGGTTAGGGTTAGGGCTAGTGTGAGGGTTAGGGTGAGCATTAGGGTTAGGGTTAGTTTTAGTGTTAGGGTTAGATTTAGGGTTCGGGTTCGGGTTCGAGTTAGGGTTATTGTTAGAGTTAGGTTTTCGGTTAGAGTTAGGGTGAGTGTGAGGATGAGGGTGAGGGCGAAAGTTAGGTTTAAATTTAGGGTTAGGGTTAGTGTTGGCTTAAGGATATAGTTACGGTGAAGGTGAGGTTGTGGGTGAGTGTGAGGGTTCGAGTTAGGTTGTGGGTTAGGGTTAGTGTAGGGTTAGAGTAGGGGTATGTTTAGGGTTAGGTTTAGGGTTGCGGTTAGGTTTAGGGTTAGGGTTAGGTTTAGGACTAGGGCTACGGTTAGGTCTAGGGTTAGGGTTAGATTTCGGGTGAGGGTTCGGGATCTGGTTAGGTTTAGCTTTAGGGATAGGGTTAGGGTGAGGTTTAGGGTTAGTGTTAGGGTTAGGGTTAGTGTTAGATTAGGGCTAGGGTTAGGGTGAGGGTTAGGGTTAATGTTAGGGTGAGGGTGAGTTTGAGGGTGAGGGTGTGGTTGAGGGTGACGGTGAGAGTTAGGGTTAGGGTTAGGTTTATGGTTAGGCGTACAGTTAGGGTTTGTGTTAGGGTTAGGGAAGGGATCGGGTTAGGTTTAGGTTTAGGGTTAGGTTAAGAATCAGGGTTAACGTTAGTGTTACGGTGAGGGTGAGGGTCTGGGTGAGGGTGAGGGTTAGGGTTAGTGTTAGGGTTAGGGTTAGGGTTAGGTTTAGGGCTAGGGTTACGTTTAGGGTTCAGGTTTGGGTTCGAGTTAGGGTTAGGGTTAGTGTTAGGGTTAGGGTAAGGGTACTGTTAGGGTTATGGTTCGGGTCAGGGTGAGGGTGTGGTTGAGGGCGAGGGTGAGGGTTTGGTTTAGGGTTAGGGTTAGAGTTCGGATTTGGTTTTGGTATCGGGTTCTGGTTAGGGTTAGGTTTCGGGTTAGGCTTAGGGTGAGTGTGAGGGTTCGGGTGAGTTTTAAGGCACGGATGAGGTTTAGGGTTATGGTTAGGATTAGGGCTAGCTTTACGGTTATGGTTATGGTTAGGGTTAGGGTTAGGGATTGGGTAAGGTTTAGGGTTAGGGTTAGCGTCAGCGTCAGGGTTAAGGTTAGGTTTAGGGTGAGGGTGATGGTGAGGGTTCGGGTTCGGGTTAGGATTGGAGTTAGGTTTAGGGTTCGGGTTAGGGTTAGGGCTAGTGTGAGGGTTAGGGTGAGCATTAGGGTTAGGGTTAGTTTTAGTGTTAGGGTTAGATTTAGGGTTCGGGTTCGGGTTCGAGTTAGGGTTATTGTTAGAGTTAGGTTTTCGGTTAGAGTTAGGGTGAGTGTGAGGGTGAGGGTGAGGGCGAAAGTTAGGTTTAAATTTAGGGTTAGGGTTAGTGTTGGCTTAAGGATATAGTTACGGTGAAGGTGAGGTTGTGGGTGAGTGTGAGGGTTCGAGTTAGGTTGTGGGTTAGGGTTAGTGTAGGGTTAGAGTAGGGGTATGTTTAGGGTTAGGTTTAGGGTTGCGGTTAGGTTTAGGGTTAGGGTTAGGTTTAGGACTAGGGCTACGGTTAGGTCTAGGGTTAGGGTTAGATTTCGGGTGAGGGTTCGGGATCTGGTTAGGTTTAGCTTTAGGGATAGGGTTAGGGTGAGGTTTAGGGTTAGTGTTAGGGTTAGGGTTAGTGTTAGATTAGGGCTAGGGTTAGGGTGAGGGTTAGGGTTAATGTTAGGGTGAGGGTGAGTTTGAGGGTGAGGGTGTGGGTGAGGGTGACGGTGAGAGTTAGGGTTAGGGTTAGGTTTATGGTTAGGCGTACAGTTAGGGTTTGTGTTAGGGTTAGGGAAGGGATCGGGTTAGGTTTAGGTTTAGGGTTAGGTTAAGAATCAGGGTTAACGTTAGTGTTACGGTGAGGGTGAGGGTCTGGGTGAGGGTGAGGGTTAGGGTTAGTGTTAGGGTTAGGGTTAGGGTTAGGGTTAGGGTTAGGGCTAGGGTTACGTTTAGGGTTCAGGTTTGGGTTCGAGTTAGGGTTAGGGTTAGTGTTAGGGTTAGGGTAAGGGTACTGTTAGGGTTATGGTTCGGGTCAGGGTGAGGGTGTGGTTGAGGGCGAGGGTGAGGGTTTGGTTTAGGGTTAGGGTTAGAGTTCGGGTTTGGTTTTGGTTTCGGGTTCTGGTTAGGGTTAGGTTTAGGGTTAGGCTTAGGGTGAGTGTGAGGGTTCGGGTGAGTTTTAAGGCACGGATGAGGTTTAGGGTTATGGTTAGGATTAGGGCTAGCTTTACGGTTATGGTTATGGTTAGTGTTAGGGTTAGGGATCGGGTAAGGTTTAGGGGTAGGGTTAGCGTCAGCGTCAGGGTTTAGGTTAGGTTTAGGGTGAGGGTGATGGTGAGGGTTCGGGTTTGGGTTAGGATTGGGGTTAGGTTTAGGGTTCGGGTTAGGGTTAGGGCTAGTGTGAGGGTTAGGGTGAGCATTAGGGTTAGGGTTAGTTTTAGTGTTAGGGTTAGATTTAGGGTTCGGGTTCGGGTTCGAGTTAGGGTTATTGTTAGAGTTAGGTTTTCGGTTAGAGTTAGGGTGAGTGTGAGGGTGAGGGTGAGGGCGAAAGTTAGGTTTAAATTTAGGGTTAGGGTTAGTGTTGGCTTAAGGATATAGTTACGGTGAAGGTGAGGTTGTGGGTGAGTGTGAGGGTTCGAGTTAGGTTGTGGGTTAGGGTTAGTGTAGGGTTAGAGTAGGGGTATGTTTAGGGTTAGGTTTAGGGTTGCGGTTAGGTTTAGGGTTAGGGTTAGGTTTAGGACTAGGGCTACGGTTAGGTCTAGGGTTAGGGTTAGATTTCGGGTGAGGGTTCGGGATCTGGTTAGGTTTAGCTTTAGGGATAGGGTTAGGGTGAGGTTTAGGGTTAGTGTTAGGGTTAGGGTTAGTGTTAGATTAGGGCTAGGGTTAGGGTGAGGGTTAGGGTTAATGTTAGGGTGAGGGTGAGTTTGAGGGTGAGGGTGTGGGTGAGGGTGACGGTGAGAGTTAGGGTTAGGGTTAGGTTTATGGTTAGGCGTACAGTTAGGGTTTGTGTTAGGGTTAGGGAAGGGATCGGGTTAGGTTTAGGTTTAGGGTTAGGTTAAGAATCAGGGTTAACATTAGTGTTACGGTGAGGGTGAGGGTCTGGGTGAGGGTGAGGGTTAGGGTTAGTGTTAGGGTTAGGGTTAGGGTTAGGGTTAGGGCTAGGGTTACGTTTAGGGTTCAGGTTTGGGTTCGAGTTAGGGTTAGGGTTAGGGTTAGGGTTAGGGTAAGGGTACTGTTAGGGTTATGGTTCGGGTCAGGGTGAGGGTGTGGTTGAGGGCGAGGGTGAGGGTTTGGTTTAGGGTTAGGGTTAGAGTTCGGGTTTGGTTTTGGTTTCGGGTTCTGGTTAGGGTTAGGTTTAGGGTTAGGCTTAGGGTGAGTGTGAGGGTTCGGGTGAGTTTTAAGGCACAGATGAGGTTTAGGGTTATGGTTAGGATTAGGGCTAGCTTTACGGTTATGGTTACGGATAGGGTTAGGGTTAGGGATCGGGTAAGGTTTAGGGGTAGGGTTAGCGTCAGTGTCAGGGTTAAGGTTAGGTTTAGGGTGAGGGTGATGGTGAGGGTTCGGGTTTGGGTTAGGATTGGGGTTAGGTTTAGGGTTCGGGTTAGGGTTAGGGCTAGTGTGAGGGTTAGGGTGAGCATTAGGGTTAGGGTTAGTTTTAGTGTTAGGGTTAGATTTAGGGTTCGGGTTCGGGTTCGAGTTAGGGTTATTGTTAAAGTTAGGTTTTCGGTTAGAGTTAGGGTGAGTGTGAGGGTGAGGGTGAGGGCGAAAGTTAGGTTTAAATTTAGGGTTAGGGTTAGTGTTGGCTTAAGGATATAGTTACGGTGAAGGTGAGATTGTGGGTGAGTGTGAGGGTTCGAGTTAGGTTGTGTGTTAGGGTTAGTGTAGGGTTACAGTAGGGGTATGTTTAGGGTTAGGTTTAGGGTTGCGGTTAGGTTTAGGGTTAGGGTTAGGTTTAGGACTAGGGCTACGGTTAGGTCTAGGGTTAGGGTTAGATTTCGGGTGAGGGTTCGGGATCTGGTTAGGTTTAGCTTTAGGGATAGGGTTAGGGTGAGGTTTAGGGTTAGTGTTAGTGTTAGGGTTAGTGTTAGATTAGGGCTAGAGTTAGGGTGAGGGTTAGGGTTAATGTTAGGGTGAGGGTGAGTTTGAGGGTGAGGGTGTGGGTGAGGGTGACGGTGAGAGTTAGGGTTAGGGTTAGGTTTATGGTTAGGCGTACAGTTAGGGTTTGTGTTAGGGTTAGGGAAGGGATCGGGTTAGGTTTAGGTTTAGGGTTAGGTTAAGAATCAGGGTTAACGTTAGTGTTACGGTGAGGGTGAGGGTCTGGGTGAGGGTGAGGGTTAGGGTTAGTGTTAGGGTTAGGGTTAGGGTTAGGGTTAGGGTTAGGGCTAGGGTTACGTTTAGGGTTCAGGTTTGGGTTCGAGTTAGGGTTAGGGTTAGTGTTAGGGTTAGGGTAAGGGTACTGTTAGGGTTATGGTTCGGGTCAGGGTGAGGGTGTGGTTGAGGGCGAGGGTGAGGGTTTGGTTTAGGGTTAGGGTTAGAGTTTGGGTTTGGTTTTGGTTTCGGGTTCTGGTTAGGGTTAGGTTTAGGGTTAGGCTTAGGGTGAGTGTGAGGGTTTGGGTGAGTTTTAAGGCACGGATGAGGTTTAGGGTTATGGTTAGGATTAGGGCTAGCTTTACGGTTATGGTTATGGTTAGGGTTAGGGTTAGGGATCGGGTAAGGTTTAGGGGTAGGGTTAGCGTCAGCGTCAGGGTTAAGGTTAGGTTTAGGGTGAGGGTGATGCTGAGGGTTCGGGTTTGGGTTAGGATTGGGGTTAGGTTTAGGGTTCGGGTTAGGGTTAGGGCTAGTGTGAGGGTTAGGGTGAGCATTAGGGTTAGGGTTAGTTTTAGTGTTAGGGTTAGATTTAGGGTTCGGGTTCGGGTTCGAGTTAGGGTTATTGTTAGAGTTAGGTTTTCGGTTAGAGTTAGGGTGAGTGTGAGGGTGAGGGTGAGGGCGAAAGTTAGGTTTAAATTTAGGGTTAGGGTTAGTGTTGGCTTAAGGATATAGTTACGGTGAAGGTGAGGTTGTGGGTGAGTGTGAGGGTTCGAGTTAGGTTGTGGGTTAGGGTTAGTGTAGGGTTAGAGTAGGGGTATGTTTAGGGTTAGGTTTAGGGTTGCGGTTAGGTTTAGGGTTAGGGTTAGGTTTAGGACTAGGGCTACGGTTAGGTCTAGGGTTAGGGTTAGATTTCGGGTGAGGGTTCGGGATCTGGTTAGGTTTAGCTTTAGGGATAGGGTTAGGGTGAGGTTTAGGGTTAGTGTTAGGGTTAGGGTTAGTGTTAGATTAGGGCTAGGGTTAGGGTGAGGGTTAGGGTTAATGTTAGGGTGAGGGTGAGTTTGAGGGTGAGGGTGTGGTTGAGGGTGACGGTGAGAGTTAGGGTTAGGGTTAGGTTTATGGTTAGGCGTACAGTTAGGGTTTGTGTTAGGGTTAGGGAAGGGATCGGGTTAGGTTTAGGTTTAGGGTTAGGTTAAGAATCAGGGTTAACGTTAGTGTTACGGTGAGGGTGAGGGTCTGGGTGAGGGTGAGGGTTAGGGTTAGTGTTAGGGTTAGGGTTAGGGTTAGGGTTAGGGTTAGGGCTAGGGTTACGTTTAGGGTTCAGGTTTGGGTTCGAGTTAGGGTTAGGGTTAGTGTTAGGGTTAGGGTAAGGGTACTGTTAGGGTTATGGTTCGGGTCAGGGTGAGGGTGTGGTTGAGGGCGAGGGTGAGGGTTTGGTTTAGGGTTAGGGTTAGAGTTCTGGTTTGGTTTTGGTTTCGGATTCTGGTTAGGGTTAGGTTTCGGGTTAGGCTTAGGGTGAGTGTGAGGGTTCGGGTGAGTTTTAAGGCACGGATGAGGTTTAGGGTTATGGTTAGGATTAGGGCTAGCTTTACGGTTATGGTTATGGTTAGGGTTAGGGTTAGGGATCGGGTAAGGTTTAGGGGTAGGGTTAGCGTCAGCGTCAGGGTTAAGGTTAGGTTTAGGGTGAGGGTGATGCTGAGGGTTCGGGTTTGGGTTAGGATTGGGGTTAGGTTTAGGGTTCGGGTTAGGGTTAGGGCTAGTGTGAGGGTTAGGGTGAGCATTAGGGTTAGGGTTAGTTTTAGTGTTAGGGTTAGATTTAGGGTTCGGGTTCGGGTTCGAGTTAGGGTTATTGTTAGAGTTAGGTTTTCGGTTAGAGTTAGGGTGAGTGTGAGGGTGAGGGTGAGGGCGAAAGTTAGGTTTAAATTTAGGGTTAGGGTTAGTGTTGGCTTAAGGATATAGTTACGGTGAAGGTGAGGTTGTGGGTGAGTGTGAGGGTTCGAGTTAGGTTGTGGGTTAGGGTTAGTGTAGGGTTAGAGTAGGGGTATGTTTAGGGTTAGGTTTAGGGTTGCGGTTAGGTTTAGGGTTAGGGTTAGGTTTAGGACTAGGGCTACGGTTAGGTCTAGGGTTAGGGTTAGATTTCGGGTGAGGGTTCGGGATCTGGTTAGGTTTAGCTTTAGGGATAGGGTTAGGGTGAGGTTTAGGGTTAGTGTTAGGGTTAGGGTTAGTGTTAGATTAGGGCTAGGGTTAGGGTGAGGGTTAGGGTTAATGTTAGGGTGAGGGTGAGTTTGAGGGTGAGGGTGTGGTTGAGGGTGACGGTGAGAGTTAGGGTTAGGGTTAGGTTTATGGTTAGGCGTACAGTTAGGGTTTGTGTTAGGGTTAGGGAAGGGATCGGGTTAGGTTTAGGTTTAGGGTTAGGTTAAGAATCAGGGTTAACGTTAGTGTTACGGTGAGGGTGAGGGTCTGGGTGAGGGTGAGGGTTAGGGTTAGTGTTAGGGTTAGGGTTAGGGTTAGGGTTAGGGTTAGGGCTAGGGTTACGTTTAGGGTTCAGGTTTGGGTTCGAGTTAGGGTTAGGGTTAGTGTTAGGGTTAGGGTAAGGGTACAGTTAGGGTTATGGTTCGGGTCAGGGTGAGGGTGTGGTTGAGGGCGAGGTTGAGGGTTTGGTTTAGGGTTAGGGTTAGAGTTCGGGTTTGGTTTTGGTTTCGGGTTCTGGTTAGGGTTAGGTTTAGGGTTAGGCTTAGGGTGAGTGTGAGGGTTCGGGTGAGTTTTAAGGCACGGATGAGGTTTAGGGTTATGGTTAGGATTAGGGCTAGCTTTACGGTTATGGTTATGGTTAGGGTTAGGGTTAGGGATCGGGTAAGGTTTAGGGGTAGGGTTAGCGTCAGCGTCAGGGTTAAGGTTAGGTTTAGGGTGAGGGTGATGCTGAGGGTTCGGGTTTGGGTTAGGATTGGGGTTAGGTTTAGGGTTCGGGTTAGGGTTAGGGCTAGTGTGAGGGTTAGGGTGAGCATTAGGGTTAGGGTTAGTTTTAGTGTTAGGGTTAGATTTAGGGTTCGGGTTCGGGTTCGAGTTAGGGTTATTGTTAGAGTTAGGTTTTCGGTTAGAGTTAGGGTGAGTGTGAGGGTGAGGGTGAGGGCGAAAGTTAGGTTTAAATTTAGGGTTAGGGTTAGTGTTGGCTTAAGGATATAGTTACGGTGAAGGTGAGGTTGTGGGTGAGTGTGAGGGTTCGAGTTAGGTTGTGGGTTAGGGTTAGTGTAGGGTTAGAGTAGGGGTATGTTTAGGGTTAGGTTTAGGGTTGCGGTTAGGTTTAGGGTTAGGGTTAGGTTTAGGACTAGGGCTACGGTTAGGTCTAGGGTTAGGGTTAGATTTCGGGTGAGGGTTCGGGATCTGGTTAGGTTTAGCTTTAGGGATAGGGTTAGGGTGAGGTTTAGGGTTAGTGTTAGGGTTAGGGTTAGTGTTAGATTAGGGCTAGGGTTAGGGTGAGGGTTAGGGTTAATGTTAGGGTGAGGGTGAGTTTGAGGGTGAGGGTGTGGTTGAGGGTCACGGTGAGAGTTAGGGTTAGGGTTAGGTTTATGGTTAGGCGTACAGTTAGGGTTTGTGTTAGGGTTAGGGAAGGGATCGGGTTAGGTTTAGGTTTAGGGTTAGGTTAAGAATCAGGGTTAACGTTAGTGTTACGGTGAGGGTGAGGGTCTGGGTGAGGGTGAGGGTTAGGGTTAGTGTTAGGGTTAGGGTTAGGGTTAGGGTTAGGGTTAGGGCTAGGGTTACGTTTAGGGTTCAGGTTTGGGTTCGAGTTAGGGTTAGGGTTAGTGTTAGGGTTAGGGTAAGGGTACTGTTAGGGTTATGGTTCGGGTCAGGGTGAGGGTGTGGTTGAGGGCGAGGGTGAGGGTTTGGTTTAGGGTTAGGGTTAGAGTTCGGGTTTGGTTTTGGTTTCGGGTTCTGGTTAGGGTTAGGTTTAGGGTTAGGCTTAGGGTGAGTGTGAGGGTTCGGGTGAGTTTTAAGGCACGGATGAGGTTTAGGGTTATGGTTAGGATTAGGGCTAGCTTTACGGTTATGGTTACGGTTAGGGTTAGGGTTAGGGATCGGGTAAGGTTTAGGGGTAGGGTTAGCGTCAGCGTCAGGGTTAAGGTTAGGTTTAGGGTGAGGGTGATGGTGAGGGTTCGGGTTTGGGTTAGGATTGGGGTTAGGTTTAGGGTTCGGGTTAGGGTTAGGGCTAGTGTGAGGGTTAGGGTGAGCATTAGGTTTACGGTTAGTTTTAGTGTTAGGGTTAGATTTAGGGTTCGGGTTCGGGTTCGAGTTAGGGTTATTGTTAAAGTTAGGTTTTCGGTTAGAGTTAGGGTGAGTGTGAGGGTGAGGGTGAGGGTGAAAGTTAGGTTTAAATTTAGGGTTAGGGTTAGTGTTGGCTTAAGGATATAGTTACGGTGAAGGTGAGGTTGTGGGTGAGTGTGAGGGTTCGAGTTAGGTTGTGGGTTAGGGTTAGTGTAGGGTTAGAGTAGGGGTATGTTTAGGGTTAGGTTTAGGGTTGCGGTTAGGTTTAGGGTTAGGGTTAGGTTTAGGACTAGGGCTACGGTTTGGTCTAGGGTTAGGGTTAGATTTCGGGTGAGGGTTCGGGATCTGGTTAGGTTTAGCTTTAGGGATAGGGTTAGGGTGAGGTTTAGGGTTAGTGTTAGGGTTAGGGTTAGTGTTAGATTAGGGCTAGAGTTAGGGTGAGGGTTAGGGTTAATGTTAGGGTGAGGGTGAGTTTGAGGGTGAGGGTGTGGGTGAGGGTGACGGTGAGAGTTAGGGTTAGGGTTAGGTTTATGGTTAGGCGTACAGTTAGGGTTTGTGTTAGGGTTAGGGAAGGGATCGGGTTAGGTTTAGGTTTAGGGTTAGGTTAAGAATCAGGGTTAACGTTAGTGTTACGGTGAGGGTGAGGGTCTGGGTGAGGGTGAGGGTTAGGGTTAGTGTTAGGGTTAGTGTTAGGGTTAGGGTTAGGGTTAGGGTTAGGGCTAGGGTTACGTTTAGGGTTCAGGTTTGGGTTCGAGTTAGGGTTAGGGTTAGTGTTAGGGTTAGGGTAAGGGTACTGTTAGGGTTATGGTTCGGGTCAGGGTGAGGGTGTGGTTGAGGGCGAGGGTGAGGGTTTGGTTTAGGGTTAGGGTTAGAGTTCGGGTTTGGTTTTGGTTTCGGGTTCTGGTTAGGGTTAGGTTTAGGGTTAGGCTTAGGGTGAGTGTGAGGGTTCGGGTGAGTTTTAAGGCACGGATGAGGTTTAGGGTTATGGTTAGGATCAGGGCTAGCTTTACGGTTATGGTTATGGTTAGGGTTAGGGTTAGGGATCGGGTAAGGTTTAGGGTTAGGGTTAGCGTCAGCGTCAGGGTTAAGGTTAGGTTTAGGGTGAGGGTGATGGTGAGGGTTCGGGTTTGGGTTAGGATTGGAGTTAGGTTTAGGGTTCGGGATAGGGTTAGGGCTAGTGTGAGGGTTAGGGTGAGCATTAGGGTTAGGGTTAGTTTTAGTGTTAGGGTTAGATTTAGGTTTCGGGTTCGGGTTCGAGTTAGGGTTATTGTTAGAGTTAGGTTTTCGGTTAGAGTTAGGGTGAGTGTGAGGGTGAGGGTGAGGGCGAAAGTTAGGTTTAAATTTAGGGTTAGGGTTAGTGTTGGCTTAAGGATATAGTTACGGTGAAGGTGAGGTTGTGGGTGAGTGTGAGGGTTCGAGTTAGGTTGTGGGTTAGGGTTAGTGTAGGGTTAGAGTAGGGGTATGTTTAGGGTTAGGTTTAGGGTTGCGGTTAGGTTTAGGGTTAGGGTTAGGTTTAGGACTAGGGCTACGGTTAGGTCTAGGGTTAGGGTTAGATTTCGGGTGAGGGTTCGGGATCTGGTTAGGTTTAGCTTTAGGGATAGGGTTAGGGTGAGGTTTAGGGTTAGTGTTAGGGATAGGGTTAGTGTTAGATTAGGGCTAGGGTTAGGGTGAGGGTTAGGGTTAATGTTAGGGTGAGGGTGAGTTTGAGGGTGAGGGTGTGGGTGAGGGTGACGGTGAGAGTTAGGGTTAGGGTTAGGTTTATGGTTAGGCGTACAGTTAGGGTTTGTGTTAGGGTTAGGGAAGGGATCGGGTTAGGTTTAGGTTTAGGGTTAGGTTAAGAATCAGGGTTAACGTTAGTGTTACGGTGAGGGTGAGGGTCTGGGTGAGGGTGAGGGTTAGGGTTAGTGTTAGGGTTAGGGTTAGGGTTAGGGTTAGGGTTAGGGCTAGGGTTACGTTTAGGGTTCAGGTTTGGGTTCGAGTTAGGGTTAGGGTAAGGGTACTGTTAGGGTTATGGTTCGGGTCAGGGTGAGGGTGTGGTTGAGGGCGAGGGTGAGGGTTTGGTTTAGGGTTAGGGTTAGAGTTCGGGTTTGGTTTTGGTTTCGGGTTCTGGTTAGGGTTAGGTTTAGGGTTAGGCTTAGGGTGAGTGTGAGGGTTCGGGTGAGTTTTAAGGCACGGATGAGGTTTAGGGTTATGGTTAGGATTAGGGCTAGCTTTACGGTTATGGTTACGGTTAGGTTTAGGGTTAGGGATCGGGTAAGGTTTAGGGTTAGGGTTAGCGTCAGCGTCAGGGTTAAGGTTAGGTTTAGGGTGAGGGTGATGGTGAGGGTTCGGGTTTGGGTTAGGATTGGAGTTAGGTTTAGGGTTCGGGTTAGGGTTAGGGCTAGTGTGAGGGTTAGGGTGAGCATTAGGGTTAGGGTTAGTTTTAGTGTTAGGGTTAGATTTAGGGTTCGGGTTCGGGTTCGAGTTAGGGTTATTGTTAGAGTTAGGTTTTCGGTTAGAGTTAGGGTGAGTGTGAGGGTGAGGGTGAGGGCGAAAGTTAGGTTTAAATTTAGGGTTAGGGTTAGTGTTGGCTTAAGGATATAGTTACGGTGAAGGTGAGGTTGTGGGTGAGTGTGAGGGTTCGAGTTAGGTTGTGGGTTAGGGTTAGTGTAGGGTTAGAGTAGGGGTATGTTTAGGGTTAGGTTTAGGGTTGCGGTTAGGTTTAGGGTTAGGGTTAGGTTTAGGACTAGGGCTACGGTTAGGTCTAGGGTTAGTGTTAGATTTCGGGTGAGGGTTCGGGATCTGGTTAGGTTTAGCTTTAGGGATAGGGTTAGGGTGAGGTTTAGGGTTAGTGTTAGGGTTAGGGTTAGTGTTAGATTAGGGCTAGGGTTAGGGTGAGGGTTAGGGTTAATGTTAGGGTGAGGGTGAGTTTGAGGGTGAGGGTGTGGGTGAGGGTGACGGTGAGAGTTAGGGTTAGGGTTAGGTTTATGGTTAGGCGTACAGTTAGGGTTTGTGTTAGGGTTAGGGAAGGGATCGGGTTAGGTTTAGGTTTAGGGTTAGGTTAAGAATCAGGGTTAACGTTAGTGTTACGGTGAGGGTGAGGGTCTGGGTGAGGGTGAGGGTTAGGGTTAGTGTTAGGGTTAGGGTTAGGTTTAGGGCTAGGGTTACGTTTAGGGTTCAGGTTTGGGTTCGAGTTAGGGTTAGGGTTAGTGTTAGGGTTAGGGTAAGGGTACGGTTAGGGTTATGGTTCGGGTCAGGGTGAGGGTGTGGTTGAGGGCGAGGGTGAGGGTTTGGTTTAGGGTTAGGGTTAGAGTTCGGGTTTGGTTTTGGTTTCGGGTTCAGGTTAGTGTTAGGTTTCGGGTTAGGCTTAGGGTGAGTGTGAGGGTTCGGGTGAGTTTTAAGGCACGGATGAGGTTTAGGGTTATGGTTAGGATTAGGGCTAGCTTTACGGTTATGGTTATGGTTAGGGTTAGGGTTAGGGATCGGGTAAGGTTTACGGGTAGGGTTAGCGTCAGCGTCAGGGTTAAGGTTAGGTTTAGGGTGAGGGTGATGGTGAGGGTTCGGGTTTGGGTTAGGATTGGGATTAGGTTTAGGGTTCGGGTTAGGGTTAGGGCTAGTGTGAGGGTTAGGGTGAGCATTAGGGTTAGGGTGAGCATTAGGGTTAGGGTTAGTTCTAGTGTTAGGGTTAGATTTAGGGTTCGGGTTCGGGTTCGAGTTAGGGTTATTGTTAGAGTTAGGTTTTCGGTTAGAGTTAGGGTGAGTGTGAGGGTGAGGGTGAGGGCGAAAGTTAGGTTTAAATTTAGGGTTAGGGTTAGTGTTGGCTTAAGGATATAGTTACGGTGAAGGTGAGGTTGTGGGTGAGTGTGAGGGTTCGAGTTAGGTTGTGGGTTAGGGTTAGTGTAGGGTTAGAGTAGGGGTATGTTTAGGGTTAGGTTTAGGGTTGCGGTTAGGTTTAGGGTTAGGGTTAGGTTTAGGACTAGGGCTACGGTTATGTCTAGGGTTAGGGTTAGATTTCGGGTGAGGGTTCGGGATCTGGTTAGGTTTAGCTTTAGGGATAGGGTTAGGGTGAGGTTTAGGGTTAGTGTTAGGGTTAGGGTTAGTGTTAGATTAGGGCTAGGGTTAGGGTGAGGGTTAGGGTTAATGTTAGGGTGAGGGTGAGTTTGAGGGTGAGGGTGTGGGTGAGGGTGACGGTGAGAGTTAGGGTTAGGGTTAGGTTTATGGTTAGGCGTACAGTTAGGTTTTGTGTTAGGGTTAGGGAAGGGATCGGGTTAGGTTTAGGTTTAGGGTTAGGTTAAGAATCAGGGTTAACGTTAGTGTTACGGTGAGGGTGAGGGTCTGGGTGAGGGTGAGGGTTAGGGTTAGTGTTAGGGTTAGGGTTAGGGTTAGGGTTAGGGTTAGTGTGAGGGTTAGGGTGAGCATTAGGGTTAGGGTTAGTTTTAGTGTTAGGGTTAGATTTAGGGTTCGGGTTCGGGTTGGAGTTAGGGTTATTGTTAGAGTTAGGTTTTCGGTTAGAGTTAGGGTGAGTGTGAGGGTGAGGGTGAGGGCGAAAGTTAGGTTTAAATTTAGGGTTAGGGTTAGTGTTGGCTTAAGGATATAGTTACGGTGAAGGTGAGGTTGTGGGTGAGTGTGAGGGTTCGAGTTAGGTTGTGGGTTAGGGTTAGTGTAGGGTTAGAGTAGGGGTATGTTTAGGGTTAGGTTTAGGGTTGCGGTTAGGTTTAGGGTTAGGGTTAGGTTTAGGACTAGGGCTACGGTTAGGTCTAGGGTTAGGGTTAGATTTCGGGTGAGGGTTCGGGATCTGGTTAGGTTTAGCTTTAGGGATAGGGTTAGGGTGAGGTTTAGGGTTAGTGTTAGGGTTAGGGTTAGTGTTAGATTACGGCTAGGGTTAGGGTGAGGGTTAGGGTTAATGTTAGGGTGAGGGTGAGTTTGAGGGTGAGGGTGTGGGTGAGGGTGACGGTGAGAGTTAGGGTTAGGGTTAGGTTTATGGTTAGGCGTACAGTTAGGGTTTGTGTTAGGGTTAGGGAAGGGATCGGGTTAGGTTTAGGTTTAGGGTTAGGTTAAGAATCAGGGTTAACGATAGTGTTACGGTGAGGGTGAGGGTCTGGGTGAGGGTGAGGGTTAGGGTTAGTGTTAGGGTTAGGGTTAGGGTTAGGGTTAGGGTTAGGGTTAGGGCTAGGGTTACGTTTAGGGTTCAGGTTTGGGTTCGAGTTAGGGTTAGGGTTAGTGTTAGGGTTAGGGTAAGGGTACTGTTAGGGTTATGGTTCGGGTCAGGGTGAGGGTGTGGTTGAGGGCGAGGGTGAGGGTTTGGTTTAGGGTTAGGGTTAGAGTTCGGGTTTGGTTTTGGTTTCGGGTTCTGGTTAGGGTTAGGTTTAGGGTTAGGCTTAGGGTGAGTGTGAGGGTTCGGGTGAGTTTTAAGGCACGGATGAGGTTTAGGGTTATGGTTAGGATTAGGGCTAGCTTTACGGTTATGGTTACGGTTAGGGTTAGGGTTAGGGATCGGGTAAGGTTTAGGGGTAGGGTTAGCGTCAGCGTCAGGGTTAAGGTTAGGTTTAGGGTGAGGGTGATGCGGAGGGTTCGGGTTTGGGTTAGGATTGGGGTTAGGTTTAGGGTTCGGGTTAGGGTTAGGGCTAGTGTGAGGGTTAGGGTGAGCATTAGGGTTAGGGTTAGTTTTAGTGTTAGGGTTAGATTTAGGGTTCGGGTTCGGGTTCGAGTTAGGGTTATTGTTAGAGTTAGGTTTTCGGTTAGAGTTAGGGTGAGTGTGAGGGTGAGGGTGAGGGCGAAAGTTAGGTTTAAATTTAGGGTTAGGGTTAGTGTTGGCTTAAGGATATAGTTACGGTGAAGGTGAGGTTGTGGGTGAGTGTGAGGGTTCGAGTTAGGTTGTGGGTTAGGGTTAGTGTAGGGTTAGAGTAGGGGTATGTTTAGGGTTAGGTTTAGGGTTGCGGTTAGGTTTAGGGTTAGGGTTAGGTTTAGGACTAGGGCTACGGTTAGGTCTAGGGTTAGGGTTAGATTTCGGGTGAGGGTTCGGGATCTGGTTAGGTTTAGCTTTAGGGATAGGGTTAGGGTGAGGTTTAGGGTTAGTGTTAGGGTTAGGGTTAGTGTTAGATTAGGGCTAGGGTTAGGGTGAGGGTTAGGGTTAATGTTAGGGTGAGGGTGAGTTTGAGGGTGAGGGTGTGGGTGAGGGTGACGGTGAGAGTTAGGGTTAGGGTTAGGTTTATGGTTAGGCGTACAGTTAGGGTTTGTGTTAGGGTTAGGGAAGGGATCGGGTTAGGTTTAGGTTTAGGGTTAGGTTAAGAATCAGGGTTAACGTTAGTGTTACGGTGAGGGTGAGGGTCTGGGTGAGGGTGAGGGTTAGGGTTAGTGTTAGGGTTAGGGTTAGGGTTAGGGTTAGGGTTAGGGCTAGGGTTACGTTTAGGGTTCAGGTTTGGGTTCGAGTTAGGGTTAGGGTTAGTGTTAGGGTTAGGGTAAGGGTACTGTTAGGGTTATGGTTCGGGTCAGGGTGAGGGTGTGGTTGAGGGCGAGGGTGAGGGTTTGGTTTAGGGTTAGGGTTAGAGTTCGGGTTTGGTTTTGGTTTCGGGTTCTGGTTAGGGTTAGGTTTAGGGTTAGGCTTAGGGTGAGTGTGAGGGTTCGGGTGAGTTTTAAGGCACGGATGAGGTTTAGGGTTATGGTTAGGATTAGGGCTAGCTTTACGGTTATGGTTACGGTTAGGGTTAGGGTTAGGGATCGGGTAAGGTTTAGGGGTAGGGTTAGCGTCAGCGTCAGGGTTAAGGTTAGGTTTAGGGTGAGGGTGATGGTGAGGGTTCGGGTTTGGGTTAGGATTGGGGTTAGGTTTAGGGTTCGGGTTAGGGTTAGGGCTAGTGTGAGGGTTAGGGTGAGCATTAGGGTTAGGGTTAGTTTTAGTGTTAGGGTTAGATTTAGGGTTCGGGTTCGGGTTCGATTTAGGGTTATTGTTAGAGTTAGGATTTCGGTTAGAGTTAGGGTGAGTGTGAGGGTGAGGGTGAGGGCGAAAGTTAGGTTTAAATTTAGGGTTAGGGTTAGTGTTGGCTTAAGGATATAGTTACGGTGAAGGTGAGGTTGTGGGTGAGTGTGAGGGTTCGAGTTAGGTTGTGGGTTAGGGTTAGTGTAGGGTTAGAGTAGGGGTATGTTTAGGGTTAGGTTTAGGGTTGCGGTTAGGTTTAGGGTTAGGGTTAGGTTTAGGACTAGGGCTACGGTTAGGTCTAGGGTTAGGGTTAGATTTCGGGTGAGGGTTCGGGATCTGGTTAGGTTTAGCTTTAGGGATAGGGTTAGGGTGAGGTTTAGGGTTAGTGTTAGGGTTAGGGTTAGTGTTAGATTAGGGCTAGGGTTAGGGTGAGGGTTAGGGTTAATGTTAGGGTGAGGGTGAGTTTGAGGGTGAGGGTGTGGGTGAGGGTGACGGTGAGAGTTAGGGTTAGGGTTAGGTTTATGGTTAGGCGTACAGTTAGGGTTTGTGTTAGGGTTAGGGAAGGGATCGGGTTAGGTTTAGGTTTAGGGTTAGGTTAAGAATCAGGGTTAACGTTAGTGTTACGGTGAGGGTGAGGGTCTGGGTGAGGGTGAGGGTTAGGGTTAGTGTTAGGGTTAGGGTTAGGGTTAGGGTTAGGGCTAGGGTTACGTTTAGGGTTCAGGTTTGGGTTCGAGTTAGGGTTAGGGTTAGTGTTAGGGTTAGGGTAAGGGTACTGTTAGGGTTATGGTTCGGGTCAGGGTGAGGGTGTGGTTGAGGGCGAGGGTGAGGGTTTGGTTTAGGGTTAGGGTTAGAGTTCGGGTTTGGTTTTGGTTTCGGGTTCTGGTTAGGGTTAGGTTTAGGGTTAGGCTTAGGGTGAGTGTGAGGGTTCGGGTGAGTTTTAAGGCACGGATGAGGTTTAGGGTTATGGTTAGGATTAGGGCTAGCTTTACGGTTATGGTTACGGTTAGGGTTAGGGTTAGGGATCGGGTAAGGTTTAGGGGTAGGGTTAGCGTCAGCGTCAGGGTTAAGGTTAGGTTTAGGGTGAGGGTGATGGTGAGGGTTCGGGTTTGGGTTAGGATTGGGGTTAGGTTTAGGGTTCGGGTTAGGGTTAGGGCTAGTGTGAGGGTTAGGGTGAGCATTAGGTTTACGGTTAGTTTTAGTGTTAGGGTTAGATTTAGGGTTCGGGTTCGGGTTCGAGTTAGGGTTATTGTTAAAGTTAGGTTTTCGGTTAGAGTTAGGGTGAGTGTGAGGGTGAGGGTGAGGGTGAAAGTTAGGTTTAAATTTAGGGTTAGGGTTAGTGTTGGCTTAAGGATATAGTTACGGTGAAGGTGAGGTTGTGGGTGAGTGTGAGGGTTCGAGTTAGGTTGTGGGTTAGGGTTAGTGTAGGGTTAGAGTAGGGGTATGTTTAGGGTTAGGTTTAGGGTTGCGGTTAGGTTTAGGGTTAGGGTTAGGTTTAGGACTAGGGCTACGGTTTGGTCTAGGGTTAGGGTTAGATTTCGGGTGAGGGTTCGGGATCTGGTTAGGTTTAGCTTTAGGGATAGGGTTAGGGTGAGGTTTAGGGTTAGTGTTAGGGTTAGGGTTAGTGTTAGATTAGGGCTAGAGTTAGGGTGAGGGTTAGGGTTAATGTTAGGGTGAGGGTGAGTTTGAGGGTGAGGGTGTGGGTGAGGGTGACGGTGAGAGTTAGGGTTAGGGTTAGGTTTATGGTTAGGCGTACAGTTAGGGTTTGTGTTAGGGTTAGGGAAGGGATCGGGTTAGGTTTAGGTTTAGGGTTAGGTTAAGAATCAGGGTTAACGTTAGTGTTACGGTGAGGGTGAGGGTCTGGGTGAGGGTGAGGGTTAGGGTTAGTGTTAGGGTTAGTGTTAGGGTTAGGGTTAGGGTTAGGGTTAGGGCTAGGGTTACGTTTAGGGTTCAGGTTTGGGTTCGAGTTAGGGTTAGGGTTAGTGTTAGGGTTAGGGTAAGGGTACTGTTAGGGTTATGGTTCGGGTCAGGGTGAGGGTGTGGTTGAGGGCGAGGGTGAGGGTTTGGTTTAGGGTTAGGGTTAGAGTTCGGGTTTGGTTTTGGTTTCGGGTTCTGGTTAGGGTTAGGTTTAGGGTTAGGCTTAGGGTGAGTGTGAGGGTTCGGGTGAGTTTTAAGGCACGGATGAGGTTTAGGGTTATGGTTAGGATCAGGGCTAGCTTTACGGTTATGGTTATGGTTAGGGTTAGGGTTAGGGATCGGGTAAGGTTTAGGGTTAGGGTTAGCGTCAGCGTCAGGGTTAAGGTTAGGTTTAGGGTGAGGGTGATGGTGAGGGTTCGGGTTTGGGTTAGGATTGGAGTTAGGTTTAGGGTTCGGGATAGGGTTAGGGCTAGTGTGAGGGTTAGGGTGAGCATTAGGGTTAGGGTTAGTTTTAGTGTTAGGGTTAGATTTAGGTTTCGGGTTCGGGTTCGAGTTAGGGTTATTGTTAGAGTTAGGTTTTCGGTTAGAGTTAGGGTGAGTGTGAGGGTGAGGGTGAGGGCGAAAGTTAGGTTTAAATTTAGGGTTAGGGTTAGTGTTGGCTTAAGGATATAGTTACGGTGAAGGTGAGGTTGTGGGTGAGTGTGAGGGTTCGAGTTAGGTTGTGGGTTAGGGTTAGTGTAGGGTTAGAGTAGGGGTATGTTTAGGGTTAGGTTTAGGGTTGCGGTTAGGTTTAGGGTTAGGGTTAGGTTTAGGACTAGGGCTACGGTTAGGTCTAGGGTTAGGGTTAGATTTCGGGTGAGGGTTCGGGATCTGGTTAGGTTTAGCTTTAGGGATAGGGTTAGGGTGAGGTTTAGGGTTAGTGTTAGGGATAGGGTTAGTGTTAGATTAGGGCTAGGGTTAGGGTGAGGGTTAGGGTTAATGTTAGGGTGAGGGTGAGTTTGAGGGTGAGGGTGTGGGTGAGGGTGACGGTGAGAGTTAGGGTTAGGGTTAGGTTTATGGTTAGGCGTACAGTTAGGGTTTGTGTTAGGGTTAGGGAAGGGATCGGGTTAGGTTTAGGTTTAGGGTTAGGTTAAGAATCAGGGTTAACGTTAGTGTTACGGTGAGGGTGAGGGTCTGGGTGAGGGTGAGGGTTAGGGTTAGTGTTAGGGTTAGGGTTAGGGTTAGGGTTAGGGTTAGGGCTAGGGTTACGTTTAGGGTTCAGGTTTGGGTTCGAGTTAGGGTTAGGGTAAGGGTACTGTTAGGGTTATGGTTCGGGTCAGGGTGAGGGTGTGGTTGAGGGCGAGGGTGAGGGTTTGGTTTAGGGTTAGGGTTAGAGTTCGGGTTTGGTTTTGGTTTCGGGTTCTGGTTAGGGTTAGGTTTAGGGTTAGGCTTAGGGTGAGTGTGAGGGTTCGGGTGAGTTTTAAGGCACGGATGAGGTTTAGGGTTATGGTTAGGATTAGGGCTAGCTTTACGGTTATGGTTACGGTTAGGTTTAGGGTTAGGGATCGGGTAAGGTTTAGGGTTAGGGTTAGCGTCAGCGTCAGGGTTAAGGTTAGGTTTAGGGTGAGGGTGATGGTGAGGGTTCGGGTTTGGGTTAGGATTGGAGTTAGGTTTAGGGTTCGGGTTAGGGTTAGGGCTAGTGTGAGGGTTAGGGTGAGCATTAGGGTTAGGGTTAGTTTTAGTGTTAGGGTTAGATTTAGGGTTCGGGTTCGGGTTCGAGTTAGGGTTATTGTTAGAGTTAGGTTTTCGGTTAGAGTTAGGGTGAGTGTGAGGGTGAGGGTGAGGGCGAAAGTTAGGTTTAAATTTAGGGTTAGGGTTAGTGTTGGCTTAAGGATATAGTTACGGTGAAGGTGAGGTTGTGGGTGAGTGTGAGGGTTCGAGTTAGGTTGTGGGTTAGGGTTAGTGTAGGGTTAGAGTAGGGGTATGTTTAGGGTTAGGTTTAGGGTTGCGGTTAGGTTTAGGGTTAGGGTTAGGTTTAGGACTAGGGCTACGGTTAGGTCTAGGGTTAGTGTTAGATTTCGGGTGAGGGTTCGGGATCTGGTTAGGTTTAGCTTTAGGGATAGGGTTAGGGTGAGGTTTAGGGTTAGTGTTAGGGTTAGGGTTAGTGTTAGATTAGGGCTAGGGTTAGGGTGAGGGTTAGGGTTAATGTTAGGGTGAGGGTGAGTTTGAGGGTGAGGGTGTGGGTGAGGGTGACGGTGAGAGTTAGGGTTAGGGTTAGGTTTATGGTTAGGCGTACAGTTAGGGTTTGTGTTAGGGTTAGGGAAGGGATCGGGTTAGGTTTAGGTTTAGGGTTAGGTTAAGAATCAGGGTTAACGTTAGTGTTACGGTGAGGGTGAGGGTCTGGGTGAGGGTGAGGGTTAGGGTTAGTGTTAGGGTTAGGGTTAGGTTTAGGGCTAGGGTTACGTTTAGGGTTCAGGTTTGGGTTCGAGTTAGGGTTAGGGTTAGTGTTAGGGTTAGGGTAAGGGTACGGTTAGGGTTATGGTTCGGGTCAGGGTGAGGGTGTGGTTGAGGGCGAGGGTGAGGGTTTGGTTTAGGGTTAGGGTTAGAGTTCGGGTTTGGTTTTGGTTTCGGGTTCAGGTTAGTGTTAGGTTTCGGGTTAGGCTTAGGGTGAGTGTGAGGGTTCGGGTGAGTTTTAAGGCACGGATGAGGTTTAGGGTTATGGTTAGGATTAGGGCTAGCTTTACGGTTATGGTTATGGTTAGGGTTAGGGTTAGGGATCGGGTAAGGTTTACGGGTAGGGTTAGCGTCAGCGTCAGGGTTAAGGTTAGGTTTAGGGTGAGGGTGATGGTGAGGGTTCGGGTTTGGGTTAGGATTGGGATTAGGTTTAGGGTTCGGGTTAGGGTTAGGGCTAGTGTGAGGGTTAGGGTGAGCATTAGGGTTAGGGTGAGCATTAGGGTTAGGGTTAGTTCTAGTGTTAGGGTTAGATTTAGGGTTCGGGTTCGGGTTCGAGTTAGGGTTATTGTTAGAGTTAGGTTTTCGGTTAGAGTTAGGGTGAGTGTGAGGGTGAGGGTGAGGGCGAAAGTTAGGTTTAAATTTAGGGTTAGGGTTAGTGTTGGCTTAAGGATATAGTTACGGTGAAGGTGAGGTTGTGGGTGAGTGTGAGGGTTCGAGTTAGGTTGTGGGTTAGGGTTAGTGTAGGGTTAGAGTAGGGGTATGTTTAGGGTTAGGTTTAGGGTTGCGGTTAGGTTTAGGGTTAGGGTTAGGTTTAGGACTAGGGCTACGGTTATGTCTAGGGTTAGGGTTAGATTTCGGGTGAGGGTTCGGGATCTGGTTAGGTTTAGCTTTAGGGATAGGGTTAGGGTGAGGTTTAGGGTTAGTGTTAGGGTTAGGGTTAGTGTTAGATTAGGGCTAGGGTTAGGGTGAGGGTTAGGGTTAATGTTAGGGTGAGGGTGAGTTTGAGGGTGAGGGTGTGGGTGAGGGTGACGGTGAGAGTTAGGGTTAGGGTTAGGTTTATGGTTAGGCGTACAGTTAGGTTTTGTGTTAGGGTTAGGGAAGGGATCGGGTTAGGTTTAGGTTTAGGGTTAGGTTAAGAATCAGGGTTAACGTTAGTGTTACGGTGAGGGTGAGGGTCTGGGTGAGGGTGAGGGTTAGGGTTAGTGTTAGGGTTAGGGTTAGGGTTAGGGTTAGGGTTAGTGTGAGGGTTAGGGTGAGCATTAGGGTTAGGGTTAGTTTTAGTGTTAGGGTTAGATTTAGGGTTCGGGTTCGGGTTGGAGTTAGGGTTATTGTTAGAGTTAGGTTTTCGGTTAGAGTTAGGGTGAGTGTGAGGGTGAGGGTGAGGGCGAAAGTTAGGTTTAAATTTAGGGTTAGGGTTAGTGTTGGCTTAAGGATATAGTTACGGTGAAGGTGAGGTTGTGGGTGAGTGTGAGGGTTCGAGTTAGGTTGTGGGTTAGGGTTAGTGTAGGGTTAGAGTAGGGGTATGTTTAGGGTTAGGTTTAGGGTTGCGGTTAGGTTTAGGGTTAGGGTTAGGTTTAGGACTAGGGCTACGGTTAGGTCTAGGGTTAGGGTTAGATTTCGGGTGAGGGTTCGGGATCTGGTTAGGTTTAGCTTTAGGGATAGGGTTAGGGTGAGGTTTAGGGTTAGTGTTAGGGTTAGGGTTAGTGTTAGATTACGGCTAGGGTTAGGGTGAGGGTTAGGGTTAATGTTAGGGTGAGGGTGAGTTTGAGGGTGAGGGTGTGGGTGAGGGTGACGGTGAGAGTTAGGGTTAGGGTTAGGTTTATGGTTAGGCGTACAGTTAGGGTTTGTGTTAGGGTTAGGGAAGGGATCGGGTTAGGTTTAGGTTTAGGGTTAGGTTAAGAATCAGGGTTAACGATAGTGTTACGGTGAGGGTGAGGGTCTGGGTGAGGGTGAGGGTTAGGGTTAGTGTTAGGGTTAGGGTTAGGGTTAGGGTTAGGGTTAGGGTTAGGGCTAGGGTTACGTTTAGGGTTCAGGTTTGGGTTCGAGTTAGGGTTAGGGTTAGTGTTAGGGTTAGGGTAAGGGTACTGTTAGGGTTATGGTTCGGGTCAGGGTGAGGGTGTGGTTGAGGGCGAGGGTGAGGGTTTGGTTTAGGGTTAGGGTTAGAGTTCGGGTTTGGTTTTGGTTTCGGGTTCTGGTTAGGGTTAGGTTTAGGGTTAGGCTTAGGGTGAGTGTGAGGGTTCGGGTGAGTTTTAAGGCACGGATGAGGTTTAGGGTTATGGTTAGGATTAGGGCTAGCTTTACGGTTATGGTTACGGTTAGGGTTAGGGTTAGGGATCGGGTAAGGTTTAGGGGTAGGGTTAGCGTCAGCGTCAGGGTTAAGGTTAGGTTTAGGGTGAGGGTGATGCGGAGGGTTCGGGTTTGGGTTAGGATTGGGGTTAGGTTTAGGGTTCGGGTTAGGGTTAGGGCTAGTGTGAGGGTTAGGGTGAGCATTAGGGTTAGGGTTAGTTTTAGTGTTAGGGTTAGATTTAGGGTTCGGGTTCGGGTTCGAGTTAGGGTTATTGTTAGAGTTAGGTTTTCGGTTAGAGTTAGGGTGAGTGTGAGGGTGAGGGTGAGGGCGAAAGTTAGGTTTAAATTTAGGGTTAGGGTTAGTGTTGGCTTAAGGATATAGTTACGGTGAAGGTGAGGTTGTGGGTGAGTGTGAGGGTTCGAGTTAGGTTGTGGGTTAGGGTTAGTGTAGGGTTAGAGTAGGGGTATGTTTAGGGTTAGGTTTAGGGTTGCGGTTAGGTTTAGGGTTAGGGTTAGGTTTAGGACTAGGGCTACGGTTAGGTCTAGGGTTAGGGTTAGATTTCGGGTGAGGGTTCGGGATCTGGTTAGGTTTAGCTTTAGGGATAGGGTTAGGGTGAGGTTTAGGGTTAGTGTTAGGGTTAGGGTTAGTGTTAGATTAGGGCTAGGGTTAGGGTGAGGGTTAGGGTTAATGTTAGGGTGAGGGTGAGTTTGAGGGTGAGGGTGTGGGTGAGGGTGACGGTGAGAGTTAGGGTTAGGGTTAGGTTTATGGTTAGGCGTACAGTTAGGGTTTGTGTTAGGGTTAGGGAAGGGATCGGGTTAGGATTAGGTTTAGGGTTAGGTTAAGAATCAGGGTTAACGTTAGTGTTACGGTGAGGGTGAGGGTCTGGGTGAGGGTGAGGGTTAGGGTTAGTGTTAGGGTTAGGGTTAGGGTTAGGGTTAGGGTTAGGGCTAGGGTTACGTTTAGGGTTCAGGTTTGGGTTCGAGTTAGGGTTAGGGTTAGTGTTAGGGTTAGGGTAAGGGTACTGTTAGGGTTATGGTTCGGGTCAGGGTGAGGGTGTGGTTGAGGGCGAGGGTGAGGGTTTGGTTTAGGGTTAGGGTTAGAGTTCGGGTTTGGTTTTGGTTTCGGGTTCTGGTTAGGGTTAGGTTTAGGGTTAGGCTTAGGGTGAGTGTGAGGGTTCGGGTGAGTTTTAAGGCACGGATGAGGTTTAGGGTTATGGTTAGGATTAGGGCTAGCTTTACGGTTATGGTTACGGTTAGGGTTAGGGTTAGGGATCGGGTAAGGTTTAGGGGTAGGGTTAGCGTCAGCGTCAGGGTTAAGGTTAGGTTTAGGGTGAGGGTGATGGTGAGGGTTCGGGTTTGGGTTAGGATTGGGGTTAGGTTTAGGGTTCGGGTTAGGGTTAGGGCTAGTGTGAGGGTTAGGGTGAGCATTAGGGTTAGGGTTAGTTTTAGTGTTAGGGTTAGATTTAGGGTTCGGGTTCGGGTTCGATTTAGGGTTATTGTTAGAGTTAGGATTTCGGTTAGAGTTAGGGTGAGTGTGAGGGTGAGGGTGAGGGCGAAAGTTAGGTTTAAATTTAGGGTTAGGGTTAGTGTTGGCTTAAGGATATAGTTACGGTGAAGGTGAGGTTGTGGGTGAGTGTGAGGGTTCGAGTTAGGTTGTGGGTTAGGGTTAGTGTAGGGTTAGAGTAGGGGTATGTTTAGGGTTAGGTTTAGGGTTGCGGTTAGGTTTAGGGTTAGGGTTAGGTTTAGGACTAGGGCTACGGTTAGGTCTAGGGTTAGGGTTAGATTTCGGGTGAGGGTTCGGGATCTGGTTAGGTTTAGCTTTAGGGATAGGGTTAGGGTGAGGTTTAGGGTTAGTGTTAGGGTTAGGGTTAGTGTTAGATTAGGGCTAGGGTTAGGGTGAGGGTTAGGGTTAATGTTAGGGTGAGGGTGAGTTTGAGGGTGAGGGTGTGGGTGAGGGTGACGGTGAGAGTTAGGGTTAGGGTTAGGTTTATGGTTAGGCGTACAGTTAGGGTTTGTGTTAGGGTTAGGGAAGGGATCGGGTTAGGTTTAGGTTTAGGGTTAGGTTAAGAATCAGGGTTAACGTTAGTGTTACGGTGAGGGTGAGGGTCTGGGTGAGGGTGAGGGTTAGGGTTAGTGTTAGGGTTAGGGTTAGGGTTAGGGTTAGGGCTAGGGTTACGTTTAGGGTTCAGGTTTGGGTTCGAGTTAGGGTTAGGGTTAGTGTTAGGGTTAGGGTAAGGGTACTGTTAGGGTTATGGTTCGGGTCAGGGTGAGGGTGTGGTTGAGGGCGAGGGTGAGGGTTTGGTTTAGGGTTAGGGTTAGAGTTCGGGTTTGGTTTTGGTTTCGGGTTCTGGTTAGGGTTAGGTTTAGGGTTAGGCTTAGGGTGAGTGTGAGGGTTCGGGTGAGTTTTAAGGCACGGATGAGGTTTAGGGTTATGGTTAGGATTAGGGCTAGCTTTACGGTTATGGTTACGGTTAGGGTTAGGGTTAGGGATCGGGTAAGGTTTAGGGGTAGGGTTAGCGTCAGCGTCAGGGTTAAGGTTAGGTTTAGGGTGAGGGTGATGGTGAGGGTTCGGGTTTGGGTTAGGATTGGGGTTAGGTTTAGGGTTCGGGTTAGGGTTAGGGCTAGTGTGAGGGTTAGGGTGAGCATTAGGGTTAGGGTTAGTTTTAGTGTTAGGGTTAGATTTAGGGTTCGGGTTCGGGTTCGATTTAGGGTTATTGTTAGAGTTAGGATTTCGGTTAGAGTTAGGGTGAGTGTGAGGGTGAGGGTGAGGGCGAAAGTTAGGTTTAAATTTAGGGTTAGGGTTAGTGTTGGCTTAAGGATATAGTTACGGTGAAGGTGAGGTTGTGGGTGAGTGTGAGGGTTCGAGTTAGGTTGTGGGTTAGGGTTAGTGTAGGGTTAGAGTAGGGGTATGTTTAGGGTTAGGTTTAGGGTTGCGGTTAGGTTTAGGGTTAGGGTTAGGTTTAGGACTAGGGCTACGGTTAGGTCTAGGGTTAGGGTTAGATTTCGGGTGAGGGTTCGGGATCTGGTTAGGTTTAGCTTTAGGGATAGGGTTAGGGTGAGGTTTAGGGTTAGTGTTAGGGTTAGGGTTAGTGTTAGATTAGGGCTAGGGTTAGGGTGAGGGTTAGGGTTAATGTTAGGGTGAGGGTGAGTTTGAGGGTGAGGGTGTGGGTGAGGGTGACGGTGAGAGTTAGGGTTAGGGTTAGGTTTATGGTTAGGCGTACAGTTAGGGTTTGTGTTAGGGTTAGGGAAGGGATCGGGTTAGGTTTAGGTTTAGGGTTAGGTTAAGAATCAGGGTTAACGTTAGTGTTACGGTGAGGGTGAGGGTCTGGGTGAGGGTGAGGGTTAGGGTTAGTGTTAGGGTTAGGGTTAGGGTTAGGGTTAGGGCTAGGGTTACGTTTAGGGTTCAGGTTTGGGTTCGAGTTAGGGTTAGGGTTAGTGTTAGGGTTAGGGTAAGGTTACTGTTAGGGTTATGGTTCGGGTCAGGGTGAGGGTGTGGTTGAGGGCGAGGGTGAGGGTTTGGTTTAGGGTTAGGGTTAGAGTTCGGGTTTGGTTTTGGTTTCGGGTTCTGGTTAGGGTTAGGTTTAGGGTTAGGCTTAGGGTGAGTGTGAGGGTTCGGGTGAGTTTTAAGGCATGGATGAGGTTTAGGGTTATGGTTAGGATTAGGGCTAGCTTTACGGTTATGGTTATGGTTAGTGTTAGGGTTAGGGATCGGGTAAGGTTTAGGGGTAGGGTTAGCGTCAGCGTCAGGGTTAAGGTTAGGTTTAGGGTGAGGGTGATGGTGAGGGTTCGGGTTTGGGTTAGGATTGGGGTTAGGTTTAGGGTTCGGGTTAGGGTTAGGGCTAGTGTGAGGGTTAGGGTGAGCATTAGGGTTAGGGTTAGTTTTAGTGTTAGGGTTAGATTTAGGGTTCGGGTTCGGGTTCGAGTTAGGGTTATTGTTAGAGTTAGGTTTTCGGTTAGAGTTAGGGTGAGTGTGAGGGTGAGGGTGAGGGCGAAAGTTAGGTTTAAATTTAGGGTTAGGGTTAGTGTTGGCTTAAGGATATACTTACGGTGAAGGTGAGGTTGTGGGTGAGTGTGAGGGTTCGAGTTAGGTTGTGGTTTAGGGTTAGTGTAGGGTTAGAGTAGGGGTATGTTTAGGGTTAGGTTTAGGGTTGCGGTTAGGTTTAGGGTTAGGGTTAGGTTTAGGACTAGGGCTACGGTTAGGTCTAGGGTTAGGGTTAGATTTCGGGTGAGGGTTCGGGATCTGGTTAGGTTTAGCTTTAGGGATAGGGTTAGGGTGAGGTTTAGGGTTAGTGTTAGGGTTAGGGTTAGTGTTAGATTAGGGCTAGGGTTTGGATGAGGGTTAGGGTTAATGTTAGGGTGAGGGTGAGTTTGAGGGTGAGGGTGTGGGTGAGGGTGACGGTGAGAGTTAGGGTTAGGGTTAGGTTTATGGTTAGGCGTACAGTTAGGGTTTGTGTTAGCGTTAGGGAAGGGATCGGGTTAGGTTTATGTTTAGGGTTAGGTTAAGAATCAGGGTTAACGATAGTGTTACGGTGAGGGTGAGGGTCTGGGTGAGGGTGAGGGTTAGGGTTAGTGTTAGGGTTAGGGTTAGGGTTAGGGTTAGGGTTAGGGTTAGGGCTAGGGTTACGTTTAGGGTTCAGGTTTGGGTTCGAGTTAGGGTTAGGGTTAGTGTTAGGGTTAGGGTAAGGGTACTGTTAGGGTTATGGTTCGGGTCAGGGTGAGGGTGTGGTTGAGGGCGAGGGTGAGGGTTTGGTTCAGGGTTAGGGTTAGAGTTAGGGTTTGGTTTTGGTTTCGGGTTCTGGTTAGGGTTAGGTTTAGGGTTAGGCTTAGGGTGAGTGTGAGGGTTCGGGTGAGTTTTAAGGCACGGATGAGGTTTAGGGTAATGGTTAGGATTAGGGCTAGCTTTACGGTTATGGTTATGGTTAGGGTTAGGGTTGGGGATCGGGTAAGGTTTAGGGGTAGGCTTAGCGTCAGCGTCAGGGTTAAGGTTAGGTTTACGGTGAGGGTGATGCTGAGGGTTCGGGTTTGGGTTAGGATTGGGGTTAGGTTTAGGGTTCGGGTTAGGGTTAGGGCTAGTGTGAGGGTTAGGGTGAGCATTAGGGTTAGGGTTAGTTTTAGTGTTAGGGTTAGATTTAGGGTTCGGGTTCGGGTTCGAGTTAGGGTTATTGTTAGAGTTAGGTTTTCGGTTAGAGTTAGGGTGAGTGTGAGGGTGAGGGTGAGGGCGAAAGTTAGGTTTAAATTTAGGGTTAGGGTTAGTGTTGGCTTAAGGATATAGTTACGGTGAAGGTGAGGTTGTGGGTGAGTGTGAGGGTTCGAGTTAGGTTGTGGGTTAGGGTTAGTGTAGGGTTAGAGTAGGGGTATGTTTAGGGTTAGGTTTAGGGTTGCGGTTAGGTTTAGGGTTAGGGTTAGGTTTAGGACTAGGGCTACGGTTATGTCTAGGGTTAGGGTTAGATTTCGGGTGAGGGTTCGGGATCTGGTTAGGTTTAGCTTTAGGGATAGGGTTAGGGTGAGGTTTAGGGTTAGTGTTAGGGTTAGGGTTAGTGTTAGATTAGGGCTAGGGTTAGGGTGAGGGTTAGGGTTAATGTTAGGGTGAGGGTGAGTTTGAGGGTGAGGGTGTGGGTGAGGGTGACGGTGAGAGTTAGGGTTAGGGTTAGGTTTATGGTTAGGCGTACAGTTAGGTTTTGTGTTAGGGTTAGGGAAGGGATCGGGTTAGGTTTAGGTTTAGGGTTAGGTTAAGAATCAGGGTTAACGTTAGTGTTACGGTGAGGGTGAGGGTCTGGGTGAGGGTGAGGGTTAGGGTTAGTGTTAGGGTTAGGGTTAGGGTTAGGGTTAGGGTTAGGGTTAGGGCTAGGGTTACGTTTAGGGTTCAGGTTTGGGTTCGAGTTAGGGTTAGGGTTAGTGTTAGGGTTAGGGTAAGGGTACTGTTAGGGTTATGGTTCGGGTCAGGGTGAGGGTGTGGTTGAGGGCGAGGGTGAGGGTTTGGTTTAGGGTTAGGGTTAGAGTTTGGGTTTGGTTTTGGTTTCGGGTTCTGGTTAGGGTTAAGTTTAGGGTTAGGCTTAGGGTGAGTGTGAGGGTTCGGGTGAGTTTTAAGGCACGGATGAGGTTTAGGGTTATGGTTAGGATTAGGGCTAGCTTTACGGTTATGGTTATGGTTAGGGTTAGGGTTAGGGATCGGGTAAGGTTTAGGGGTAGGGTTAGCGTCAGCGTCAGGGTTAAGGTTAGGTTTAGGGTGAGGGTGATGCTGAGGGTTCGGGTTTGGGTTAGGATTGGGGTTAGGTTTAGGGTTCGGGTTAGGGTTAGGGCTAGTGTGAGGGTTAGGGTGAGCATTAGGGTTAGGGTTAGTTTTAGTGTTAGGGTTAGATTTAGGGTTCGGGTTCGGGTTGGAGTTAGGGTTATTGTTAGAGTTAGGTTTTCGGTTAGAGTTAGGGTGAGTGTGAGGGTGAGGGTGAGGGCGAAAGTTAGGTTTAAATTTAGGGTTAGGGTTAGTGTTGGCTTAAGGATATAGTTACGGTGAAGGTGAGGTTGTGGGTGAGTGTGAGGGTTCGAGTTAGGTTGTGGGTTAGGGTTAGTGTAGGGTTAGAGTAGGGGTATGTTTAGGGTTAGGTTTAGGGTTGCGGTTAGGTTTAGGGTTAGGGTTAGGTTTAGGACTAGGGCTACGGTTAGGTCTAGGGTTAGGGTTAGATTTCGGGTGAGGGTTCGGGATCTGGTTAGGTTTAGCTTTAGGGATAGGGTTAGGGTGAGGTTTAGGGTTAGTGTTAGGGTTAGGGTTAGTGTTAGATTACGGCTAGGGTTAGGGTGAGGGTTAGGGTTAATGTTAGGGTGAGGGTGAGTTTGAGGGTGAGGGTGTGGGTGAGGGTGACGGTGAGAGTTAGGGTTAGGGTTAGGTTTATGGTTAGGCGTACAGTTAGGGTTTGTGTTAGGGTTAGGGAAGGGATCGGGTTAGGTTTAGGTTTAGGGTTAGGTTAAGAATCAGGGTTAACGATAGTGTTACGGTGAGGGTGAGGGACTGGGTGAGGGTGAGGGTTAGGGTTAGTGTTAGGGTTAGGGTTAGGGTTAGGGTTAGGGTTAGGGTTAGGGCTAGGGTTACGTTTAGGGTTCAGGTTTGGGTTCGAGTTAGGGTTAGGGTTAGTGTTAGGGTTAGGGTAAGGGTACTGTTAGGGTTATGGTTCGGGTCAGGGTGAGGGTGTGGTTGAGGGCGAGGGTGAGGGTTTGGTTTAGGGTTAGGGTTAGAGTTCGGGTTTGGTTTTGGTTTCGGGTTCTGGTTAGGGTTAGGTTTAGGGTTAGGCTTAGGGTGAGTGTGAGGGTTCGGGTGAGTTTTAAGGCACGGATGAGGTTTAGGGTTATGGTTAGGATTAGGGCTAGCTTTACGGTTATGGTTACGGTTAGGGTTAGGGTTAGGGATCGGGTAAGGTTTAGGGGTAGGGTTAGCGTCAGCGTCAGGGTTAAGGTTAGGTTTAGGGTGAGGGTGATGCGGAGGGTTCGGGTTTGGGTTAGGATTGGGGTTAGGTTTAGGGTTCGGGTTAGGGTTAGGGCTAGTGTGAGGGTTAGGGTGAGCATTAGGGTTAGGGTTAGTTTTAGTGTTAGGGTTAGATTTAGGGTTCGGGTTCGGGTTCGAGTTAGGGTTATTGTTAGAGTTAGGTTTTCGGTTAGAGTTAGGGTGAGTGTGAGGGTGAGGGTGAGGGCGAAAGTTAGGTTTAAATTTAGGGTTAGGGTTAGTGTTGGCTTAAGGATATAGTTACGGTGAAGGTGAGGTTGTGGGTGAGTGTGAGGGTTCGAGTTAGGTTGTGGGTTAGGGTTAGTGTAGGGTTAGAGTAGGGGTATGTTTAGGGTTAGGTTTAGGGTTGCGGTTAGGTTTAGGGTTAGGGTTAGGTTTAGGACTAGGGCTACGGTTAGGTCTAGGGTTAGGGTTAGATTTCGGGTGAGGGTTCGGGATCTGGTTAGGTTTAGCTTTAGGGATAGGGTTAGGGTGAGGTTTAGGGTTAGTGTTAGGGTTAGGGTTAGTGTTAGATTAGGGCTAGGGTTAGGGTGAGGGTTAGGGTTAATGTTAGGGTGAGGGTGAGTTTGAGGGTGAGGGTGTGGGTGAGGGTGACGGTGAGAGTTAGGGTTAGGGTTAGGTTTATGGTTAGGCGTACAGTTAGGGTTTGTGTTAGGGTTAGGGAAGGGATCGGGTTAGGTTTAGGTTTAGGGTTAGGTTAAGAATCAGGGTTAACGTTAGTGTTACGGTGAGGGTGAGGGTCTGGGTGAGGGTGAGGGTTAGGGTTAGTGTTAGGGTTAGGGTTAGGGTTAGGGTTAGGGTTAGGGCTAGGGTTACGTTTAGGGTTCAGGTTTGGGTTCGAGTTAGGGTTAGGGTTAGTGTTAGGGTTAGGGTAAGGGTACTGTTAGGGTTATGGTTCGGGTCAGGGTGAGGGTGTGGTTGAGGGCGAGGGTGAGGGTTTGGTTTAGGGTTAGGGTTAGAGTTCGGGTTTGGTTTTGGTTTCGGGTTCTGGTTAGGGTTAGGTTTAGGGTTAGGCTTAGGGTGAGTGTGAGGGTTCGGGTGAGTTTTAAGGCACGGATGAGGTTTAGGGTTATGGTTAGGATTAGGGCTAGCTTTACGGTTATGGTTACGGTTAGGGTTAGGGTTAGGGATCGGGTAAGGTTTAGGGGTAGGGTTAGCGTCAGCGTCAGGGTTAAGGTTAGGTTTAGGGTGAGGGTGATGGTGAGGGTTCGGGTTTGGGTTAGGATTGGGGTTAGGTTTAGGGTTCGGGTTAGGGTTAGGGCTAGTGTGAGGGTTAGGGTGAGCATTAGGGTTAGGGTTAGTTTTAGTGTTAGGGTTAGATTTAGGGTTCGGGTTCGGGTTCGATTTAGGGTTATTGTTAGAGTTAGGATTTCGGTTAGAGTTAGGGTGAGTGTGAGGGTGAGGGTGAGGGCGAAAGTTAGGTTTAAATTTAGGGTTAGGGTTAGTGTTGGCTTAAGGATATAGTTACGGTGAAGGTGAGGTTGTGGGTGAGTGTGAGGGTTCGAGTTAGGTTGTGGGTTAGGGTTAGTGTAGGGTTAGAGTAGGGGTATGTTTAGGGTTAGGTTTAGGGTTGCGGTTAGGTTTAGGGTTAGGGTTAGGTTTAGGACTAGGGCTACGGTTAGGTCTAGGGTTAGGGTTAGATTTCGGGTGAGGGTTCGGGATCTGGTTAGGTTTAGCTTTAGGGATAGGGTTAGGGTGAGGTTTAGGGTTAGTGTTAGGGTTAGGGTTAGTGTTAGATTAGGGCTAGGGTTAGGGTGAGGGTTAGGGTTAATGTTAGGGTGAGGGTGAGTTTGAGGGTGAGGGTGTGGGTGAGGGTGACGGTGAGAGTTAGGGTTAGGGTTAGGTTTATGGTTAGGCGTACAGTTAGGGTTTGTGTTAGGGTTAGGGAAGGGATCGGGTTAGGTTTAGGTTTAGGGTTAGGTTAAGAATCAGGGTTAACGTTAGTGTTACGGTGAGGGTGAGGGTCTGGGTGAGGGTGAGGGTTAGGGTTAGTGTTAGGGTTAGGGTTAGGGTTAGGGTTAGGGCTAGGGTTACGTTTAGGGTTCAGGTTTGGGTTCGAGTTAGGGTTAGGGTTAGTGTTAGGGTTAGGGTAAGGGTACTGTTAGGGTTATGGTTCGGGTCAGGGTGAGGGTGTGGTTGAGGGCGAGGGTGAGGGTTTGGTTTAGGGTTAGGGTTAGAGTTCGGGTTTGGTTTTGGTTTCGGGATCTGGTTAGGGTTAGGTTTAGGGTTAGGCTTAGGGTGAGTGTGAGGGTTCGGGTGAGTTTTAAGGCACGGATGAGGTTTAGGGTTATGGTTAGGATTAGGGCTAGCTTTACGGTTATGGTTACGGTTAGGGTTAGGGTTAGGGATCGGGTAAGGTTTAGGGGTAGGGTTAGCGTCAGCGTCAGGGTTAAGGTTAGGTTTAGGGTGAGGGTGATGCTGAGGGTTCGGGTTTGGGTTAGGATTGGGGTTAGGTTTAGGGTTCGGGTTAGGGTTAGGGCTAGTGTGAGGGTTAGGGTGAGCATTAGGGTTAGGGTTAGTTTTAGTGTTAGGGTTAGATTTAGGGTTCGGGTTCGGGTTCGAGTTAGGGTTATTGTTAGAGTTAGGTTTTCGGTTAGAGTTAGGGTGAGTGTGAGGGTGAGGGTGAGGGCGAAAGTTAGGTTTAAATTTAGGGTTAGGGTTAGTGTTGGCTTAAGGATATAGTTACGGTGAAGGTGAGGTTGTGGGTGAGTGTGAGGGTTCGAGTTAGGTTGTGGGTTAGGGTTAGTGTAGGGTTAGTGTAGGGGTATGTTTAGGGTTAGGTTTAGGGTTGCGGTTAGGTTTAGGGTTAGGGTTAGGTTTAGGACTAGGGCTACGGTTAGGTCTAGGGTTAGGGTTAGATTTCGGGTGAGGGTTCGGGATCTGGTTAGGTTTAGCTTTAGGGATAGGGTTAGGGTGAGGTTTAGGGTTAGTGTTAGGGTTAGGGTTAGTGTTAGATTAGGGCTAGGGTTAGGGTGAGGGTTAGGGTTAATGTTAGGGTGAGGGTGAGTTTGAGGGTGAGGGTGTGGGTGAGGGTGACGGTGAGAGTTACGGTTAGGGTTAGGTTTATGGTTAGGCGTACAGTTAGGGTTTGTGTTAGGGTTAGGGAAGGGATCGGGTTAGGTTTAGGTTTAGGGTTAGGTTAAGAATCAGGGTTAACGTTAGTGTTACGGTGAGGGTGAGGGTCTGGGTGAGGGTGAGGGTTAGGGTTAGTGTTAGGGTTAGGGTTAGGGTTAGGGTTAGGGCTAGGGTTACGTTTAGGGTTCAGGTTTGGGTTCGAGTTAGGGTTAGGGTTAGTGTTAGGGTTAGGGTAAGGGTACTGTTAGGGTTATGGTTCGGGTCAGGGTGAGGGTGTGGTTGAGGGCGAGGGTGAGGGTTTGGTTTAGGGTTAGGGTTAGAGTTCGGGTTTGGTTTTGGTTTCGGGTTCTGGTTAGGGTTAGGTTTAGGGTTAGGCTTAGGGTGAGTGTGAGGGTTTGGGTGAGTTTTAAGGCACGGATGAGGTTTAGGGTTATGGTTAGGATTAGGGCTAGCTTTACGGTTATGGTTACGGTTAGGGTTAGGGTTAGGGATCGGGTAAGGTTTAGGGGTAGGGTTAGCGTCATCGTCAGGGTTAAGGTTAGGTTTAGGGTGAGGGTGATGCTGAGGGTTCGGGTTTGGGTTAGGATTGGGGTTAGGTTTAGGGTTCGGGTTAGGGTTAGGGCTAGTGTGAGGGTTAGGGTGAGCATTAGGGTTAGGGTTAGTTTTAGTGTTAGGGTTAGATTTAGGGTTCGGGTTCGGGTTCGAGTTAGGGTTATTGTTAGAGTTAGGTTTTCGGTTAGAGTTAGGGTGAGTGTGAGGGTGAGGGTGAGGGCGAAAGTTAGGTTTAAATTTAGGGTTAGGGTTAGTGTTGGCTTAAGGATATAGTTACGGTGAAGGTGAGGTTGTGGGTGAGTGTGAGGGTTCGAGTTAGGTTGTGGGTTAGGGTTAGTGTAGGGTTAGATTAGGGGTATGTTTAGGATTAGGTTTAGGGTTGCGGTTAGGTTTAGGGTTAGGGTTAGGTTTAGGACTAGGGCTACAGTTAGGTCTAGGGTTAGGGTTAGATTTCGGGTGAGGGTTCGGGATCTGGTTAGGTTTAGCTTTAGGGATAGGGTTAGGGTGAGGTTTAGGGTTAGTGTTAGGGTTAGGGTTAGTGTTAGATTAGGGCTAGGGTTAGGGTGAGGGTTAGGGTTAATGTTAGGGTGTGGGTGAGTTTGAGGGTGAGGGTGTGGGTGAGGGTGACGGTGAGAGTTAGGGTTAGGGTTAGGTTTATGGTTAGGCGTACAGTTAGGGTTTGTGTTAGGGTTAGGGAAGGGATCGGGTTAGGTTTAGGTTTAGGGTTAGGTTAAGAATCAGGGTTAACGTTAGTGTTACGGTGAGGGTGAGGGTCTGGGTGAGGGTGAGGGTTAGGGTTAGTGTTAGGGTTAGGGTTAGGGTTAGGGTTAGGGTTAGGGTTAGGGCTAGGGTTACGTTTAGGGTTCAGGTTTGGGTTCGAGTTAGGGTTAGGGTTAGTGTTAGGGTTAGGGTAAGGGTACTGTTAGGGTTATGGTTCGGGTCAGGGTGAGGGTGTGGTTGAGGGCGAGGGTGAGGGTTTGGTTTAGGGTTAGGGTTAGAGTTCGGGTTTGGTTTTGGTTTCGGGTTCTGGTTAGGGTTAGGTTTAGGGTTAGGCTTAGGGTGAGTGTGAGGGTTCGGGTGAGTTTTAAGGCATGGATGAGGTTTAGGGTTATGGTTAGGATTAGGGCTAGCTTTACGGTTATGGTTATGGTTAGTGTTAGGGTTAGGGATCGGGTAAGGTTTAGGGGTAGGGTTAGCGTCAGCGTCAGGGTTAAGGTTAGGTTTAGGGTGAGGGTGATGGTGAGGGTTCGGGTTTGGGTTAGGATTGGGGTTAGGTTTAGGGTTCGGGTTAGGGTTAGGGCTAGTGTGAGGGTTAGGGTGAGCATTAGGGTTAGGGTTAGTTTTAGTGTTAGGGTTAGATTTAGGGTTCGGGTTCGGGTTCGAGTTAGGGTTATTGTTAGAGTTAGGTTTTCGGTTAGAGTTAGGGTGAGTGTGAGGGTGAGGGTGAGGGCGAAAGTTAGGTTTAAATTTAGGGTTAGGGTTAGTGTTGGCTTAAGGATATAGTTACGGTGAAGGTGAGGTTGTGGGTGAGTGTGAGGGTTCGAGTTAGGTTGTGGGTTAGGGTTAGTGTAGGGTTAGAGTAGGGGTATGTTTAGGGTTAGGTTTAGGGTTGCGGTTAGGTTTAGGGTTAGGGTTAGGTTTAGGACTAGGGCTACGGTTAGGTCTAGGGTTAGGGTTAGATTTCGGGTGAGGGTTCGGGATCTGGTTAGGTTTAGCTTTAGGGATAGGGTTAGGGTGAGGTTTAGGGTTAGTGTTAGGGTTAGGGTTAGTGTTAGATTAGGGCTAGGGTTTGGGTGAGGGTTAGGGTTAATGTTAGGGTGAGGGTGAGTTTGAGGGTGAGGGTGTGGGTGAGGGTGACGGTGAGAGTTAGGGTTAGGGTTAGGTTTATGGTTAGGCGTACAGTTAGGGTTTGTGTTAGGGTTAGGGAAGGGATCGGGTTAGGTTTATGTTTAGGGTTAGGTTAAGAATCAGGGTTAACGATAGTGTTACGGTGAGGGTGAGGGTCTGGGTGAGGGTGAGGGTTAGGGTTAGTGTTAGGGTTAGGGTTAGGGTTAGGGTTAGGGTTAGGGTTAGGGCTAGGGTTACGTTTAGGGTTCAGGTTTGGGTTCGAGTTAGGGTTAGGGTTAGTGTTAGGGTTAGGGTAAGGGTACTGTTAGGGTTATGGTTCGGGTCAGGGTGAGGGTGTGGTTGAGGGCGAGGGTGAGGGTTTGGTTCAGGGTTAGGGTTAGAGTTAGGGTTTGGTTTTGGTTTCGGGTTCTGGTTAGGGTTAGGTTTAGGGTTAGGCTTAGGGTGAGTGTGAGGGTTCGGGTGAGTTTTAAGGCACGGATGAGGTTTAGGGTAATGGTTAGGATTAGGGCTAGCTTTACGGTTATGGTTATGGTTAGGGTTAGGGTTGGGGATCGGGTAAGGTTTAGGGGTAGGGTTAGCGTCAGCGTCAGGGTTAAGGTTAGGTTTACGGTGAGGGTGATGCTGAGGGTTCGGGTTTGGGTTAGGATTGGGGTTAGGTTTAGGGTTCGGGTTAGGGTTAGGGCTAGTGTGAGGGTTAGGGTGAGCATTAGGGTTAGGGTTAGTTTTAGTGTTAGGGTTGGATTTAGGGTTCGGGCTCGGGATCGAGTTAGGTTTTCGGTTAGAGTTAGGGTGAGTGTGAGGGTGAGGGTGAGGGCGAAAGTTAGGTTTAAATTTAGGGTTAGGGTTAGTGTTGGCTTAAGGATATAGTTACGGTGAAGGTGAGGTTGTGGGTGAGTGTGAGGGTTCGAGTTAGGTTGTGGGTTAGGGTTAGTGTAGGGTTAGAGTAGGGGTATGTTTAGGGTTAGGTTTAGGGTTGCGGTTAGGTTTAGGGTTAGGGTTAGGTTTAGGACTAGGGCTACGGTTAGGTCTAGGGTTAGGGTTAGATTTCGGGTGAGGGTTCGGGATCTGGTTAGGTTTAGCTTTAGGGATAGGGTTAGGGTGAGGTTTAGGGTTAGTGTTAGGGTTAGGGTTAGTGTTAGATTAGGGCTAGGGTTTGGGTGAGGGTTAGGGTTAATGTTAGGGTGAGGGTGAGTTTGAGGGTGAGGGTGTGGGTGAGGGTGACGGTGAGAGTTAGTGTTAGGGTTAGGTTTATGGTTAGGCGTACAGTTAGGGTTTGTGTTAGGGTTAGGGAAGGGATCGGGTTAGGTTTAGGTTTAGGGTTAGGTTAAGAATCAGGGTTAACGATAGTGTTACGGTGAGGGTGAGGGTCTGGGTGAGGGTGAGGGTTAGGGTTAGTGTTAGGGTTAGGGTTAGGGTTAGGGTTAGGGTTAGGGTTAGGGCTAGGGTTACGTTTAGGGTTCAGGTTTGGGTTCGAGTTAGGGTTAGGGTTAGTGTTAGGGTTAGGGTAAGGGTACTGTTAGGGTTATGGTTCGGGTCAGGGTGAGGGTGTGGTTGAGGGCGAGGGTGAGGGTTTGGTTTAGGGTTAGGGTTAGAGTTCGGGTTTGGTTTTGGTTTCGGGTTCTGGTTAGGGTTAGGTTTAGGGTTAGGCTTAGGGTGAGTGTGAGGGTTCGGGTGAGTTTTAAGGCACGGATGAGGTTTAGGGTTATGGTTAGGATTAGGGCTAGCTTTACGGTTATGGTTACGGTTAGGGTTAGGGTTAGGGATCGGGTAAGGTTTAGGGGTAGGGTTAGCGTCAGCGTCAGGGTTAAGGTTAGGTTTAGGGTGAGGGTGATGCGGAGGGTTCGGGTTTGGGTTAGGATTGGGGTTAGGTTTAGGGTTCGGGTTAGGGTTAGGGCTAGTGTGAGGGTTAGGGTGAGCATTAGGGTTAGGGTTAGTTTTAGTGTTAGGGTTAGATTTAGGGTTCGGGTTCGGGTTGGAGTTAGGGTTATTGTTAGAGTTAGGTTTTCGGTTAGAGTTAGGGTGAGTGTGAGGGTGAGGGTGAGGGCGAAAGTTAGGTTTAAATTTAGGGTTAGGGTTAGTGTTGGCTTAAGGATATAGTTACGGTGAAGGTGAGGTTGTGGGTGAGTGTGAGGGTTCGAGTTAGGTTGTGGGTTAGGGTTAGAGTAGGGTTAGAGTAGGGGTATGTTTAGGGTTAGGTTTAGGGTTGCGGTTAGGTTTAGGGTTAGGGTTAGGTTTAGGACTAGGGCTACGGTTAGGTCTAGGGTTAGGGTTAGATTTCGGGTGAGGGTTCGGGATCTGGTTAGGTTTAGCTTTAGGGATAGGGTTAGGGTGAGGTTTAGGGTTAGTGTTAGGGTTAGGGTTAGTGTTAGATTAGGGCTAGGGTTAGGGTGAGGGTTAGGGTTAATGTTAGGGTGAGGGTGAGTTTGAGGGTGAGGGTGTGGGTGAGGGTGACGGTAAGAGTTAGGGTTAGGGTTAGGTTTATGGTTAGGCGTACAGTTAGGGTTTGTGTTAGGGTTAGGGAAGGGATCGGGTTAGGTTTAGGTTTAGAGTTAGGTTAAGAATCAGGGTTAACGTTAGTGTTACGGTGAGGGTGAGGGTCTGGGTGAGGGTGAGGGTTAGGGTTAGTGTTAGGGTTAGGGTTAGGGTTAGGGTTAGGGCTAGGGTTACGTTTAGGGTTCAGGTTTGGGTTCGAGTTAGGGTTAGGGTTAGTGTTAGGGTTAGGGTAAGGGTACTGTTAGGGTTATGGTTCGGGTCAGGGTGAGGGTGTGGTTGAGGGCGAGGGTGAGGGTTTGGTTTAGGGTTAGGGTTAGAGTTCGGGTTTGGTTTTGGTTTCGGGTTCTGGTTAGGGTTAGGTTTAGGGTTAGGCTTAGGGTGAGTGTGAGGGTTCGGGTGAGTTTTAAGGCACGGATGAGGTTTAGGGTTATGGTTAGGATTAGGGCTAGCTTTACGGTTATGGTTACGGTTAGGGTTAGGGTTAGGGATCGGGTAAGGTTTAGGGGTAGGGTTAGCGTCAGCGTCAGGGTTAAGGTTAGGTTTAGGGTGAGGGTGATGCTGAGGGTTCGGGTTTGGGTTAGGATTGGGGTTAGGTTTAGGGTTCGGGTTAGGGTTAGGGCTAGTGTGAGGGTTAGGGTGAGCATTAGGGTTAGGGTTAGTTTTAGTGTTAGGGTTAGATTTAGGGTTCGGGTTCGGGTTCGAGTTAGGGTTATTGTTAGAGTTAGGTTTTCGGTTAGAGTTAGGGTGAGTGTGAGGGTGAGGGTGAGGGCGAAAGTTAGGTTTAAATTTAGGGTTAGGGTTAGTGTTGGCTTAAGGATATAGTTACGGTGAAGGTGAGGTTGTGGGTGAGTGTGAGGGTTCGAGTTAGGTTGTGGGTTAGGGTTAGTGTAGGGTTAGATTAGGGGTATGTTTAGGGTTAGGTTTAGGGTTGCGGTTAGGTTTAGGGTTAGGGTTAGGTTTAGGACTAGGGCTACGGTTAGGTCTAGGGTTAGGGTTAGATTTCGGGTGAGGGTTCGGGATCTGGTTAGGTTTAGCTTTAGGGATAGGGTTAGGGTGAGGTTTAGGGTTAGTGTTAGGGTTAGGGTTAGTGTTAGATTAGGGCTAGGGTTAGGGTGAGGGTTAGGGTTAATGTTAGGGTGTGGGTGAGTTTGAGGGTGAGGGTGTGGGTGAGGGTGACGGTGAGAGTTAGGGTTAGGGTTAGGTTTATGGTTAGGCGTACAGTTAGGGTTTGTGTTAGGGTTAGGGAAGGGATCGGGTTAGGTTTAGGTTTAGGGTTAGGTTAAGAATCAGGGTTAACGTTAGTGTTACGGTGAGGGTGAGGGTCTGGGTGAGGGTGAGGGTTAGGGTTAGTGTTAGGGTTAGGGTTAGGGTTAGGGTTAGGGTTAGGGTTAGGGCTAGGGTTACGTTTAGGGTTCAGGTTTGGGTTCGAGTTAGGGTTAGGGTTAGTGTTAGGGTTAGGGTAAGGGTACTGTTAGGGTTATGGTTCGGGTCAGGGTGAGGGTGTGGTTGAGGGCGAGGGTGAGGGTTTGGTTTAGGGTTAGGGTTAGAGTTCGGGTTTGGTTTTGGTTTCGGGTTCTGGTTAGGGTTAGGTTTAGGGTTAGGCTTAGGGTGAGTGTGAGGGTTCGGGTGAGTTTTAAGGCATGGATGAGGTTTAGGGTTATGGTTAGGATTAGGGCTAGCTTTACGGTTATGGTTATGGTTAGTGTTAGGGTTAGGGATCGGGTAAGGTTTAGGGGTAGGGTTAGCGTCAGCGTCAGGGTTAAGGTTAGGTTTAGGGTGAGGGTGATGGTGAGGGTTCAGGTTTGGGTTAGGATTGGGGTTAGGTTTAGGGTTCGGGTTAGGGTTAGGGCTAGTGTGAGGGTTAGGGTGAGCATTAGGGTTAGGGTTAGTTTTAGTGTTAGGGTTAGATTTAGGGTTCGGGTTCGGGTTCGAGTTAGGGTTATTGTTAGAGTTAGGTTTTCGGTTAGAGTTAGGGTGAGTGTGAGGGTGAGGGTGAGGGCGAAAGTTAGGTTTAAATTTAGGGTTAGGGTTAGTGTTGGCTTAAGGATATAGTTACGGTGAAGGTGAGGTTGTGGGTGAGTGTGAGGGTTCGAGTTAGGTTGTGGGTTAGGGTTAGTGAGGGTTAGAGTAGGGGTATGTTTAGGGTTAGGTTTAGGGTTGCGGTTAGGTTTAGGGTTAGGGTTAGGTTTAGGACTAGGGCTACGGTTAGGTCTAGGGTTAGGGTTAGATTTCGGGTGAGGGTTCGGGATCTGGTTAGGTTTAGCTTTAGGGATAGGGTTAGGGTGAGGTTTAGGGTTAGTGTTAGGGTTAGGGTTAGTGTTAGATTAGGGCTAGAGTTAGGGTGAGGGTTAGGGTTAATGTTAGGGTGAGGGTGAGTTTGAGGGTGAGGGTGTGGGTGAGGGTGACGGTGAGAGTTAGGGTTAGGGTTAGGTTTATGGTTAGGCGTACAGTTAGGGTTTGTGTTAGGGTTAGGGAAGGGATCGGGTTAGGTTTAGGTTTAGGGTTAGGTTAAGAATCAGGGTTAACGTTAGTGTTACGGTGAGGGTGAGGGTCTGGGTGAGGGTGAGGGTTAGGGTTAGTGTTAGGGTTAGGGTTAGGGTTAGGGTTAGGGTTAGCGTTAGGGCTAGGGTTACGTTTAGGGTTCAGGTTTGGGTTCGAGTTAGGGTTAGGGTTAGTGTTAGGGTTAGGGTAAGGGTACTGTTAGGGTTATGGTTCGGGTCAGGGTGAGGGTGTGGTTGAGGGCGAGGGTGAGGGTTTGGTTTAGGGTTAGGGTTAGAGTTTGGGTTTGGTTTTGGTTTCGGGTTCTGGTTAGGGTTAGGTTTAGGGTTAGGCTTAGGGTGAGTGTGAGGGTTCGGGTGAGTTTTAAGGCATGGATGAGGTTTAGGGTTATGGTTAGGATTAGGGCTAGCTTTACGGTTATGGTTATGGTTAGGGTTAGGGTTAGGGATCGGGTAAGGTTTAGGGGTAGGGTTAGCGTCAGCGTCAGGGTTAAGGTTAGGTTTAGGGTGAGGGTGATGCTGAGGGTTCGGGTTTGGGTTAGGATTGGGGTTAGGTTTAGGGTTCGGGTTAGGGTTAGGGCTAGTGTGAGGGTTAGGGTGAGCATTAGGGTTAGGGTTAGTTTTAGTGTTAGGGTTAGATTTAGGGTTCGGGTTCGGGTTCGAGTTAGGGTTATTGTTAGAGTTAGGTTTTCGGTTAGAGTTAGGGTGAGTGTGAGGGTGAGGGTGAGGGCGAAAGTTAGGTTTAAATTTAGGGTTAGGGTTAGTGTTGGCTTAAGGATATAGTTACGGTGAAGGTGAGGTTGTGGGTGAGTGTGAGGGTTCGAGTTAGGTTGTGGGTTAGGGTTAGTGTAGGGTTAGATTAGGGGTATGTTTAGGGTTAGGTTTAGGGTTGCGGTTAGGTTTAGGGTTAGGGTTAGGTTTAGGACTAGGGCTACGGTTAGGTCTAGGGTTAGGGTTAGATTTCGGGTGAGGGTTCGGGATCTGGTTAGGTTTAGCTTTAGGGATAGGGTTCGGGTGAGGTTTAGGGTTAGTGTTAGGGTTAGGGTTAGTGTTAGATTAGGGCTAGGGTTTGGGTGAGGGTTAGGGTTAATGTTAGGGTGAGGGTGAGTTTGAGGGTGAGGGTGTGGGTGAGGGTGACGGTGAGAGTTAGGGTTAGGGTTAGGTTTATGGTTAGGCGTACAGTTAGGGTTTGTGTTAGGGTTAGGGAAGGGATCGGGTTAGGTTTAGGTTTAGGGTTAGGTTAAGAATCAGGGTTAACGATAGTGTTACGGTGAGGGTGAGGGTCTGGGTGAGGGTGAGGGTTAGGGTTAGTGTTAGGGTTAGGGTTAGGGTTAGGGTTAGGGCTAGGGTTACGTTTAGGGTTCAGGTTTGGGTTCGAGTTAGGGTTAGGGTTAGTGTTAGGGTTAGGGTAAGGGTACTGTTAGGGTTATGGTTCGGGTCAGGGTGAGGGTGTGGTTGAGGGCGAGGGTGAGGGTTTGGTTTAGGGTTAGGGTTAGAGTTAGAGTTTGGTTTTGGTTTCGGGTTCTGGTTAGGGTTAGGTTTAGGGTTAGGCTTAGGGTGAGTGTGAGGGTTCGGGTGAGTTTTAAGGCACGGATGAGGTTTAGGGTTATGGTTAGGATTAGGGCTAGCTTTACGGTTATGGTTACGGTTAGGGTTAGGGTTAGGGATCGGGTAAGGTTTAGGGGTAGGGTTAGCGTCAGCGTCAGGGTTAAGGTTAGGTTTAGGGTGAGGGTGATGCTGAGGGTTCGGGTTTGGGTTAGGATTGGGGTTAGGTTTAGGGTTCGGGTTAGGGTTAGGGCTAGTGTGAGGGTTAGGGTGAGCATTAGGGTTAGGGTTAGTTTTAGTGTTAGGGTTAGATTTAGGGTTCGGGTTCGGGTTCGAGTTAGGGTTATTGTTAGAGTTAGGTTTTCGGTTAGAGTTAGGGTGAGTGTGAGGGTGAGGGTGAGGGCGAAAGTTAGGTTTAAATTTAGGGTTAGGGTTAGTGTTGGCTTAAGGATATAGTTACGGTGAAGGTGAGGTTGTGGGTGAGTGTGAGGGTTCGAGTTAGGTTGTGGGTTAGGGTTAGTGTAGGGTTAGAGTAGGGGTATGTTTAGGGTTAGGTTTAGGGTTGCGGTTAGGTTTAGGGTTAGGGTTAGGTTTAGGACTAGGGCTACGGTTAGGTCTAGGGTTAGGGTTAGATTTCGGGTGAGGGTTCGGGATCTGGTTAGGTTTAGCTTTAGGGATAGGGTTAGGGTGAGGTTTAGGGTTAGTGTTAGGGTTAGGGTTAGTGTTAGATTAGGGCTAGGGTTAGGGTGAGGGTTAGGGTTAATGTTAGGGTGTGGGTGAGTTTGAGGGTGAGGGTGTGGGTGAGGGTGACGGTGAGAGTTAGGGTTAGGGTTAGGTTTATGGTTAGGCGTACAGTTAGGGTTTGTGTTAGGGTTAGGGAAGGGATCGGGTTAGGTTTAGGTTTAGGGTTAGGTTAAGAATCAGGGTTAACGTTAGTGTTACGGTGAGGGTGAGGGTCTGGGTGTGGGTGAGGGTTAGGGTTAGTGTTAGGGTTAGGGTTAGGGTTAGGGTTAGGGTTAGGGCTAGGGTTACGTTTAGGGTTCAGGTTTGGGTTCGAGTTAGGGTTAGGGTTAGTGTTAGGGTTAGGGTAAGGGTACTGTTAGGGTTATGGTTCGGGTCAGGGTGAGGGTGTGGTTGAGGGCGAGGGTGAGGGTTTGGTTTAGGGTTAGGGTTAGAGTTCGGGTTTGGTTTTGGTTTCGGGTTCTGGTTAGGGTTAGGTTTAGGGTTAGGCTTAGGGTGAGTGTGAGGGTTCGGGTGAGTTTTAAGGCATGGATGAGGTTTAGGGTTATGGTTAGGATTAGGGCTAGCTTTACGGTTATGGTTATGGTTAGTGTTAGGGTTAGGGATCGGGTAAGGTTTAGGGGTAGGGTTAGCGTCAGCGTCAGGGTTAAGGTTAGGTTTAGGGTGAGGGTGATGGTGAGGGTTCGGGTTTGGGTTAGGATTGGGGTTAGGTTTAGGGTTCGGGTTAGGGTTAGGGCTAGTGTGAGGGTTAGGGTGAGCATTAGGGTTAGGGTTAGTTTTAGTGTTAGGGTTAGATTTAGGGTTCGGGTTCGGGTTCGAGTTAGGGTTATTGTTAGAGTTAGGTTTTCGGTTAGAGTTAGGGTGAGTGTGAGGGTGAGGGTGAGGGCGAAAGTTAGGTTTAAATTTAGGGTTAGGGTTAGTGTTGGCTTAAGGATATAGTTACGGTGAAGGTGAGGTTGTGGGTGAGTGTGAGGGTTCGAGTTAGGTTGTGGGTTAGGGTTAGTGTAGGGTTAGAGTAGGGGTATGTTTAGGGTTAGGTTTAGGGTTGCGGTTAGGTTTAGGGTTAGGGTTAGGTTTAGGACTAGGGCTACGGTTAGGTCTAGGGTTAGGGTTAGATTTCGGGTGAGGGTTCGGGATCTGGTTAGGTTTAGCTTTAGGGATAGGGTTAGGGTGAGGTTTAGGGTTAGTGTTAGGGTTAGGGTTAGTGTTAGATTAGGGCTAGGTTTATGGTGAGGGTGAGTTTGAGGGTGAGGGTGTGGGTGAGGGTGACGGTGAGAGTTAGGGTTAGGGTTAGGTTTATGGTTAGGCGTACAGTTAGGGTTTGTGTTAGGGTTAGGGAAGGGATCGGGTTAGGTTTAGGTTTAGGGTTAGGTTAAGAATCAGGGTTAACGTTAGTGTTACGGTGAGGGTGAGGGTCTCGGTGACGGTGAGGGTTAGGGTTAGTGTTAGGGTTAGGGTTAGGGTTAGGGTTAGGGTTAGGGCTAGGGTTACGTTTAGGGTTCAGGTTTGGGTTCGAGTTATGGTTAGGGTTAGTGTTAGGGTTAGGGTAAGGGTACTGTTAGGGTTATGGTTCGGGTCAGGGTGAGGGTGTGGTTGAGGGCGAGGGTGAGGGTTTGGTTTAGGGTTAGGGTTAGAGTTCGGGTTTGGTTTTGGTTTCGGGTTCTGGTTAGGGTTAGGTTTAGGGTTAGGCTTAGGGTGAGTGTGAGGGTTCGGGTGAGTTTTAAGGCACGGATGAGGTTTAGGGTTATGGTTAGGATTAGGGCTAGCTTTACGGTTATGGTTATGGTTAGGGTTAGGGTTAGGGATCGGGTAAGGTTTAGGGGTAGGGTTAGCGTCAGCGTCAGGGTTAAGGTTAGGTTTAGGGTGAGGGTGATGGTGAGGGTTCGGGTTTGGGTTAGGATTGGGGTTAGGTTTAGGGTTCGGGTTAGGGTTAGGGCTAGTGTGAGGGTTAGGGTGAGCATTAGGGTTAGGGTTAGTTTTAGTGTTAGGGTTAGATTTAGGGTTCGGGTTCGGGTTCGAGTTAGGGTTATTGTTAGAGTTAGGTTTTCGGTTAGAGTTAGGGTGAGTGTGAGGGTGAGGGTGAGGGCGAAAGTTAGGTTTAAATTTAGGGTTAGTGTTAGTGTTGGCTTAAGGATATAGTTACGGTGAAGGTGAGGTTGTGGGTGAGTGTGAGGGTTCGAGTTAGGTTGTGGGTTAGGGTTAGTGTAGGGTTAGAGTAGGGGTATGTTTAGGGTTAGGTTTAGGGTTGCGGTTAGGTTTAGGGTTAGGGTTAGGTTTAGGACTAGGGCTACGGTTAGGTCTAGGGTTAGGGTTAGATTTCGGGTGAGGGTTCGGGATCTGGTTAGGTTTAGCTTTAGGGATAGGGTTAGGGTGAGGTTTAGGGTTAGTGTTAGGGTTAGGGTTAGTGTTAGATTAGGGCTAGGGTTAGGGTGAGGGTTAGGGTTAATGTTAGGGTGAGGGTGAGTTTGAGGGTGAGGGTGTGGGTGAGGGTGACGGTGAGAGTTAGGGTTAGGGTTAGGTTTATGGTTAGGCGTACAGTTAGGGTTTGTGTTAGGGTTAGGGAAGGGATCGGGTTAGGTTTAGGTTTAGGGTTAGGTTAAGAATCAGGGTTAACGTTAGTGTTACGGTGAGGGTGAGGGTCTGGGTGAGGGTGAGGGTTAGGGTTAGTGTTAGGGTTAGGGTTAGGGTTAGGGTTAGGGTTAGGGTTAGGGCTAGGGTTACGTTTAGGGTTCAGGTTTGGGTTCGAGTTAGGGTTAGGGTTAGTGTTAGGGTTAGGGTAAGGGTACTGTTAGGGTTATGGTTCGGGTCAGGGTGAGGGTGTGGTTGAGGGCGAGGGTGAGGGTTTGGTTTAGGGTTAGGGTTAGAGTTCGGGTTTGGTTTTGGTTTCGGGTTCTGGTTAGGGTTAGGTTTAGGGTTAGGCTTAGGGTGAGTGTGAGGGTTCGGGTGAGTTTTAAGGCACGGATGAGGTTTAGGGTTATGGTTAGGATTAGGGCTAGCTTTACGGTTATGGTTATGGTTAGGGTTAGGGTTAAGGATCGGGTAAGGTTTAGGGGTAGGGTTAGCGTCAGCGTCAGGGTTAAGGTTAGGTTTAGGGTGAGGGTGATGCTGAGGGTTCGGGTTTGGGTTAGGATTGGGGTTAGGTTTAGGGTTCGGGTTAGGGTTAGGGCTAGTGTGAGGGTTAGGGTGAGCATTAGGGTTAGGGTTAGTTTTAGTGTTAGGGTTAGATTTAGGGTTCGGGTTCGGGTTCGAGTTAGGGTTATTGTTAGAGTTAGGTTTTCGGTTAGAGTTAGGGTGAGTGTGAGGGTGAGGGTGAGGGCGAAAGTTAGGTTTAAATTTAGGGTTAGGGTTAGTGTTGGCTTAAGGATATAGTTACGGTGAAGGTGAGGTTGTGGGTGAGTGTGAGGGTTCGAGTTAGGTTGTGGGTTAGGGTTAGTGTAGGGTTAGAGTAGGGGTATGTTTAGGGTTAGGTTTAGGGTTGCGGTTAGGTTTAGGGTTAGGGTTAGGTTTAGGACTAGGGCTACGGTTAGGTCTAGGGTTAGGGTTAGATTTCGGGTGAGGGTTCGGGATCTGGTTAGGTTTAGCTTTAGGGATAGGGTTAGGGTGAGGTTTAGGGTTAGTGTTAGGGTTAGGGTTAGTGTTAGATTAGGGCTAGGGTTAGGGTGAGGGTTAGGGTTAATGTTAGGGTGAGGGTGAGTTTGAGGGTGAGGGTGTGGGTGAGGGTGATGGTGAGAGTTAGGGTTAGGGTTAGGTTTATGGTTAGGCGTACAGTTAGGGTTTGTGTTAGGGTTAGGGAAGGGATCGGGTTAGGTTTAGGTTTAGGGTTAGGTTAAGAATCAGGGTTAACGTTAGTGTTACGGTGAGGGTGAGGGTCTGGGTGAGGGTGAGGGTTAGGGTTAGTGTTAGGGTTAGGGTTAGGGTTAGGGTTAGGGTTAGGGTTAGGGCTAGGGTTACGTTTAGGGTTCAGGTTTGGGTTCGAGTTAGGGTTAGGGTTAGTGTTAGGGTTAGGGTAAGGGTACTGTTAGGGTTATGGTTCGGGTCAGGGTGAGGGTGTGGTTGAGGGCGAGAGTGAGGGTTTGGTTTAGGGTTAGGGTTAGAGTTCGGGTTTGGTTTTGGTTTCGGGTTCTGGTTAGGGTTAGGTTTAGGGTTAGGCTTAGGGTGAGTGTGAGGGTTCGGGTGAGTTTTAAGGCACGGATGAGGTTTAGGGTTATGGTTAGGATTAGGGCTAGCTTTACGGTTATGGTTATGGTTAGGGTTAGGGTTAGGGATCGGGTAAGGTTTAGGGGTAGGGTTAGCGTCAGCGTCAGGGTTAAGGTTAGGTTTAGGGTGAGGGTGATGGTGAGGGTTCGGGTTTGGGTTAGGATTGGGGTTAGGTTTAGGGTTCGGGTTAGGTTTAGGGCTAGTGTGAGGGTTAGGGTGAGCATTAGGGTTAGGGTTAGTTTTAGTGTTAGGGTTAGATTTAGGGTTCGGGTTCGGGTTCGAGTTAGGGTTATTGTTAGAGTTAGGTTTTCGGTTAGAGTTAGGGTGAGTGTGAGGGTGAGGGTGAGGGCGAAAGTTAGGTTTAAATTTAGGGTTAGGGTTAGTGTTGGCTTAAGGATATAGTTACGGTGAAGGTGAGGTTGTGGGTGAGTGTGAGGGTTCGAGTTAGGTTGTGGGTTAGGGTTAGTGTAGGGTTAGAGTAGGGGTATGTTTAGGGTTAGGTTTAGGGTTGCGGTTAGGTTTATGGTTAGGGTTAGGTTTAGGACTAGGGCTACGGTTAGGTCTAGGGTTAGGGTTAGATTTCGGGTGAGGGTTCGGGATCTGGTTAGGTTTAGCTTTAGGGATAGGGTTAGGGTGAGGTTTAGGGTTAGTGTTAGGGTTAGGGTTAGTGTTAGATTAGGGCTAGGGTTAGGGTGAGGGTTAGGGTTAATGTTAGGGTGAGGGTGAGTTTGAGGGTGAGGGTGTGGGTGAGGGTGACGGTGAGAGTTAGGGTTAGGGTTAGGTTTATGGTTAGGCGTACAGTTAGGGTTTGTGTTAGGGTTAGGGAAGGGATCGGGTTAGGTTTAGGTTTAGGGTTAGGTTAAGAATCAGGGTTAACGTTAGTGTTATGGTGAGGGTGAGGGTCTGGGTGAGGGTGAGGGTTAGGGTTAGTGTTAGGGTTAGGGTTAGGGTTAGGGTTAGTGTTAGGGTTAGGGTTAGGGCTAGGGTTACGTTTAGGGTTCAGGTTTGGGTTCGAGTTAGGGTTAGGGTTAGTGTTAGGGTTAGGGTTAGGGTTAGGGTTAGGGTTAGGGTTAGGGCTAGGGTTACGTTTAGGGTTCAGGTTTGGGTTCGAGTTAGGGTTAGGGTTAGTGTTAGGGTTAGGGTAAGGGTACTGTTAGGGTTATGGTTCGGGTCAGGGTGAGGGTGTGGTTGAGGGCGAGAGTGAGGGTTTGGTTTAGGGTTAGGGTTAGAGTTCGGGTTTGGTTTTGGTTTCGGGTTCTGGTTAGGGTTAGGTTTAGGGTTAGGCTTAGGGTGAGTGTGAGGGTTCGGGTGAGTTTTAAGGCACGGATGAGGTTTAGGGTTATGGTTAGGATTAGGGCTAGCTTTACGGTTATGGTTATGGTTAGGGTTAGGGTTAGGGATCGGGTAAGGTTTAGGGGTAGGGTTAGCGTCAGCGTCAGGGTTAAGGTTAGGTTTAGGGTGAGGGTGATGGTGAGGGTTCGGGTTTGGGTTAGGATTGGGGTTAGGTTTAGGGTTCGGGTTAGGTTTAGGGCTAGTGTGAGGGTTAGGGTGAGCATTAGGGTTAGGGTTAGTTTTAGTGTTAGGGTTAGATTTAGGGTTCGGGTTCGGGTTCGAGTTAGGGTTATTGTTAGAGTTAGGTTTTCGGTTAGAGTTAGGGTGAGTGTGAGGGTGAGGGTGAGGGCGAAAGTTAGGTTTAAATTTAGGGTTAGGGTTAGTGTTGGCTTAAGGATATAGTTACGGTGAAGGTGAGGTTGTGGGTGAGTGTGAGGGTTCGAGTTAGGTTGTGGGTTAGGGTTAGTGTAGGGTTAGAGTAGGGGTATGTTTAGGGTTAGGTTTAGGGTTGCGGTTAGGTTTATGGTTAGGGTTAGGTTTAGGACTAGGGCTACGGTTAGGTCTAGGGTTAGGGTTAGATTTCGGGTGAGGGTTCGGGATCTGGTTAGGTTTAGCTTTAGGGATAGGGTTAGGGTGAGGTTTAGGGTTAGTGTTAGGGTTAGGGTTAGTGTTAGATTAGGGCTAGGGTTAGGGTGAGGGTTAGGGTTAATGTTAGGGTGAGGGTGAGTTTGAGGGTGAGGGTGTGGGTGAGGGTGACGGTGAGAGTTAGGGTTAGGGTTAGGTTTATGGTTAGGCGTACAGTTAGGGTTTGTGTTAGGGTTAGGGAAGGGATCGGGTTAGGTTTAGGTTTAGGGTTAGGTTAAGAATCAGGGTTAACGTTAGTGTTACGGTGAGGGTGAGGGTCTGGGTGAGGGTGAGGGTTAGGGTTAGTGTTAGGGTTAGGGTTAGGGTTAGGGTTAGTGTTAGGGTTAGGGTTAGGGCTAGGGTTACGTTTAGGGTTCAGGTTTGGGTTCGAGTTAGGGTTAGGGTTAGTGTTAGGGTTAGGGTAAGGGTACTGTTAGGGTTATGGTTCGGGTCAGGGTGAGGGTGTGGTTGAGGGCGAGGGTGAGGGTTTGGTTTAGGGTTAGGGTTAGAGTTCGGGTTTGGTTTTGGTTTCGGGTTCTGGTTAGGGTTAGGTTTAGGGGTAGGCTTAGGGTGAGTGTGAGGGTTCGGGTGAGTTTTAAGGCACGGATGAGGTTTAGGGTTATGGTTAGGATTAGGGCTAGCTTTACGGTTATGGTTATGGTTAGGGTTAGGGTTAGGGATCGGGTAAGGTTTAGGGGTAGGGTTAGCGTCAGCGTCAGGGTTAAGGTTAGGTTTAGGGTGAGGGTGATGCTGAGGGTTCGGGTTTGGGTTAGGATTGGGGTTAGGTTTAGGGTTCGGGTTAGGGTTAGGGCTAGTGTGAGGGTTAGGGTGAGCATTAGGGTTAGGGTTAGTTTTAGTGTTAGGGTTAGATTTAGGGTTCGGGTTCGGGTTCGAGTTAGGGTTATTGTTAGAGTTAGGTTTTCGGTTAGAGTTAGGGTGAGTGTGAGGGTGAGGGTGAGGGCGAAAGTTAGGTTTAAATTTAGGGTTAGGGTTAGTGTTGGCTTAAGGATATAGTTACGGTGAAGGTGAGGTTGTGGGTGAGTGTGAGGGTTCGAGTTAGGTTGTGGGTTAGGGTTAGTGTAGTGTTATAGTAGGGGTATGTTTAGGGTTAGGTTTAGGGTTGCGGTTAGGTTTATGGTTAGGGTTAGGTTTAGGACTAGGGCTACGGTTAGGTCTAGGGTTAGGGTTAGATTTCGGGTGAGGGTTCGGGATCTGGTTAGGTTTAGCTTTAGGGATAGGGTTAGGGTGAGGTTTAGGGTTAGTGTTAGGGTTAGGGTTAGTGTTAGATTAGGGCTAGGGTTAGGGTGAGGGTTAGGGTTAATGTTAGGGTGAGGGTGAGTTTGAGGGTGAGGGTGTGGGTGAGGGTGACGGTGAGAGTTAGGGTTAGGGTTAGGTTTATGGTTAGGCGTACAGTTAGGGTTTGTGTTAGGGTTAGGGAAGGGATCGGGTTAGGTTTAGGTTTAGGGTTAGGTTAAGAATCAGGGTTAACGTTAGTGTTACGGTGAGGGTGAGGGTCTGGGTGAGGGTGAGGGTTAGGGTTAGTGTTAGGGTTAGGGTTAGGGTTAGGGTTAGTGTTAGGGTTAGGGTTAGGGCTAGGGTTACGTTTAGGGTTCAGGTTTGGGTTCGAGTTAGGGTTAGGGTTAGTGTTAGGGTTAGGGTAAGGGTACTGTTAGGGTTATGGTTCGGGTCAGGGTGAGGGTGTGGTTGAGGGCGAGGGTGAGGGTTTGGTTTAGGGTTAGGGTTAGAGTTCGGGTTTGGTTTTGGTTTCGGGTTCTGGTTAGGGTTAGGTTTAGGGGTAGGCTTAGGGTGAGTGTGAGGGTTCGGGTGAGTTTTAAGGCACGGATGAGGTTTAGGGTTATGGTTAGGATTAGGGCTAGCTTTACGGTTATGGTTATGGTTAGGGTTAGGGTTAGGGATCGGGTAAGGTTTAGGGGTAGGGTTAGCGTCAGCGTCAGGGTTAAGGTTAGGTTTAGGGTGAGGGTGATGCTGAGGGTTCGGGTTTGGGTTAGGATTGGGGTTAGGTTTAGGGTTCGGGTTAGGGTTAGGGCTAGTGTGAGGGTTAGGGTGAGCATTAGGGTTAGGGTTAGTTTTAGTGTTAGGGTTAGATTTAGGGTTCGGGTTCGGGTTCGAGTTAGGGTTATTGTTAGAGTTAGGTTTTCGGTTAGAGTTAGGGTGAGTGTGAGGGTGAGGGTGAGGGCGAAAGTTAGGTTTAAATTTAGGGTTAGGGTTAGTGTTGGCTTAAGGATATAGTTACGGTGAAGGTGAGGTTGTGGGTGAGTGTGAGGGTTCGAGTTAGGTTGTGGGTTAGGGTTAGTGTAGGGTTAGAGTAGGGGTATGTTTAGGGTTAGGTTTAGGGTTGCGGTTAGGTTTAGGGTTAGGGTTAGGTTTAGGACTAGGGCTACGGTTAGGTCTAGGGTTAGGGTTAGATTTCGGGTGAGGGTTCGGGATCTGGTTAGGTTTAGCTTTAGGGATAGGGTTAGGGTGAGGTTTAGGGTTAGTGTTAGGGTTAGGGTTAGTGTTAGATTAGGGCTAGAGTTAGGGTGAGGGTTAGGGTTAATGTTAGGGTGAGGGTGAGTTTGAGGGTGAGGGTGTGGGTGAGGGTGACGGTGAGAGTTAGGGTTAGGGTTAGGTTTATGGTTAGGCGTACAGTTAGGGTTTGTGTTAGGGTTAGGGAAGGGATCGGGTTAGGTTTAGGTTTAGGGTTAGGTTAAGAATCAGGGTTAACGTTAGTGTTACGGTGAGGGTGAGGGTCTGGGTGAGGGTGAGGGTTAGGGTTAGTGTTAGGGTTAGGGTTAGGGTTAGGGTTAGGGTTAGGGTTAGGGCTAGGGTTACGTTTAGGGTTCAGGTTTGGGTTCGAGTTAGGGTTAGGGTTAGTGTTAGGGTTAGGGTAAGGGTACTGTTAGGGTTATGGTTCGGGTCAGGGTGAGGGTGTGGTTGAGGGCGAGGGTGAGGGTTTGGTTTAGGGTTAGGGTTAGAGTTTGGGTTTGGTTTTGGTTTCGGGTTCTGGTTAGGGTTAGGTTTAGGGTTAGGCTTAGGGTGAGTGTGAGGGTTCGGGTGAGTTTTAAGGCACGGATGAGGTTTAGGGTTATGGTTAGGATTAGGGCTAGCTTTACGGTTATGGTTATGGTTAGGGTTAGGGTTAGGGATCGGGTAAGGTTTAGGGGTAGGGTTAGCGTCAGCGTCAGGGTTAAGGTTAGGTTTACGGTGAGGGTGATGCTGAGGGTTCGGGTTTGGGTTAGGATTGGGGTTAGGTTTAGGGTTCGGGTTAGGGTTAGGGCTAGTGTGAGGGTTAGGGTGAGCATTAGGGTTAGGGTTAGTTTTAGTGTTAGGGTTAGATTTAGGGTTCGGGTTCGGGTTCGAGTTAGGGTTATTGTTAGAGTTAGGTTTTCGGTTAGAGTTAGGGTGAGTGTGAGGGTGAGGGTGAGGGCGAAAGTTAGGTTTAAATTTAGGGTTAGGGTTAGTGTTGGCTTAAGGATATAGTTACGGTGAAGGTGAGGTTGTGGGTGAGTGTGAGGGTTCGAGTTAGGTTGTGGGTTAGGGTTAGTGTAGGGTTAGAGTAGGGGTATGTTTAGGGTTAGGTTTAGGGTTGCGGTTAGGTTTAGGGTTAGGGTTAGGTTTAGGACTAGGGCTATGGTTAGGTCTAGGGTTAGGGTTAGATTTCGGGTGAGGGTTCGGGATCTGGTTAGGTTTAGCTTTAGGGATAGGGTTCGGGTGAGGTTTAGGGTTAGTGTTAGGGTTAGGGTTAGTGTTAGATTAGGGCTAGGGTTTGGGTGAGGGTTAGGGTTAATGTTAGGGTGAGGGTGAGTTTGAGGGTGAGGGTGTGGGTGAGGGTGACGGTGAGAGTTAGGGTTAGGGTTAGGTTTATGGTTAGGCGTACAGTTAGGGTTTGTGTTAGGGTTAGAGAAGGGATCGGGTTAGGTTTATGTTTAGGGTTAGGTTAAGAATCAGGGTTAACGATAGTGTTACGGTGAGGGTGAGGGTCTGGGTGAGGGTGAGGGTTAGGGTTAGTGTTAGGGTTAGGGTTAGGGTTAGGGTAGGGTTAGGGTTAGGGTTAGGGCTAGGGTTACGTTTAGGGTTCAGGTTTGGGTTCGAGTTAGGGTTAGGGTTAGTGTTAGGGTTAGGGTAAGGGTACTGTTAGGGTTATGGTTCGGGTCAGGGTGAGGGTGTGGTTGAGGGCGAGGGTGAGGGTTTGGTTTAGGGTTAGGGTTAGAGTTAGGGTTTGGTTTTGGTTTCGGGTTCTGGTTAGGGTTAGGTTTAGGGTTAGGCTTAGGGTGAGTGTGAGGGTTCGGGTGAGTTTTAAGGCACGGATGAGGTTTAGGGTTATGGTTAGGATTAGGGCTAGCTTTACGGTTATGGTTATGGTTAGGGTTAGGGTTAGGGATCGGGTAAGGTTTAGGGGTAGGGTTAGCGTCAGCATCAGGGTTAAGGTTAGGTTTACGGTGAGGGTGATGCTGAGGGTTCGGGTTTGGGTTAGGATTGGGGTTAGGTTTAGGGTTCGGGTTAGGGTTAGGGCTAGTGTGAGGGTTAGGGTGAGCATTAGGGTTAGGGTTAGTTTTAGTGTTAGGGTTAGATTTAGTGTTCGGGTTCGGGTTCGATTTAGGGTTATTGTTAGAGTTAGGTTTTCGGTTAGAGTTAGGGTGAGTGTGAGGGTGAGGGTGAGGGCGAAAGTTAGGTTTAAATTTAGGGTTAGGTTTAGTGTTGGCTTAAGGATATAGTTACGGTGAAGGTGAGGTTGTGGGTGAGTGTGAGGGTTCGAGTTAGGTTGTGGGTTAGGGTTAGTGTAGGGTTAGAGTAGGGGTATGTTTAGGGTTAGGTTTAGGGTTGCGGTTAGGTTTAGGGTTAGGGTTAGGTTTAGGACTAGGGCTACGGTTAGGACTAGGGTTAGGGTTAGATTTCGGGTGAGGGTTCGGGATCTGGTTAGGTTTAGCTTTAGGGATAGGGTTAGGGTGAGGTTTAGGGTTAGTGTTAGGGTTAGGGTTAGTGTTAGATTAGGGCTAGGGTTAGGGTGAGGGTTAGGGTTAATGTTAGGGTGAGGGTGAGTTTGAGGGTGAGGGTGTGGGTGAGGGTGACGGTGAGAGTTAGGGTTAGGGTTAGGTTTATGGTTAGGCGTACAGTTAGGGTTTGTGTTAGGGTTAGGGAAGGGATCGGGTTAGGTTTAGGTTTAGGGTTAGGTTAAGAATCAGGGTTAACGTTAGTGTTACGGTGAGGGTGAGGGTCTGGGTGAGGGTGAGGGTTAGGGTTAGTGTTAGGGTTAGGGTTAGGGTTAGGGTTAGGGCTAGGGTTACGTTTAGGGTTCAGGTTTGGGTTCGAGTTAGGGTTAGGGTTAGTGTTAGGGTTAGGGTAAGGGTACTGTTAGGGTTATGGTTCGGGTCAGGGTGAGGGTGTGGTTGAGGGCGAGGGTGAGGGTTTGGTTTAGGGTTAGGGTTAGAGTTCGGGTTTGGTTTTGGTTTCGGGTTCTGGTTAGGGTTAGGTTTAGGGTTAGGCTTAGGGTGAGTGTGAGGGTTCGGGTGAGTTTTAAGGCACGGATGAGGTTTAGGGTTATGGTTAGGATTAGGGCTAGCTTTACGGTTATGGTTATGGTTAGGGTTAGGGTTAGGGATCGGGTAAGGTTTAGGGGTAGGGTTAGCGTCAGCGTCAGGGTTAAGGTTAGGTTTAGGGTGAGGGTGATGCTGAAGGTTCGGGTTTGGGTTAGGATTGGGGTTAGGTTTAGGGTTCGGGTTAGGGTTAGGGCTAGTGTGAGGGTTAGGGTGAGCATTAGGGTTAGGGTTAGTTTTAGTGTTAGGGTTAGATTTAGGGTTCGGGTTTGGGTTCGAGTTAGGGTTATTGTTAGAGTTAGGTTTTCGGTTAAAGTTAGGGTGAGTGTGAGGGTGAGGATGAGGGCGAAAGTTAGGTTTAAATTTAGGGTTAGGGTTAGTGTTGGCTTAAGGATATAGTTACGGTGAAGGTGAGGTTGTGGGTGAGTGTGAGGGTTCGAGTTAGGTTGTGGGTTAGGGTTAGTGTAGGGTTAGAGTAGGGGTATGTTTAGGGTTAGGTTTAGGGTTGCGGTTAGGTTTAGGGTTATGGTTAGGTTTAGGACTAGGGCTACGGTTAGGTCTAGGGTTAGGGTTAGATTTCGGGTGAGGGTTCGGGATCTGGTTAGGTTTAGCTTTAGGGATAGGGTTAGGGTGAGGTTTAGGGTTAGTGTTAGGGTTAGGGATAGTGTTAGATTAGGGCTAGGGTTAGGGTGAGGGTTAGGGTTAATGTTAGGGTGAGGGTGAGTTTGAGGGTGAGGGTGTGGGTGAGGGTGACGGTGAGAGTTAGGGTTAGGGTTAGGTTTATGGTTAGGCGTACAGTTAGGGTTTGTGTTAGGGTTAGGGAAGGGATCGGGTTAGGTTTAGGTTTAGGGTTAGGTTAAGAATCAGGGTTAACGTTAGTGTTACGGTGAGGGTGAGGGTCTGGGTGAGGGTGAGGGTTAGGGTTAGTGTTAGGGTTAGGGTTAGGGTTAGGGTTAGGGCTAGGGTTACGTTTAGGGTTCAGGTTTGGGTTCGAGTTAGGGTTAGGGTTAGTGTTAGGGTTAGGGTAAGGGTACTGTTAGGGTTATGGTTCGGGTCAGGGTGAGGGTGTGGTTGAGGGCGAGGGTGAGGGTTTGGTTTAGGGTTAGGGTTAGAGTTCGGGTTTGGTTTTGGTTTCGGGTTCTGGTTAGGGTTAGGTTTAGGGTTAGGCTTAGGGTGAGTGTGAGGGTTCGGGTGAGTTTTAAGGCACGGATGAGGTTTAGGGTTATGGTTAGGATTAGGGCTAGCTTTACGGTTATGGTTATGGTTAGGGTTAGGGTTAGGGATCGGGTAAGGTTTAGGGGTAGGGTTAGCGTCAGCGTCAGGGCTAAGGTTAGGTTTAGGGTGAGGGTGATGCTGAGGGTTCGGGTTTGGGTTAGGATTGGGGTTAGGTTTAGGGTTCGGGTTAGGGTTAGGGCTAGTGTGAGGGTTAGGGTGAGCATTAGGGTTAGGGTTAGTTTTAGTGTTAGGGTTAGATTTAGGGTTCGGGTTTGGGTTCGAGTTAGGGTTATTGTTAGAGTTAGGTTTTCGGTTAGAGTTAGGGTGAGTGTGAGGGTGAGGGTGAGGGCGAAAGTTAGGTTTAAATTTAGGGTTAGGGTTAGTGTTGGCTTAAGGATATAGTTACGGTGAAGGTGAGGTTGTGGGTGAGTGTGAGGGTTCGAGTTAGGTTGTGGGTTAGGGTTAGTGTAGGGTTAGAGTAGGGGTATGTTTAGGGTTAGGTTTAGGGTTGCGGTTAGGTTTAGGGTTATGGTTAGGTTTAGGACTAGGGCGACGGTTAGGTCTAGGGTTAGGGTTAGATTTCGGGTGAGGGTTCGGGATCTGGTTAGGTTTAGCTTTAGGGATAGGGTTAGGGTGAGGTTTAGGGTTAGTGTTAGGGTTAGGGTTAGTGTTAGATTAGGGCTAGGGTTAGGGTGAGGGTTAGGGTTAATGTTAGGGTGAGGGTGAGTTTGAGGGTGAGGGTGTGGGTGAGGGTGACGGTGAGAGTTAGGGTTAGGGTTAGGTTTATGGTTAGGCGTACAGTTAGGGTTTGTGTTAGGGTTAGGGAAGGGATCGGGTTAGGTTTAGGTTTAGGGTTAGGTTAAGAATCAGGGTTAACGTTAGTGTTACGGTGAGGGTGAGGGTCTGGGTGAGGGTGAGGGTTAGGGTTAGTGTTAGGGTTAGGGTTAGGGTTAGGGCTAGGGTTACGTTTAGGGTTCAGGTTTGGGTTCGAGTTAGGGTTAGGGTTAGTGTTAGGGTTAGGGTAAGGGTACTGTTAGGGTTATGGTTCGGGTCAGGGTGAGGGTGTGGTTGAGGGCGAGGGTGAGGGTTTGGTTTAGGGTTAGGGTTAGAGTTCGGGTTTGGTTTTGGTTTCGGGTTCTGGTTAGGGTTAGGTTTAGGGTTAGGCTTAGGGTGAGTGTGAGGGTTCGGGTGAGTTTTAAGGCACGGATGAGGTTTAGGGTTATGGTGAGGATTAGGGCCAGCTTTACGGTTATGGTTATGGTTAGGGTTAGGGTTAGGGATCGGGTAAGGTTTAGGGGTAGGGTTAGCGTCAGCGTCAGGGTTAAGGTTAGGTTTAGGGTGAGGGTGATGCTGAGGGTTCGGGTTTGGGTTAGGATTGGGGTTAGGTTTAGGGTTCGGGTTAGGGTTAGGGCTAGTGTGAGGGTTAGGGTGAGCATTAGGGTTAGGGTTAGTTTTAGTGTTAGGGTTAGATTTAGGGTTCGGGTTTGGGTTCGAGTTAGGGTTATTGTTAGAGTTAGGTTTTCGGTTAGAGTTAGGGAGAGTGTGAGGGTGAGGGTGAGGTCGAAAGTTAGGTTTAAATTTAGGGTTAGGGTTAGTGTTGGCTTAAGGATATAGTTACGGTGAAGGTGAGGTTGTGGGTGAGTGTGAGGGTTCGAGTTAGGTTGTGGGTTAGGGTTAGTGTAGGGTTAGAGTAGGGGTATGTTTAGGGTTAGGTTTAGGGTTGCGGTTAGGTTTAGGGTTATGGTTAGGTTTAGGACTAGGGCTACGGTTAGGTCTAGGGTTAGGGTTAGATTTCGGGTGAGGGTTCGGGATCTGGTTAGGTTTAGCTTTAGGGATAGGGTTAGGGTGAGGTTTAGGGTTAGTGTTAGGGTTAGGGTTAGTGTTAGATTAGGGCTAGGGTTAGGGTGAGGGTTAGGGTTAATGTTAGGGTGAGGGTGAGTTTGAGGGTGAGGGTGTGGGTGAGGGTGACGGTGAGAGTTAGGGTTAGGGTTAGGTTTATGGTTAGGCGTACAGTTAGGGTTTGTGTTAGGGTTAGGGAAGGGATCGGGTTAGGTTTAGGTTTAGGGTTAGGTTAAGAATCAGGGTTAACGTTAGTGTTACGGTGAGGGTGAGGGTCTGGGTGAGGGTGAGGGTTAGGGTTAGTGTTAGGGTTAGGGTTAGGGTTAGGGTTAGGGTTAGGGTTAGGGTTAGGGTTAGGGTTAGGGCTAGGGTTACGTTTAGGTTTCAGGTTTGGGTTCGAGTTAGGGTTAGGGTTAGTGTTAGGGTTAGGGTAAGGGTACTGTTAGGGTTATGGTTCGGGTCAGGGTGAGGGTGTGGTTGAGGGCGAGGGTGAGGGTTTGGTTTAGGGTTAGGGTTAGAGTTCGGGTTTGGTTTTGGTTTCGGGTTCTAGTTAGGGTTAGGTTTAGGGTTAGGGTTAGGGTGAGTGTGAGGGTTCGGGTGAGTTTTAAGGCACGGATGAGGTTTAGGGTTATGGTTAGGATTAGGGCTAGCTTTACGGTTATGGTTATGGTTATGGTTAGGGTTAGGGATCGGGTAAGGTTTAGGGGTAGGGTTAGCGTCAGCGTCAGGGTTAAGGTTAGGTTTAGGGTGAGGGTGATGGTGAGGGTTCGGGTTTGGGTTAGGATTGGGGTTAGGTTTAGGGTTCGGGTTAGGGTTAGGGCTAGTGTGAGGGTTAGGGTGAGCATTAGGATTAGGGTTAGTTTTAGTGTTAGGGTTAGATTTAGGGTTCGGGTTCAGGTTCGAGTTAGGTTTTCGGTTAGAGTTAGGGTGAGTGTGAGGGTGAGGGTGAGGGCGAAAGTTAGGTTTAAATTTAGGGTTAGGTTTAGTGTTGGCTTAAGGATATAGTTACGGTGAAGGTGAGGTTGTGGGTGAGTGTGAGGGTTCGAGTTAGGTTGTGGGTTAGGGTTAGTGTAGGGTTAGAGTAGGGGTATGTTTAGGGTTAGGTTTAGGGTTGCGGTTAGGTTTAGGGTTAGGGTTAGGTTTAGGACTAGGGCTACGGTTAGGACTAGGGTTAGGGTTAGATTTCGGGTGAGGGTTCGGGATCTGGTTAGGTTTAGCTTTAGGGATAGGGTTAGGGTGAGGTTTAGGGTTAGTGTTAGGGTTAGGGTTAGTGTTAGATTAGGGCTAGGGTTAGGGTGAGGGTTAGGGTTAATGTTAGGGTGAGGGTGAGTTTGAGGGTGAGGGTGTGGGTGAGGGTGACGGTGAGAGTTAGGGTTAGGGTTAGGTTTATGGTTAGGCGTACAGTTAGGGTTTGTGTTAGGGTTAGGGAAGGGATCGGGTTAGGTTTAGGTTTAGGGTTAGGTTAAGAATCAGGGTTAACGTTAGTGTTACGGTGAGGGTGAGGGTCTGGGTGAGGGTGAGGGTTAGGGTTAGTGTTAGGGTTAGGGTTAGGGTTAGGGTTAGGGCTAGGGTTACGTTTAGGGTTCAGGTTTGGGTTCGAGTTAGGGTTAGGGTTAGTGTTAGGGTTAGGGTAAGGGTACTGTTAGGGTTATGGTTCGGGTCAGGGTGAGGGTGTGGTTGAGGGCGAGGGTGAGGGTTTGGTTTAGGGTTAGGGTTAGAGTTCGGGTTTGGTTTTGGTTTCGGGTTCTGGTTAGGGTTAGGTTTAGGGTTAGGCTTAGGGTGAGTGTGAGGGTTCGGGTGAGTTTTAAGGCACGGATGAGGTTTAGGGTTATGGTTAGGATTAGGGCTAGCTTTACGGTTATGGTTATGGTTAGGGTTAGGGTTAGGGATCGGGTAAGGTTTAGGGGTAGGGTTAGCGTCAGCGTCAGGGTTAAGGTTAGGTTTAGGGTGAGGGTGATGCTGAAGGTTCGGGTTTGGGTTAGGATTGGGGTTAGGTTTAGGGTTCGGGTTAGGGTTAGGGCTAGTGTGAGGGTTAGGGTGAGCATTAGGGTTAGGGTTAGTTTTAGTGTTAGGGTTAGATTTAGGGTTCGGGTTTGGGTTCGAGTTAGGGTTATTGTTAGAGTTAGGTTTTCGGTTAGAGTTAGGGTGAGTGTGAGGGTGAGGATGAGGGCGAAAGTTAGGTTTAAATTTAGGGTTAGGGTTAGTGTTGGCTTAAGGATATAGTTACGGTGAAGGTGAGGTTGTGGGTGAGTGTGAGGGTTCGAGTTAGGTTGTGGGTTAGGGTTAGTGTAGGGTTAGAGTAGGGGTATGTTTAGGGTTAGGTTTAGGGTTGCGGTTAGGTTTAGGGTTATGGTTAGGTTTAGGACTAGGGCTACGGTTAGGTCTAGGGTTAGGGTTAGATTTCGGGTGAGGGTTCGGGATCTGGTTAGGTTTAGCTTTAGGGATAGGGTTAGGGTGAGGTTTAGGGTTAGTGTTAGGGTTAGGGATAGTGTTAGATTAGGGCTAGGGTTAGGGTGAGGGTTAGGGTTAATGTTAGGGTGAGGGTGAGTTTGAGGGTGAGGGTGTGGGTGAGGGTGACGGTGAGAGTTAGGGTTAGGGTTAGGTTTATGGTTAGGCGTACAGTTAGGGTTTGTGTTAGGGTTAGGGAAGGGATCGGGTTAGGTTTAGGTTTAGGGTTAGGTTAAGAATCAGGGTTAACGTTAGTGTTACGGTGAGGGTGAGGGTCTGGGTGAGGGTGAGGGTTAGGGTTAGTGTTAGGGTTAGGGTTAGGGTTAGGGTTAGGGCTAGGGTTACGTTTAGGGTTCAGGTTTGGGTTCGAGTTAGGGTTAGGGTTAGTGTTAGGGTTAGGGTAAGGGTACTGTTAGGGTTATGGTTCGGGTCAGGGTGAGGGTGTGGTTGAGGGCGAGGGTGAGGGTTTGGTTTAGGGTTAGGGTTAGAGTTCGGGTTTGGTTTTGGTTTCGGGTTCTGGTTAGGGTTAGGTTTAGGGTTAGGCTTAGGGTGAGTGTGAGGGTTCGGGTGAGTTTTAAGGCACGGATGAGGTTTAGGGTTATGGTTAGGATTAGGGCTAGCTTTACGGTTATGGTTATGGTTAGGGTTAGGGTTAGGGATCGGGTAAGGTTTAGGGGTAGGGTTAGCGTCAGCGTCAGGGCTAAGGTTAGGTTTAGGGTGAGGGTGATGCTGAGGGTTCGGGTTTGGGTTAGGATTGGGGTTAGGTTTAGGGTTCGGGTTAGGGTTAGGGCTAGTGTGAGGGTTAGGGTGAGCATTAGGGTTAGGGTTAGTTTTAGTGTTAGGGTTAGATTTAGGGTTCGGGTTTGGGTTCGAGTTAGGGTTATTGTTAGAGTTAGGTTTTCGGTTAGAGTTAGGGTGAGTGTGAGGGTGAGGGTGAGGGCGAAAGTTAGGTTTAAATTTAGGGTTAGGGTTAGTGTTGGCTTAAGGATATAGTTACGGTGAAGGTGAGGTTGTGGGTGAGTGTGAGGGTTCGAGTTAGGTTGTGGGTTAGGGTTAGTGTAGGGTTAGAGTAGGGGTATGTTTAGGGTTAGGTTTAGGGTTGCGGTTAGGTTTAGGGTTATGGTTAGGTTTAGGACTAGGGCGACGGTTAGGTCTAGGGTTAGGGTTAGATTTCGGGTGAGGGTTCGGGATCTGGTTAGGTTTAGCTTTAGGGATAGGGTGAGGGTGAGGTTTAGGGTTAGTGTTAGGGTTAGGGTTAGTGTTAGATTAGGGCTAGGGTTAGGGTGAGGGTTAGGGTTAATGTTAGGGTGAGGGTGAGTTTGAGGGTGAGGGTGTGGGTGAGGGTGACGGTGAGAGTTAGGGTTAGGGTTAGGTTTATGGTTAGGCGTACAGTTAGGGTTTGTGTTAGGGTTAGGGAAGGGATCGGGTTAGGTTTAGGTTTAGGGTTAGGTTAAGAATCAGGGTTAACGTTAGTGTTACGGTGAGGGTGAGGGTCTGGGTGAGGGTGAGGGTTAGGGTTAGTGTTAGGGTTAGGGTTAGGGTTAGGGTTAGGGCTAGGGTTACGTTTAGGGTTCAGGTTTGGGTTCGAGTTAGGGTTAGGGTTAGTGTTAGGGTTAGGGTAAGGGTACTGTTAGGGTTATGGTTCGGGTCAGGGTGAGGGTGTGGTTGAGGGCGAGGGTGAGGGTTTGGTTTAGGGTTAGGGTTAGAGTTCGGGTTTGGTTTTGGTTTCGGGTTCTGGTTAGGGTTAGGTTTAGGGTTAGGCTTAGGGTGAGTGTGAGGGTTCGGGTGAGTTTTAAGGCACGGATGAGGTTTAGGGTTATGGTTAGGATTAGGGCCAGCTTTACGGTTATGGTTATGGTTAGGGTTAGGGTTAGGGATCGGGTAAGGTTTAGGGGTAGTGTTAGCGTCAGCGTCAGGGTTAAGGTTAGGTTTAGGGTGAGGGTGATGCTGAGGGTTCGGGTTTGGGTTAGGATTGGGGTTAGGTTTAGGGTTCGGGTTAGGGTTAGGGCTAGTGTGAGGGTTAGGGTGAGCATTAGGGTTAGGGTTAGTTTTAGTGTTAGGGTTAGATTTAGGGTTCGGGTTTGGGTTCGAGTTAGGGTTATTGTTAGAGTTAGGTTTTCGGTTAGAGTTAGGGAGAGTGTGAGGGTGAGGGTGAGGTCGAAAGTTAGGTTTAAATTTAGGGTTAGGGTTAGTGTTGGCTTAAGGATATAGTTACGGTGAAGGTGAGGTTGTGGGTGAGTGTGAGGGTTCGAGTTAGGTTGTGGGTTAGGGTTAGTGTAGGGTTAGAGTAGGGGTATGTTTAGGGTTAGGTTTAGGGTTGCGGTTAGGTTTAGGGTTATGGTTAGGTTTAGGACTAGGGCTACGGTTAGGTCTAGGGTTAGGGTTAGATTTCGGGTGAGGGTTCGGGATCTGGTTAGGTTTAGCTTTAGGGATAGGGTTAGGGTGAGGTTTAGGGTTAGTGTTAGGGTTAGGGTTAGTGTTAGATTAGGGCTAGGGTTAGGGTGAGGGTTAGGGTTAATGTTAGGGTGAGGGTGAGTTTGAGGGTGAGGGTGTGGGTGAGGGTGACGGTGAGAGTTAGGGTTAGGGTTAGGTTTATGGTTAGGCGTACAGTTAGGGTTTGTGTTAGGGTTAGGGAAGGGATCGGGTTAGGTTTAGGTTTAGGGTTAGGTTAAGAATCAGGGTTAACGTTAGTGTTACGGTGAGGGTGAGGGTCTGGGTGAGGGTGAGGGTTAGGGTTAGTGTTAGGGTTAGGGTTAGGGTTAGGGCTAGGGTTACGTTTAGGGTTCAGGTTTGGGTTCGAGTTAGGGTTAGGGTTAGTGTTAGGGTTAGGGTAAGGGTACTGTTAGGGTTATGGTTCGGGTCAGGGTGAGGGTGTGGTTGAGGGCGAGGGTGAGGGTTTGGTTTAGGGTTAGGGTTAGAGTTCGGGTTTGGTTTTGGTTTCGGGTTCTGGTTAGGGTTAGGTTTAGGGTTAGGCTTAGGGTGAGTGTGAGGGTTCGGGTGAGTTTTAAGGCACGGATGAGGTTTAGGGTTATGGTGAGGATTAGGGCCAGCTTTACGGTTATGGTTATGGTTAGGGTTAGGGTTAGGGATCGGGTAAGGTTTAGGGGTAGGGTTAGCGTCAGCGTCAGGGTTAAGGTTAGGTTTAGGGTGAGGGTGATGCTGAGGGTTCGGGTTTGGGTTAGGATTGGGGTTAGGTTTAGGGTTCGGGTTAGGGTTAGGGCTAGTGTGAGGGTTAGGGTGAGCATTAGGGTTAGGGTTAGTTTTAGTGTTAGGGTTAGATTTAGGGTTCGGGTTTGGGTTCGAGTTAGGGTTATTGTTAGAGTTAGGTTTTCGGTTAGAGTTAGGGAGAGTGTGAGGGTGAGGGTGAGGTCGAAAGTTAGGTTTAAATTTAGGGTTAGGGTTAGTGTTGGCTTAAGGATATAGTTACGGTGAAGGTGAGGTTGTGGGTGAGTGTGAGGGTTCGAGTTAGGTTGTGGGTTAGGGTTAGTGTAGGGTTAGAGTAGGGGTATGTTTAGGGTTAGGTTTAGGGTTGCGGTTAGGTTTAGTGTTATGGTTAGGTTTAGGACTAGGGCTACGGTTAGGTCTAGGGTTAGGGTTAGATTTCGGGTGAGGGTTCGGGATCTGGTTAGGTTTAGCTTTAGGGATAGGGTTAGGGTGAGGTTTAGGGTTAGTGTTAGGGTTAGGGTTAGTGTTAGATTAGGGCTAGGGTTAGGGTGAGGGTTAGGGTTAATGTTAGGGTGAGGGTGAGTTTGAGGGTGAGGGTGTGGGTGAGGGTGACGGTGAGAGTTAGGGTTAGGGTTAGGTTTATGGTTAGGCGTACAGTTAGGGTTTGTGTTAGGGTTAGGGAAGGGATCGGGTTAGGTTTAGGTTTAGGGTTAGGTTAAGAATCAGGGTTAACGTTAGTGTTACGGTGAGGGTGAGGGTCTGGGTGAGGGTGAGGGTTAGGGTTAGTGTTAGGGTTAGGGTTAGGGTTAGGGTTAGGGTTAGGGTTAGGGTTAGGGTTAGGGTTAGGGTTAGGGCTAGGGTTACGTTTAGGTTTCAGGTTTGGGTTCGAGTTAGGGTTAGGGTTAGTGTTAGGGTTAGGGTAAGGGTACTGTTAGGGTTATGGTTCGGGTCAGGGTGAGGGTGTGGTTGAGGGCGAGGGTGAGGGTTTGGTTTAGGGTTAGGGTTAGAGTTCGGGTTTGGTTTTGGTTTCGGGTTCTAGTTAGGGTTAGGTTTAGGGTTAGGGTTAGGGTGAGTGTGAGGGTTCGGGTGAGTTTTAAGGCACGGATGAGGTTTAGGGTTATGGTTAGGATTAGGGCTAGCTTTACGGTTATGGTTATGGTTATGGTTAGGGTTAGGGATCGGGTAAGGTTTAGGGGTAGGGTTAGCGTCAGCGTCAGGGTTAAGGTTAGGTTTAGGGTGAGGGTGATGGTGAGGGTTCGGGTTTGGGTTAGGATTGGGGTTAGGTTTAGGGTTCGGGTTAGGGTTAGGGCTAGTGTGAGGGTTAGGGTGAGCATTAGGATTAGGGTTAGTTTTAGTGTTAGGGTTAGATTTAGGGTTCGGGTTCAGGTTCGAGTTAGGTTTTCGGTTAGAGTTAGGGTGAGTGTGAGGGTGAGGGTGAGGGCGAAAGTTAGGTTTAAATTTAGGGTTAGGGTTAGTGTTGGCTTAAGGATATAGTTACGGTGAAGGTGAGGTTGTGGGTGAGTGTGAGGGTTCGAGTTAGGTTGTGGGTTAGGGTTAGTGTAGGGTTAGAGTAGGGGTATGTTTAGGGTTAGGTTTAGGGTTGCGGTTAGGTTTAGGGTTAGGGTTAGGTTTAGGACTAGGGCTACGGTTAGGTCTAGGGTTAGGGTTAGATTTCGGGTGAGGGTTCGGGATCTGGTTAGGTTTAGCTTTAGGGATAGGGTTAGGGTGAGGTTTAGGGTTAGTGTTAGGGTTAGGGTTAGTGTTAGATTAGGGCTAGGGTTAGGGTGAGGGTTAGGGTTAATGTTAGGGTGAGGGTGAGTTTGAGGGTGAGGGTGTGGGTGAGGGTGACGGTGAGAGTTAGGGTTAGGGTTAGGTTTATGGTTAGGCGTACAGTTAGGGTTTGTGTTAGGATTAGGTAAGGGATCGGGTTAGGTTTAGGTTTAGGGTTAGGTTAAGAATCAGGGTTAACGTTAGTGTTACGGTGAGGGTGAGGGTCTGGGTGAGGGTGAGGGTTAGGGTTAGTGTTAGGGTTAGGGTTAGGGTTAGGGTTAGCGTTAGGGTTAGGGCTAGGGTTACGTTTAGGGTTCAGGTTTGGGTTCGAGTTAGGGTTAGTGTTAGTGTTAGGGTTAGGGTAAGGGTACTGTTAGGGTTATGGTTCGGGTCAGGGTGAGGGTGTGGTTGAGGGCGAGGGTGAGGGTTTGGTTTAGGGTTAGGGTTAGAGTTCGGGTTTGGTTTTGGTTTCGGGTTCTGGTTAGGGTTAGGTTTAGGGTTAGGCTTAGGGTGAGTGTGAGGGTTCGGGTGAGTTTTAAGGCACAGATGAGGTTTAGGGTTATGGTTAGGATTAGGGCTAGCTTTACGGTTATGGTTATGGTTAGGGTTAGGGTTAGGGATCGGGTAAGGTTTAGGGGTAGGGTTAGCGTCAGCGTCAGGGTTAAGGTTAGGTTTAGGGTGAGGGTGATGATGAGGGTTCGGGTTTGGGTTAGGATTGGGGTTAGGTTTAGGGTTCGGGTTAGGGTTAGGGCTAGTGTGAGGGTTAGGGTGAGCATTAGGGTTAGGGTTAGTTTTAGTGTTAGGGTTAGATTTAGGGTTCGGGTTCGGGTTCGAGTTAGGGTTATTGTTAGAGTTAGGTTTTCGGTTAGAGTTAGGGTGAGTGTGAGGGTGAGGTTGAGGGCGAAAGTTAGGTTTAAATTTAGGGTTAGGGTTAGTGTTGGCTTAAGGATATAGTTACGGTGAAGGTGAGGTTGTCGGTGAGTGTGAGGGTTCGAGTTAGATTGTGGGTTAGGGTTAGTGTAGGGTTAGAGTAGGGGTATGTTTAGGGTTAGGTTTAGGGTTGCGGTTAGGTTTAGGGTTAGGGTTAGGTTTAGGACTAGGGCTACGGTTAGGTCTAGGGTTAGGGTTAGATTTCGGGTGAGGGTTCGGGATCTGGTTAGGTTTAGCTTTAGGGATAGGGTTAGGGTGAGGTTTAGGGTTAGTGTTAGGGTTAGGGTTAGTGTTAGATTAGGGCTAGGGTTAGGGTGAGGGTTAGGGTTAATGTTAGGGTGAGGGTGAGTTTGAGGGTGAGGGTGTGGGTGAGGGTGACGGTGAGAGTTAGGGTTAGGGTTAGGTTTATGGTTAGGCGTACAGTTAGGGTTTGTGTTAGGGTTAGGGAAGGGATCGGGTTAGGTTTAGGTTTAGGGTTAGGTTAAGAATCAGGGTTAACGTTAGTGTTACGGTGAGGGTGAGGGTCTGGGTGAGGGTGAGGGTTAGGGTTAGTGTTAGGGTTAGGGTTAGGGTTAGGGTTAGGGTTAGGGCTAGGGCTAGGGTTACGTTTAGGGTTCAGGTTTGGGTTCGAGTTAGGGTTAGGGTTAGTGTTAGGGTTAGGGTAAGGGTACTGTTAGGGTTATGGTTCGGGTCAGGGTGAGGGTGTGGTTGAGGGCGAGGGTGAGGGTTTGGTTTAGGGTTAGGGTTAGAGTTCGGGTTTGGTTTTGGTTTCGGGTTCTAGTTAGGGTTAGGTTTAGGGTTAGGCTTAGGGTGAGTGTGAGGGTTCGGGTGAGTTTTAAGGCACGGATGAGGTTTAGGGTTATGGTTAGGATTAGGGCTAGCTTTACGGTTATGGTTATGGTTATGGTTAGGGTTAGGGATCGGGTAAGGTTTAGGGGTAGGGTTAGCGTCAGCGTCAGGGTTAAGGTTAGGTTTAGGGTGAGGGTGATGGTGAGGGTTCGGGTTTGGGTTAGGATTGGGGTTAGGTTTAGGGTTCGGGTTAGGGTTAGGGCTAGTGTGAGGGTTAGGGTGAGCATTAGGATTAGGGTTAGTTTTAGTGTTAGGGTTAGATTTAGGGTTCGGGTTCGGGTTCGAGTTAGGGTTATTGTTAGAGTTAGGTTTTCGGTTAGAGTTAGGGTGAGTGTGAGGGTGAGGGTGAGGGCGAAAGTTAGGTTGTGGGTTAGGGTTAGTGTAGGGTTAGAGTAGGGGTATGTTTAGGGTTAGGTTGAGGGTTGCGGTTAGGTTTAGGGTTAGGGTTAGGTTTAGGACTAGGGCTACGGTTAGGTCTAGGGTTAGGGTTAGATTTCGGGTGAGGGTTCGGGATCTGGTTAGGTTTAGCTTTAGGGATAGGGTTAGGGTGAGGTTTAGGGTTAGTGTTAGGGTTAGGGTTAGTGTTAGATTAGGGCTAGGGTTAGGGTGAGGGTTAGGGTTAATGTTAGGGTGAGGGTGAGTTTGAGGGTGAGGGTGTGGGTGAGGGTGACGGTGAGAGTTAGGGTTAGGGTTAGGTTTATGGTTAGGCGTACAGTTAGGGTTTGTGTTAGGGTTAGGGAAGGGATCGGGTTAGGTTTAGGTTTAGGGTTAGGTTAAGAATCAGGGTTAACGTTAGTGTTACGGTTAGGGTGAGGGTCTTGGTGAGGGTGAGGGTTAGGGTTAGTTTTAGGGTTAGGGTTAGGGTTAGGGTTAGCGTTAGGGTTAGGGCTAGGGTTACGTTTAGGGTTCAGGTTTGGGTTCGAGTTAGGGTTAGGGTTAGTGTTAGGGTTAGGGTAAGGGTACTGTTAGGGTTATGGTTCGGGTCAGGGTGAGGGTGTGGTTGAGGGCGAGGGTGAGGGTTTGGTTTAGGGTTAGGGTTAGAGTTCGGGTTTGGTTTTGGTTTCGGGTTCTGGTTAGGGTTAGGTTTAGGGTTAGGCTTAGGGTGAGTGTGAGGGTTCGGGTGAGTTTTAAGGCACGGATGAGGTTTAGGGTTATGGTTAGGATTAGGGCTAGCTTTACGGTTATGGTTATGGTTATGGTTAGGGTTAGGGATCGGGTAAGGTTTAGGGGTAGGGTTAGCGTCAGCGTCAGGGTTAAGGTTAGGTTTAGGGTGAGGGTGATGGTGAGGGTTCGGGTTTGGGTTAGGATTGGGGTTAGGTTTAGGGTTCGGGTTAGGGTTAGGGCTAGTGTGAGGGTTAGGGTGAGCATTAGGGTTAGGGTTAGTTTTAGTGTTAGGGTTAGATTTAGGGTTCGGGTTCGGGTTCGAGTTAGGGTTATTGTTAGAGTTAGGTTTTCGGTTAGAGTTAGGGTGAGTGTAAGGGTGAGGTTGAGGGCGAAAGTTAGGTTTAAATTTAGGGTTAGGGTTAGTGTTGGCTTAAGGATATAGTTACGGTGAAGGTGAGGTTGTGGGTGAGTGTGAGGGTTCGAGTTAGGTTGTGGGTTAGGGTTAGTGTAGGGTTAGAGTAGGGGTATGTTTAGGGTTAGGTTTAGGGTTGCGGTTAGGTTTAGGGTTAGGGTTAGGTTTAGGACTAGGGCTACGGTTAGGTCTAGGGTTAGGGTTAGATTTCGGGTGAGGGTTCGGGATCTGTTTAGGTTTAGCTTTAGGGATAGGGTTAGGGTGAGGTTTAGGGTTAGTGTTAGGGTTAGGGTTAGTGTTAGATTAGGGCTAGGGTTAGGGTGAGGGTTAGGGTTAATGTTAGGGTGAGGGTGAGTTTGAGGGTGAGGGTGTGGGTGAGGGTGACGGTGAGAGTTAGGGTTAGGGTTAAGTTTATGGTTAGGCGTACAGTTAGGGTTTGTGTTAGGGTTAGGGAAGGGATCGGGTTAGGTTTAGGTTTAGGGTTAGGTTAAGAATCAGGGTTAACGTTAGTGTTACGGTGAGGGTGAGGGTCTGGGTGAGGGTGAGGGTTAGGGTTAGTGTTAGGGTTAGGGTTAGGGTTAGGGTTAGGGTTAGGGCTAGGGTTATGTTTAGGGTTCAGGTTTGGGTTCGAGTTAGGGTTAGGGTTAGTGTTAGGGTTAGGGTAAGGGTACAGTTAGGGTTATGGTTCGGGTCAGGGTGAGGGTGTGGTTGAGGGCGTGGGTGAGGGTTTGGTTTAGGTTTAGGGTTACAGTTCGGGTTTGGTTTTGGTTTCGGGTTCTGGTTAGGGTTAGGTTTAGGGTTAGACTTAGGGTGAGTGTGAGGGTTCGGGTGAGTTTTAAGGCACGGATGAGGTTTAGGGTTATGGTTAGGATTAGGGCTAGCTTTACGGTTATGGTTATGGTTAGGGTTAGGGTTAGGGATCGGGTAAGGTTTAGGGGTAGGGTTAGCGTCAGCGTCAGGGTTAAGGTTAGGTTTAGGGTGAGGGTGATGGTGAGGGTTCGGGTTTGGGTTAGGATTGGGGTTAGGTTTAGGGTTCGGGTTAGGGTTAGGGCTAGTGTGAGGGTTAGGGTGAGCATTAGGGTTAGGGTTAGTTTTAGTGTTAGGGTTAGATTTAGGGTTCGGGTTCGGGTTCGAGTTAGGGTTATTGTTAGAGTTAGGTTTTCGGTTAGAGTTAGGGTGAGTGTGAGGGTGAGGTTGAGGGCGAAAGTTAGGTTTAAATTTAGGGTTAGGGTTAGTGTTGGCTTAAGGATATAGTTACGGTGAAGGTGAGGTTGTCGGTGAGTGTGAGGGTTCGAGTTAGGTTGTGGGTTAGGGTTAGTGTAGGGTTAGAGTAGGGGTATGTTTAGGGTTAGGTTTAGGGTTGCGGTTAGGTTTAGGGTTAGGGTTAGGTTTAGGACTAGGGCTACGGTTAGGTCTAGGGTTAGGGTTAGATTTCGGGTGAGGGTTCGGGATCTGGTTAGGTTTAGCTTTAGGGATAGGGTTAGGGTGAGGTTTAGGGTTAGTGTTAGGGTTAGGGTTAGTGTTAGATTAGGGCTAGGGTTAGGGTGAGGGTTAGGGTTAATGTTAGGGTGAGGGTGAGTTTGAGGGTGAGGGTGTGGGTGAGGGTGACGGTGAGAGTTAGGGTTAGGGTTAGGTTTATGGTTAGGCGTACAGTTAGGGTTTGTGTTAGGGTTAGGGAAGGGATCGGGTTAGGTTTAGGTTTAGGGTTAGGTTAAGAATCAGGGTTAACGTTAGTGTTACGGTGAGGGTGAGGGTCTGGGTGAGGGTGAGGGTTAGGGTTAGTGTTAGGGTTAGGGTTAGGGTTAGGGTTAGCGTTAGGGTTAGGGCTAGGGTTACGTTTAGGGTTCAGGTTTGGGTTCGAGTTAGGGTTAGGGTTAGTGTTAGGGTTAGGGTAAGGGTACTGTTAGGGTTATGGTTCGGGTCAGGGTGAGGGTGTGGTTGAGGGCGAGGGTGAGGGTTTGGTTTAGGGTTAGGGTTAGAGTTCGGGTTTGGTTTTGGTTTCGGGTTCTGGTTAGGGTTAGGTTTAGAGTTAGGCTTAGGGTGAGTGTGAGGGTTCGGGTGAGTTTTAAGGCACGGATGAGGTTTAGGGTTATGGTTAGGATTAGGGCTAGCTTTACGGTTATGGTTATGGTTAGGGTTAGGGTTAGGGATCGGGTAAGGTTTAGGGGTAGGGTTAGCGTCAGCGTCAGGGTTAAGGTTAGGTTTAGGGTGAGGGTGATGGTGAGGGTTCGGGTTTGGGTTAGGATTGGGGTTAGGTTTAGGGTTCGGGTTAGGGTTAGGGCTAGTGTGAGGGTTAGGGTGAGCATTAGGGTTAGGGTTAGTTTTAGTGTTAGGGTTAGATTTAGGGTTCGGGTTCGGGTTCGAGTTAGGGTTATTGTTAGAGTTAGGTTTTCGGTTAGAGTTAGGGTGAGTGTGAGGGTGAGGTTGAGGGCGAAAGTTAGGTTTAAATTTAGGGTTAGGGTTAGTGTTGGCTTAAGGATATAGTTACGGTGAAGGTGAGGTTGTGGGTGAGTGTGAGGGTTCGAGTTAGGTTGTGGGTTAGGGTTAGTGTAGGGTTAGAGTAGGGGTATGTTTAGGGTTAGGTTTAGGGTTGCGGTTAGGTTTAGGGTTAGGGTTAGGTTTAGGACTAGGGCTACGGTTAGGTCTAGGGTTAGGGTTAGATTTCGGGTGAGGGTTCGGGATCTGGTTAGGTTTAGCTTTAGGGATAGGGTTAGGGTGAGGTTTAGGGTTAGTGTTAGGGTTAGGGTTAGTGTTAGATTAGGGCTAGGGTTAGGGTGAGGGTTAGGGTTAATGTTAGGGTGAGGGTGAGTTTGAGGGTGAGGGTGTGGGTGAGGGTGACGGTGAGAGTTAGGGTTAGGGTTAAGTTTATGGTTAGGCGTACAGTTAGGGTTTGTGTTAGGGTTAGGGAAGGGATCGGGTTAGGTTTAGGTTTAGGGTTAGGTTAAGAATCAGGGTTAACGTTAGTGTTACGGTGAGGGTGAGGGTCTGGGTGAGGGTGAGGGTTAGGGTTAGTGTTAGGGTTAGGGTTAGGGTTAGGGTTAGGGCTAGGGCTAGGGTTACGTTTAGGGTTCAGGTTTGGGTTCGAGTTAGGGTTAGGGTTAGTGTTAGGGTTAGGGTAAGGGTACTGTTAGGGTTATGGTTCGGGTCAGGGTGAGGGTGTGGTTGAGGGCGAGGGTCAGGGTTTGGTTTTGGTTTCGGGTTCTGGTTAGGGTTAGGTTTAGGGTTAGGCTTAGGGTGAGTGTGAGGGTTCGGGTGAGTTTTAAGGCACGGATGAGGTTTAGGGTTATGGTTAGGATTAGGGCTAGCTTTACGGTTATGGTTATGGTTAGGGTTAGGGTTAGGGATCGGGTAAGGTTTAGGGGTAGGGTTAGCGTCAGCGTCAGGGTTAAGGTTAGGTTTAGGGTGAGGGTGATGGTGAGGGTTCGGGTTTGGGTTAGGATTGGGGTTAGGTTTAGGGTTCGGGTTAGGGTTAGGGCTAGTGTGAGGGTTAGGGTGAGCATTAGGGTTAGGGTTAGTTTTAGTGTTAGGGTTAAATTTAGGGTTCGGGTTCGGGTTCGAGTTAGGGTTATTGTTAGAGTTAGGTTTTCGGTTAGAGTTAGGGTGAGTGTGAGGGTGAGGTTGAGGGCGAAAGTTAGGTTTAAATTTAGGGTTAGGGTTAGTGTTGGCATAAGGATATAGTTACGGTGAAGGTGAGGTTGTGGGTGAGTGTGAGGGTTCGAGTTAGGTTGTGGGTTAGGGTTAGTGTAGGGTTAGAGTAGGGGTATGTTTAGGGTTAGGTTTAGGGTTGCGGTTAGGTTTAGGGTTAGGGTTAGGTTTAGGACTAGGGCTACGGTTAGGTCTAGGGTTAGGGTTAGATTTCGGGTGAGGGTTCGGGATCTGGTTAGGTTTAGCTTTAGGGATAGGGTTAGGGTGAGGTTTAGGGTTAGTGTTAGGGTTAGGGTTAGTGTTAGATTAGGGCTAGGGTTAGGGTGAGGGTTAGGGTTAATGTTAGGGTGAGGGTGAGTTTGAGGGTGAGGGTGTGGGTGAGGGTGACGGTGAGAGTTAGGGTTAGGGTTAGGTTTATGGTTAGGCGTACAGTTAGGGTTTGTGTTAGGGTTAGGGAAGGGATCGGGTTAGGTTTAGGTTTAGGGTTAGGTTAAGAATCAGGGTTAACGTTAGTGTTACGGTGAGGGTGAGGGTCTGGGTGAGGGTGAGGGTTAGGGTTAGTGTTAGGGTTAGGGTTAGGGTTAGGGTTAGGGCTAGGGCTAGGGTTACGTTTAGGGTTCAGGTTTGGGTTCGAGTTAGGGTTAGGGTTAGTGTTAGGGTTAGGGTAAGGGTACTGTTAGGGTTATGGTTCGGGTCAGGGTGAGGGTGTGGTTGAGGGCGAGGGTGAGGGTTTGGTTTAGGGTTAGGGTTAGAGTTCGGGTTTGGTTTTGGTTTCGGGTTCTGGTTAGGGTTAGGTTTAGGGTTAGGCTTAGGGTGAGTGTGAGGGTTCGGGTGAGTTTTAAGGCACGGATGAGGTTTAGGGTTATGGTTAGGATTAGGGCTAGCTTTACGGTTATGGTTATGGTTATGGTTAGGGTTAGGGATCGGGTAAGGTTTAGGGGTAGGGTTAGCGTCAGCGTCAGGGTTAAGGTTAGGTTTAGGGTGAGGGTGATGGTGAGGGTTCGGGTTTGGGTTAGGATTGGGGTTAGGTTTAGGGTTCGGGTTAGGGTTAGGGCTAGTGTGAGGGTTAGGGTGAGCATTAGGATTAGGGTTAGTTTTAGTGTTAGGGTTAGATTTAGGGTTCGGGTTCGGGTTCGAGTTAGGGTTATTGTTAGAGTTAGGTTTTCGGTTAGAGTTAGGGTGAGTGTGAGGGTGAGGGTGAGGGCGAAAGTTAGGTTTAAATTTAGGGTTAGGGTTAGTGTTGGCTTAAGGATATAGTTACGGTGAAGGTGAGGTTGTGGGTGAGTGTGAGGGTTCGAGTTAGGTTGTGGGTTAGGGTTAGTGTAGGGTTAGAGTAGGGGTATGTTTAGGGTTAGGTTTAGGGTTGCGGTTAGGTTTAGGGTTAGGGTTAGGTTTAGGACTAGGGCTACGGTTAGGTCTAGGGTTAGGGTTAGATTTCGGGTGAGGGTTCGGGATCTGGTTAGGTTTAGCTTTAGGGATAGGGTTAGGGTGAGGTTTAGGGTTAGTGTTAGGGTTAGGGTTAGTGTTAGATTAGGGCTAGGGTTAGGGTGAGGGTTAGGGTTAATGTTAGGGTGAGGGTGAGTTTGAGGGTGAGGGTGTGGGTGAGGGTGACGGTGAGAGTTAGGGTTAGGGTTAGGTTTATGGTTAGGCGTACAGTTAGGGTTTGTGTTAGGGTTAGGGAAGGGATCGGGTTAGGTTTAGGTTTAGGGTTAGGTTAAGAATCAGGGTTAACGTTAGTGTTACGGTGAGGGTGAGGGTCTGGGTGAGGGTGAGGGTTAGGGTTAGTGTTAGGGTTAGGGTTAGGGTTAGGGTTAGCGTTAGGGTTAGGGCTAGGGTTACGTTTAGGGTTCAGGTTTGGGTTCGAGTTAGGGTTAGGGTTAGTGTTAGGGTTAGGGTAAGGGTACTGTTAGGGTTATGGTTCGGGTCAGGGTGAGGGTGTGGTTGAGGGCGAGGGTGAGGGTTTGGTTTAGGGTTAGGGTTAGAGTTCGGGTTTGGTTTTGGTTTCGGGTTCTGGTTAGGGTTAGGTTTAGGGTTAGGCTTAGGGTGAGTGTGAGGGTTCGGGTGAGTTTTAAGGCACGGATGAGGTTTAGGGTTATGGTTAGGATTAGGGCTAGCTTTACGGTTATGGTTATGGTTAAGGTTAGGGTTAGGGATCGGGTAAGGTTTAGGTGTAGGGTTAGCGTCAGCGTCAGGGTTAAGGTTAGGTTTAGGGTGAGGGTGATGGTGAGGGTTCGGGTTTGGGTTAGGATTGGGGTTAGGTTTAGGGTTCGGGTTAGGGTTAGGGCTAGTGTGAGGGTTAGGGTGAGCATTAGGATTAGGGTTAGTTTTAGTGTTAGGGTTAGATTTAGGGTTCGGGTTCGGGTTCGAGTTAGGGTTATTGTTAGAGTTAGGTTTTCGGTTAGAGTTAGGGTGAGTGTAAGGGTGAGGTTGAGGGCGAAAGTTAGGTTTAAATTTAGGGTTAGGGTTAGTGTTGGCTTAAGGATATAGTTACGGTGAAGGTGAGGTTGTGGGTGAGTGTGAAGGTTCGAGTTAGGTTGTGGGTTAGGGTTAGTGTAGGGTTAGAGTAGGGGTATGTTTAGGGTTAGGTTTAGGGTGGCAGTTAGGTTTAGGGTTAGGGTTAGGTTTAGGACTAGGGCTACGGTTAGGTCTAGGGTTAGGGTTAGATTTCGGGTGAGGGTTCGGGATCTGGTTAGGTTTAGCTTTAGGGATAGGGTTAGGGTGAGGTTTAGGGTTAGTGTTAGGGTTAGGGTTAGTGTTAGATTAGGGCTAGGGTTAGGGTGAGGGTTAGGGTTAATGTTAGGGTGAGGGTGAGTTTGAGGGTGAGGGTGTGGGTGAGGGTGATGGTGAGAGTTAGGGTTAGGGTTAAGTTTATGGTTAGGCGTACAGTTAGGGTTTGTGTTAGGGTTAGGGAAGGGATCGGGTTAGGTTTAGGTTTAGGGTTAGGTTAAGAATCAGGGTTAACGTTAGTGTTACGGTGAGGGTGAGGGTCTGGGTGAGGGTGAGGGTTAGGGTTAGTGTTAGGGTTAGGGTTAGGGTTAGGGTTAGGGTTAGGGTTAGGGCTAGGGTTACGTTTAGGGTTCAGGTTTGGGTTCGAGTTAGGGTTAGGGTTAGTGTTAGGGTTAGGGTAAGGGTACAGTTAGGGTTATGGTTCGGGTCAGGGTGAGGGTGTGGTTGAGGGCGTGGGTGAGGGTTTGGTTTAGGGTTACGGTTAGAGTTCGGGTTTGGTTTTGGTTTCGGGTTCTGGTTAGGGTTAGGTTTAGGGTTAGGCTTAGGGTGAGTGTGAGGGTTCGGGTGAGTTTTAAGGCACGGATGAGGTTTAGGGTTATGGTTAGGATTAGGGCTAGCTTTACGGTTATGGTTATGGTTAGGGTTAGGGTTAGGGATCGGGTAAGGTTTAGGGGTAGGGTTAGCGTCAGCGTCAGGGTTAAGGTTAGGTTTAGGGTGAGGGTGATGGTGAGGGTTCGGGTTTGGGTTAGGATTGGGGTTAGGTTTAGGGTTCGGGTTAGGGTTAGGGCTAGTGTGAGGGTTAGGGTGAGCATTAGGGTTAGGGTTAGTTTTAGTGTTAGGGTTAGATTTAGGGTTCGGGTTCGGGTTCGAGTTAGGGTTATTGTTAGAGTTAGGTTTTCGGTTAGAGTTAGGGTGAGTGTGAGGGTGAGGTTGAGGGCGAAAGTTAGGTTTAAATTTAGGGTTAGGGTTAGTGTTGGCTTAAGGATATAGTTACGGTGAATGTGAGGTTGTCGGTGAGTGTGAGGGTTCGAGTTAGGTTGTGGGTTAGGGTTAGTGTAGGGTTAGAGTAGGGGTATGTTTAGGGTTAGGTTTAGGGTTGCGGTTAGGTTTAGGGTTAGGGTTAGGTTTAGGACTAGGGCTACGGTTAGGTCTAGGGTTAGGGTCAGATTTCGGGTGAGGGTTCGGGATCTGGTTAGGTTTAGCTTTAGGGATAGGGTTAGGGTGAGGTTTAGGGTTAGTGTTAGGGTTAGGGTTAGTGTTAGATTAGGGCTAGGGTTAGGGTGAGGGTTAGGGTTAATGTTAGGGTGAGGGTGAGTTTGAGGGTGAGGGTGTGGGTGAGGGTGACGGTGAGAGTTAGGGTTAGGGTTAAGTTTATGGTTAGGCGTACAGTTAGGGTTTGTGTTAGGGTTAGGGAAGGGATCGGGTTAGGTTTAGGTTTAGGGTTAGGTTAAGAATCAGGGTTAACGTTAGTGTTACGGTGAGGGTGAGGGTCTGGGTGAGGGTGAGGGTTAGGGTTAGTGTTAGGGTTAGGGTTAGGGTTAGGGTTAGGGTTAGGGTTAGGGCTAGGGTTATGTTTAGGGTTCAGGTTTGGGTTCGAGTTAGGGTTAGGGTTAGTGTTAGGGTTAGGGTAAGGGTACTGTTAGGGTTATGGTTCGGGTCAGGGTGAGGGTGTGGTTGAGGGCGTGGGTGAGGGTTTGGTTTAGGTTTAGGGTTAGAGTTCGGGTTTGGTTTTGGTTTCGGGTTCTGGTTAGGGTTAGGTTTAGGGTTAGGCTTAGGGTGAGTGTGAGGGTTCGGGTGAGTTTTAAGGCACGGATGAGGTTTAGGGTTATGGTTAGGATTAGGGCTAGCTTTACGGTTATGGTTATGGTTAGGGTTAGGGTTAGGGATCGGGTAAGGTTTAGGGGTAGGGTTAGCGTCAGCGTCAGGGTTAAGGTTAGGTTTAGGGTGAGGGTGATGGTGAGGGTTCGGGTTTGGGTTAGGATTGGGGTTAGGTTTAGGGTTCGGGTTAGGGTTAGGGCTAGTGTGAGGGTTAGGGTGAGCATTAGGGTTAGGGTTAGTTTTAGTGTTAGGGTTAGATTTAGGGTTCGGGTTCGGGTTCGAGTTAGGGTTATTGTTAGAGTTAGGTTTTCGGTTAGAGTTAGGGTGAGTGTGAGGGTGAGGTTGAGGGCGAAAGTTAGGTTTAAATTTAGGGTTAGGGTTAGTGTTGGCATAAGGATATAGTTACGGTGAAGGTGAGGTTGTGGGTGAGTGTGAGGGTTCGAGTTAGGTTGTGGGTTAGGGTTAGTGTAGGGTTAGAGTAGGGGTATGTTTAGGGTTAGGTTTAGGGTTGCGGTTAGGTTTAGGGTTAGGGTTAGGTTTAGGACTAGGGCTACGGTTAGGTCTAGGGTTAGGGTTAGATTTCGGGTGAGGGTTCGGGATCTGGTTAGGTTTAGCTTTAGGGATAGGGTTAGGGTGAGGTTTAGGGTTAGTGTTAGGGTTAGGGTTAGTGTTAGATTAGGGCTAGGGTTAGGGTGAGGGTTAGGGTTAATGTTAGGGTGAGGGTGAGTTTGAGGGTGAGGGTGTGGGTGAGGGTGACGGTGAGAGTTAGGGTTAGGGTTAGGTTTATGGTTAGGCGTACAGTTAGGGTTTGTGTTAGGGTTAGGGAAGGGATCGGGTTAGGTTTAGGTTTAGGGTTAGGTTAAGAATCAGGGTTAACGTTAGTGTTACGGTGAGGGTGAGGGTCTGGGTGAGGGTGAGGGTTAGGGTTAGTGTTAGGGTTAGGGTTAGGGTTAGGGTTAGGGCTAGGGCTAGGGTTACGTTTAGGGTTCAGGTTTGGGTTCGAGTTAGGGTTAGGGTTAGTGTTAGGGTTAGGGTAAGGGTACTGTTAGGGTTATGGTTCGGGTCAGGGTGAGGGTGTGGTTGAGGGCGAGGGTGAGGGTTTGGTTTAGGGTTAGGGTTAGAGTTCGGGTTTGGTTTTGGTTTCGGGTTCTGGTTAGGGTTAGGTTTAGGGTTAGGCTTAGGGTGAGTGTGAGGGTTCGGGTGAGTTTTAAGGCACGGATGAGGTTTAGGGTTATGGTTAGGATTAGGGCTAGCTTTACGGTTATGGTTATGGTTATGGTTAGGGTTAGGGATCGGGTAAGGTTTAGGGGTAGGCTTAGCGTCAGCGTCAGGGTTAAGGTTAGGTTTAGGGTGAGGGTGATGGTGAGGGTTCGGGTTTGGGTTAGGATTGGGGTTAGGTTTAGGGTTCGGGTTAGGGTTAGGGCTAGTGTGAGGGTTAGTGTGAGCATTAGGGTTAGGGTTAGTTTTAGTGTTAGGGTTAGATTTAGGGTTCGGGTTCGGGTTCGAGTTAGGGTTATTGTTAGAGTTAGGTTTTCGGTTAGAGTTAGGGTGAGTGTGAGGGTGAGGTTGAGGGCGAAAGTTAGGTTTAAATTTAGGGTTAGGGTTAGTGTTGGCATAAGGATATAGTTACGGTGAAGGTGAGGTTGTGGGTGAGTGTGAGGGTTCGAGTTAGGTTGTGGGTTAGGGTTAGTGTAGGGTTAGAGTAGGGGTATGTTTAGGGTTAGGTTTAGGGTTGCGGTTAGGTTTAGGGTTAGGGTTAGGTTTAGGACTAGGGCTACGGTTAGGTCTAGGGTTAGGGTTAGATTTCGGGTGAGGGTTCGGGATCTGGTTAGGTTTAGCTTTAGGGATAGGGTTAGGGTGAGGTTTAGGGTTAGTGTTAGGGTTAGGGTTAGTGTTAGATTAGGGCTAGGGTTAGGGTGAGGGTTAGGGTTAATGTTAGGGTGAGGGTGAGTTTGAGGGTGAGGGTGTGGGTGAGGGTGACGGTGAGAGTTAGGGTTAGGGTTAGGTTTATGGTTAGGCGTACAGTTAGGGTTTGTGTTAGGGTTAGGGAAGGGATCGGGTTAGGTTTAGGTTTAGGGTTAGGTTAAGAATCAGGGTTAACGTTAGTGTTACGGTGAGGGTGAGGGTCTGGGTGAGGGTGAGGGTTAGGGTTAGTGTTAGGGTTAGGGTTAGGGTTAGGGTTAGGGCTAGGGCTAGGGTTACGTTTAGGGTTCAGGTTTGGGTTCGAGTTAGGGTTAGGGTTAGTGTTAGGGTTAGGGTAAGGGTACTGTTAGGGTTATGGTTCGGGTCAGGGTGAGGGTGTGGTTGAGGGCGAGGGTGAGGGTTTGGTTTAGGGTTAGGGTTAGAGTTCGGGTTTGGTTTTGGTTTCGGGTTCTGGTTAGGGTTAGGTTTAGGGTTAGGCTTAGGGTGAGTGTGAGGGTTCGGGTGAGTTTTAAGGCACGGATGAGGTTTAGGGTT